>NC_079193.1:347568326-347907145 GCF_029499605.1 Hyla sarda | reverse complement strand
ATCATTTTAATCATATGGACCGACAGAATAAAGAGAAGTTGTCATTTTTACATAAAAATTTACTGCGTAGAAACGGAAGCCCCCAAAAGCTGCAAAATTGTGTTTTTCTTCAATTTTGTCGCACAATGATTTTTCTCCACTTCGTCATAGATTTTTGGGTAACATGACTGATACCATTGCAAAGTAGAATTGGTGGTGCAAAAAATAAGCCATCATATGGATTTTTAGGTGCAAAATTTTTAAAGTTATTATTTTTTAAATGTAAGGAGGAAAAAATGAAAGTGCAAAAATGGAAAAAACCCTGGTCCTTAAGGGATTAAAACATGGATAACCCTATTTTTATCAAGACTAGACCCTAAAGGGTTACTCCGCTCCCCAGAATCCAGAACACTGAAATCCTGAAAGCTATGTGTGGGCTACAGAAGCCGCCCCCTCCCCCTCATGACGTCACGCCCCGTCATGTGACGTCACGTCCCGCTCCCTCAATGCAAGTCTATGGGAGGGGGCATGACAGCCGTCACGCCCCCTTCCCATAGACTTTCATTGAGGGGGCAGTCTGTGACATCACGAGGGGGTGGGCGTGAACACGGAAGCCCGCACACAGCTTTCAGGAACTCAATGTTGCGGACGCTGGGGAGCGGATTGACCCTTTAACATCTTTCCAAACTAGAGATGAGATAAATGCTTTATAGCACTAATCAATGTTTGAATTTCCCCAAAACTACTCAACATGTTAACAATTAGAAAAAGGTTTAGGGAATAGTTTAAGGTTAGGGTTAGTAGGGTTAGGGTCACTAACCCTAACCCCTAATTCTTCTTTTGATTACTAAAATGTTGGGAAGCTTTGGGGAAATTCAAACATTGATTTCTGCTAAATCAGTTATGTTATCTCTAGTCTGGAAGATTTTAAGGTCTAGTCTGGAGATTCACCCAGGTTTATGAAAATAATTACTTTAGAGGGAAATATGATTAGGTAGGTTTATGTTGTCTTGGCATTAAAAAGCTTGGATACTGTCCTAGGAGAAACATAAGTGTCATACAGAAATTTTCAAGGCAAATGGGGCACATTTTTGGGGGACAAAATGTATTTGGTTCGAACCAAATCTGACAGCCAGTTCCATTGTTCATCATCTCAATTCCTAGCCCTGACAAGACCCGATCATTAGTGTAGTCCATAGACTTGCCTGACACCTGTAAATTTAAAATAGCAGCCCCGAGTTAAGATCAGAGGGTCTGATAAGCTGTGATTGTTTGTTATTGGCAAAACCAGAAATTTTTAGTTTTAAGAAGATTGATAAACCTGGGCAATTTTATTCTGGTTATTCTGCATCACATGTTAAGCAAAAAAAACTGCTAAAAAGACAAGACCAATTTTTTTCAAAGTGTATATATATATATATATATATATATATATACCTGTTACGCCGAGCGCTCCGGGTCCCTGCTCCTCCCCGGAGCGCTCACGGCGCCTCTCTCCCTGCAGCGCCCCGGTCGGTCCCGCTGACCGGGAGCGCTGCACTGACATGGCCGTCGGGGATGCGATTCGCACAGCGGGACGCGCCCGCTCGCGAATCGCATCCCAAGTCACTTACCCGTCCCGGTCCCCTGCTGTCATGTGCTGGCGCGCGCGGCTCCGCTCTCTAGGGCGCAGGCGCGCCAGCTTTCTGAGACTTAAAGGGCCAGTGCACCAATGATTGGTGCCTGGCCCAATTAGCTTAATTGGCTTCCACCTGCTCCCTGGCTATATCATATCACTTCCCCTGCACTCCCTTGCCGGATCTTGTTGCCTTTTGCCAGTGAAAGCGTTTAGTGTTGTCCAAGCCTGTGTTACCTGATCTCCTGCTATCCATTTTGACTACGAACCTTGCCGCTTGCCCCGACCTTCTGCTACGTCTGACCTTGCCTCTGAGTAGTCCTTCTGTCCCACGCCTTCTCAGCAGTCAGCGAGGTTGAGCCGTTGCTAGTGGATACGACCTGGTTGCTACTGCCGCAAAAAGACCATCCCGCTTTGCGGCTGGCTCTGGTGAACACCAGTAGTCTCTTAGAACCGGTCCACCAGCACGGTCCACGCCAATCCCTCGCTGACACAGTGGATCCACAACCTGTAAGCCGAATCGTGACAATACCGCATTTATCGGGTATACCACGCACCGGCCTATAACATGCACCCTTATTTTACCAAGGATATTTGGGTAAAAAAAGTTTTTTTTCCCCAAATAACCTTGGTAAAATGAGGGTGCGTGTGTGTGCATGTGTTTTCCCCCGATACACTGTTTCTGACCCCACAGAAGCCCCGAGAAAAGGCAGGGGGAGAGAGGCCTTCGCCGCCTGCTTCTCTCCCCCTGCCTTTTCTGGGGTCTAGAGCTCTGCTGCTGCCGCTTCTCTCCCCCTGGCTATCGGCGCTGCTGCCCCATTGCTATGCGCTGCGAGGCGCAATGACGAGTGACATCTTCAACTGTCACTCGTCATTGCGCAGCGCATAGCAACTACGCAGTAGACGCCACACTGGAGCCAGAAGCAGCGCGGACCCGACCCCGGTAAAAGGTAATTATAAAACCAGGGATGGGGGAGGCAATGGGGCTGCGGCGCCAAGAGCCAGGGGGAGAGAAGTGGCAGCAGCGGGGCTCTAGACCCCAGGAAAGGCAGGAGGAGAGAAGCGGGCAGCGACGGCCTCTCTCCCCCTGCCTTTCCTGGGGCCTTCTGCGGCGTCAGAAAAACCGGGGATGGGGGAGGCAATGGGGCAGCGGTGTCGGCAGTCTCTGGACCCCAGGATAGGCAGGGGCAGCGACGGCAGGTCCCTGGACCTGCAAAAGCGGCTGCAGTTCATTGATTTAAAGCGCCCACTTTAAATCATTGAACTGCAGCAGCTTATCGGCGTATAACTCGCAGATAGACTTTAGGTAAAAAATTTTGCCTAAAAAATGCGCGTCATACGCCGATAAATACGGTATACATAAAGTATATAGTTGAAACCAGAATTTTACATACACTATATAAAAGACACATATGAATGTTTTTTTCACTATCTGACATGAAATAAGAATCAACCTTACCAATTTTAGGCCTATTAGGATTACCAAAATTATTTTATATTTGCCAAATGCCACAACAATATAGAGAAACACATTTTAAGCCATTTTTGTTACTTTCTGCAAAGTCAAAAGTTTGCGTACATTTCTTTAGTATTTGGTAGCATTGCCCTTAAACTGTATGACTTGGGTCGATCGTTTTGGATATCCTTCTACAAGCTTCTCACAATAGCTGGTAGGAATTTTGTCCTAGTACTCCTGACAGAACTGGTGTAACTGAGCCATGTTTTTAGGTCGAATAGTTCGCACCTGCCTTATCAGTTTTGAATAAATTTTTTAACAGGATTGAGATCAGGGCTTTGTGATGGCCATTCCAAAACATTGATTTTGTTATCCTTAAGCCACTTTGTAACCCGCTTGGCATTATGATTCGGGTCATTGTCCATCTGGAAGACCCATTTCCGCCCAAGCTTTAACTTCCTGGCTGATGGCTTGAGATGTTGCTTCAGTATTGCCACATAATCTTCTTTTCTCATGATGCCATCTATTTTGTGAAGTGCACCAGTCCCTCCTGCAGCAAAACAACCCCACATCATGATGCTGCTACCCTCATGTTTCACAGATGGGATGATGTTCTTAGGTTTCCAAGCTTCTCCCTTTTTCTTCCAAACCTAACTATGGTCATTATGGCCAAACAGTTCAATTTTAGTTTTGTCAGACCAGAGGACATGTCTCCAAAAAACGTAGGTCTTTGTTCCTGTGTGCATTTACAAACATCTCAGCAACTCAGATGTTGCCAATAAACCTATTGGAAGCTTCCAAAGACATGACATCATCATATGGGCTGTCCCAAATTATTTGAAGGCATAGTAATCCTAGTGTATGTAAACTTTGCAGAAAGTAATAAAAATGTCTTTAAAAATTCTCTCTTTCTATGGCATTTGGCAAATATAAATAATTTTGGTAATTCTAATTGACCTAAAATGGTTATGGATTATTCTGATTTCCTGTCACGTGAAGGCACGGCTGCCCCTTTTTAGCCAGATTTATGGCAGATTACGCTGTTGAAAATTCTGTTGAAATCTCCGCTAGCTCAGAGTTAGCAAATATTTCAGCATGGGTCCATGAGCTCACTGGATTTATGTAGAGGCGTCCTCCTCTACATAAATCAGCAGGCCTGTACGCTGGAGCAGGCTAGATAAATGCCCCTAATGGAATTTTCGTAAGTATTTTTAGCCAGTATTTTTAGTTGTGCCACTGTATACATTTTATGCTACAAGTTCCTTAGCTCTCCCTGGGTGTGGCTGTAGTCAGAGAGATTTTTTCTTATTTATCTAGTTGGTTATAAAGACGTTTTTGAACTCTGTTAGAGAAAAAAAAAAAAACAGGGCACCGATCCCTAGAAAGATAAAAATATAGAAATTATGAAACAAATCAGTACATTGTTTACGTAAAAAATTATAATAATAATTATTCATTTTAAGGATATATATTTATTTTAAGAAAAAATCAGCAAAATAAATATGTTTTTAAAATAAACTATTTTTACCACATGCCCGTTACCAATTAGACTAAAGCTATTCAATTTTTGAACGCCCCCCCCCCCTTGCAGTTTTAAGATGTTTTAGATGTTGGTAACTCCAGTTGTATAATAATTCTGTTATATAGAACATTCAGTCTCTCCTCTTATTCGGTGCAGAATATTTCAGGAACATTTTCCCTGCACACATACGCTTACTAGGCATTTTGGTTGCTGGGACAGAGAGAGACAAAATGACTTGTTCCAAGGTGAGGAGGATCTGACACTGACATTCCAGATATATCTCCGGAAAGATTGGTGATGTCGCTGTCAGTCAGTGCCTGTAACCTCTGCACTTCTCCTCCTGTGATTCGAACAAATATTATAATTTCCCTAAATGCTATAGCCGTAAACATGTTCGGAATTTTATTTTTTGACAGATTCTTGAACTATGATAAATGTTTATAGTTTACACATTTAAACATGAAAAGGGTAAAAATGATGTTGTTCTGTGATTAATCTTTTTTCCACATTACTGTAATTCAAATGAATTTGGTTTTACTAATAACCACTATGTCATAGTAATAGAAATAATAATAATTATTAATAAAAATAATAATTTTATTACCACTAATAATAATAGTAGCAATAATAATAATAATAATAGTAATAATAATAATAATAATATTACTCTCCAGATAGAGTATCGCAAAATCATGTTTTCATTAATGAGTATATGTAAAAGAATAGGATAGAAAACGAAACCCTGTGATTCTCCACAACTTTTAGTGACCCCATCAACACTGCCCACTGTGGTACCCACAACAAACAGTGACAACATAACTGCTCCCTATAGTTTCCCCACTACTAATAGTGACCCCCTGTGGTACCCGTCTACTAACAGTAACCCCATTAATACTGCCTACCGTGGTACTCCACAACCAACAGTGACTTAATAAAACTGCTCCATATGGTTCCCTACTACTAACAGTGGCCCCTGTGGTACCCCTCTATAAACAGTGACACCATTACTACTGCCTGTTGTGGCACCCAACAACCAACAGTGACTTAATATTATTGCTCCCTATGGTTCCCCACTACTAACAGCGACCCTTTCAATACTGACCCCTGTGATATCCCACTAGAAACAGTCACTCAATCAGATTATGTACTATTATTAACCACCCTCTGTTTCCCTTCACTGAGCCAGTTACCCACCAACTAAGGCTGGGTTCACATTTATCAGGCGTTCGGCATAGTTTTTTTCTTGCATGCACCGGAGGGAAACTAATGCTAGAACTGATCTCATTCATTTGAATGGGACAGTTCAAAATCAGCCAGCCTCTCAATTTTGACACCGGATGGTTAAACACGCCAGAGTTCCCCTGTCCGCCGACAAAAAACAATGGATGAAGGATGCCATACAACTGATGCCAACTTGTCATCAGTTGTGGCATCAGTTGCATCGATATCTAGGCTGAGGTCACCTATGCCACATGCCGGACATATGTGAACCAAGCCTTTCATTTTATGAAAGGCATATTGCGTGAAACACGTTAGAAGTTTTTAACCTCTTGCATGTACCTTGGTATGAACATCGTTCTTCAACAAAGCAAAGGCATTTGATATCATCACTATTCTCTTTTTACAACTCTTTTTCTGCATACTATTTTTGTGTACAGAAGTTTAGAAATTTGATATGACCTAGTTGGTTGAGAATGCGTTGTGACCAAGGCTATAGGTACCATGTAAAAAATAGACAAAAAAGGCAACATGACAAATGTGCTAATGTCAACATTACTGCCAATTCCACCAAAAAAATAACTTTTTTTTTGTTAAATGCAAAATGTAATTGATTTTGTAATAAAATGGATAATTCTATATGTCAGTTACATTTTTATGTTTTCATCTGATCACCAGATGCTGATTTAGCAGAATATAAATGTATGGATTGGTCAGTGTACGCAGTGGTCTCCAACTGCGGTCCTTCAGATGTATCAGAACTTTAACTTCCAGCATGCCCGGAGATCAGTTGGCTGTCCGGGCATGCTGGGAGTTGAAGTTTAACAGTTTAACAGTTTGAGACCACTAGTATAATGGCATTGCCCATGTTGTTACATTAAAGGGGTACTCCGGTGCTTACACATCTTATCCCCTATCCAAAGGATAGGGATAAGATGCCTGATCACGGGAGTCCCGCAGCTGGGGACGCCCGCGATCATGCACGCTGTACCCCGTTTGTAATCAGTGCCCGGAGCGTGTTCGCTCCGGGTCTGATTACGCTCCATCGCAGAGACGGCGGCGTGTGACGTCATGCCCCAGCCCCGTGTGATGTCACGCTCCACCCCTCAATGCAAGCCTACGGGAGGGGGCGTGATACCTATCACGCCCCCTCCCGTAGGCTTGCATTGAGGGGCGGAGCGTGACGTCACACGGGGGCACTGATTACAAACGGGGTGCCGCGTGCAGGATCGCGGGCGTCCCCAGCTGCGGGACTCCTGCGATCAGGCATCTTATCCCCTATCCTTTGGATAGGGGACAAGATGTGTAAGCACCGGAGTACCCCTTTAAGGGTTAAGAGCTAGCACAGTTGAGTGAAGTGTTGTTTCTTGCATTGGTATACTTGGTACAGACTGTCATGCTCCCGGAGGAGTTGTGTACAAAGTAAAACATAGCTGCCAATAGTAGTTGAATCTTTGCCAATTTAACTCTAATGCGCTTCTCACCTCTCCAGTCACCTCTCCTGCGCTCTCAAATTAGGCCATTCTCCCATGTGCTGGTGCCCCAAGTGAATACACTGAGTTGAATGGCTAATCCTGACATCTGTAACAACTTTTTCAGCTTCCACATAGAGGTAAAAATTACTAAACTGCTACAGATCAGTAGGAACAGTAGTTCAAAGGAATGAAGATATAGGAAAGAACATAGTTTTTTTTTTTTTGACTAAGAGAACATTTTAGACATTTATTGAAGTGAAAAAAATGATTTCAGAATTTCTTTCTATGCATTTTAATAATTCATTCGGCGTAACAGTAAATTATTTTTTCCTTTATCATCAACTTTTCTCCTAAAAACTACCTATTCCCCATGACATAATAATTATATTAGAGATTTTGAAGGAAAGGTGTTGCCCTTAAAGAGCCCGCTTTGTTCTCCTTCAAATTTCCCAATATTAAATGTAAAGTTAAAGGGGCACTCCACCCCTAGAAATCTAATCC
Organism: Hyla sarda; assembly: GCF_029499605.1. NCBI lineage: Eukaryota > Metazoa > Chordata > Amphibia > Anura > Hylidae > Hyla > Hyla sarda. The sequence goes on along the minus strand of NC_079193.1, from coordinate 347,899,379 downwards.
CCTCTCCAAAGTATAGGGGATAAGATGTCTGATCTCCTTGCAGCACCCAGTGTTTGGTTAGAATTGTGTTCTGTGCCTGCTGACTAGCGATGCGGTGCTGATGACACGGCCACACACCTTCGATGCAAGTCTATGGGAAGGGGCGGGACATAGTCTCATGAGGGGGGCATGACTGTGATGTCAGCACCGCATCGCTAGTCATCAGGCACGGAGCGAAGTTCGCTCCGTGCACCGGATGACTGTGGTGCCATGGCAGAGGTCGCCGGGGTTCCCAGCAGTGGGACCCCTGTGATCAGACATCTTATCCCCCATCCTTTAGAGGATAAGATGCCTTTTGGTGGAGTACGCCTTGGAGTTCCTGCACTTTTTTTATTTTTTTTTATTAATGGCCTATCCTCAGAACTTTAGATTGGTGGGGTCCGACACCAGCACCTTGTCATTCAGATGTCTGTCAGAGCTTTGCACCAGCATACACAGAAAATAGAGTTAGCATGAGACAGCTCCATATATTGAGTAGTGCTTGTTTTGGGTTACTGCAGCTCATCCACCTGCGTAAGTAACCCAGAATGGCCACTACAAAATGTACAGAGCTGTATGCTTCTGGCCTCCATGTCACCTTGACATCACCTTATAATTAGAGATGTCGCAAATTGTCCGCCCGCGAACAGTTCCCGGCGAATTTAGCATGTTCGCGTACGCATCGCCGGGCGAACATATGTGAAGTTCGATCCACCCCTATACTTTAACATTGCAGTAAACTTTGACCCTGTGAATCAGAGTCAGCAGACACATTGCAGCCAATCAGCAGCAGTCCCTCCCTTCCAGACCCTCCTACCTCTTGCACGGGCGCCATTTTACCTTCATTCAGCATGCTGCTGGCTTAGGAAGTGGAGGGTCAGAGAAGCTGCTCCTGCTGTATAGGGAAAGCGATAGCTAGGTTGCTGCTAGGTGGTATATTCAAGGTCCAGTTTACTTCTAAAGCACTAGTGTAACATCTGCTTTAAGGACAACACCCAAAAAAGCCCTTTTTAGGGCTGAAAGATATCAGTCCGTTTGTCTTGCAACAGCTGGAGGCACCCTGGTTGGGAGGGAACCGCTGGTTAAAAGGGGTACTCCAGAATCAAACTTAAGTTCCTTCAAGCAACTAACTACTACAGTATTCAAAGGGCTGAAAGATATCAGTCCGTGAGTCTTGCAACAGCTGGAGGCACCCTGGTTGGGAGGGAACCGCTGGTTAAAAGGGGTACTCCAGAATCAAACTTAAGTTCCTTCAAGCAACTAATTACTACAGTATTCAAAGGGCTGAAAGATATCAGTCTGTGTGTTTTGCAACAGCTGGAGGCACCCTGGTTGGGGACCACTGCATAAAAGGGGAACTCCGCTGGCAAGCTTTTTTTCTTTAAAGCAACTAACTATTACAGCATTCAAAGGGCTGAAATATATCAGTCTGTGTGTTTTGCAACAGCTGGAGGCACCCTGGTTGGGGACCACTGCATAAAAGGGGAACTCCGCTGGCAAGCTTTTTTTCTTTAAAGCAACTAACTATTACAGCATTCAAAGGGCTGAAATATATCAGTCTGTGTGTTTTGCAACAGCTGGAGGCACCCTGGTTGGGGACCACTGCATAAAAGGGGAACTCCGATGGCAAGCTTTTTTTCTTTAAAGCAACTAACTATTACAGTATTCAAAGGGCTGAAATATATCAGTCAGTATGTTTTGCAACAGCTGGAGGCACCACTGCTTAAAAGGGGAACTCCGCTGGCAAGCTTTTTTGCTCATTGTCACACTAGTGCAAATCACATTAGGTGTGACAGTTGTGCAAATAAAACAAAACAAAAAAAAACCTTTTTTGGCTGTTAAATAAAATCAGTCGTCACTGTCAGTTCACATCACAGTTGCCATTATTTTTGCCTGCAGGGCAAATTGTGTCACCCTAGAGCAAATCACATTAGGTGTGACAGTTGTGGAAATAAAAAAAAATAAAAAACTTTTTTGGCTGTTAAATAAAATCAGTTGTCACTGTCAGTTCACGTCACAGTTGCCAGTTTTTTTGCCTGCAGGGTAAATTGTGTCACCCTAGTGCAAATCACATTAGGTGTGACACCTGTGCAAATTTAACCAAAAAAATGACAGGCAGAGGAAGGCCACCCCACAGGGGCCGTCGTGGTGCTGGGATTCCCTTTGGCCCTAGAATGGTCAGTGCTCACAGGCCACGTACCCTGAACCCCCAAAGTTCTGAGGACTTAGTTGACTGGCTATCACAAGACACCCAATCTACAACAGCTCGGAACCTTTACGCACCGTCCTCCACCTCTAGCTTAGCTTCGGGCACCTCTCATGCTACCACTTGCCCGCCTGCAGCCACCACCAACACTAGCACCACAGCAACTTTACTTGATGCGTCAGAGGAGTTATTTACACATCAGTTTGAAGACATGAGTGATGTGCAACCATTATTGCCAGAGGATGTAGTTAACAGGGATATGTCTCAGTTAGGCAGCATTACACACATGGACGTACGGTGTGATGATGATGTTGTACCCGCTGCTGCTTCCTTTCTTGAGGTGTGTCCGTGGATGCCACGTGGGTGCCTGCTAGAAGAGAAGAAGAGGTGGAAAGTTCAGATGGGGAGACAGAGAGGAGGAGGAGACAAATTGGAAACAGGGGGAGGTCATCGCAAGGAGCTAGTGGCACAGTCAGACAACATGCATTGGCACCCGGGGTCAGCCAGACAGGACGCCAATCAACGCATGCTGTTGCCACCACCAGAATGCTGTCATCGCAGAGCTTAGCAGTGTGGCACTTTTTTTGTGTGTCTGCCTCTGACAACAGCGAGACCATTTGCAACCTGTGCCAGAAGAAACTGAGATGTGGGAAATCAAACACCTAACTAGGCACAACAGCTTTGCGAAGGCACTTGATGTCATATCACAAACGCCTATGGGATCAACACGTCAGCACAAGCAGCACACAAAGTCAAAGCCGCCATCCTCCTCCTGGTCCAGCATCTTCAGCCAGGTCAACCACTGCTGCCCTCCTTGCCCCCTCTCAACCATCCGCCTCTCCGTCTCTCGCCTTGAGCAGTTCCTGCTCATCTGCCCACAGTCAGGTGTCTGTCAAGGTGATGTTTGAGCGCAAGAAGACAATGTCTCAAAGTCAGGCTTGTCGGAACTGCTAGCCCGCCAGCTTTTACCATACAAGCTGGTGGAGTCTGAGGCCTTTAAAAAATTTGTAGCCATTGGGACACCGCAGTGGAAGGTACCTGGCCGAAAATTTTTTGCACAAACGGCAATCCCCAACCTTTACTCCATTGTTCAAAAGGAAATTATGGCATGTCTGGTACACAGTGTAGGGGCAAGTGTCCATCTGACCACTGATACCTGGTCTGCAAAGCATGGTCAGGGCAGGTATATCACCTACACTGCGCATTGGGTAAACCTGGTGACGGCTGCCAAGTATGGAATGCGTGACTCTGCAGAGGAGTTGGTGACACCGCCACGACTTGCAGGCAGGCCTGCTGCCACCTCCTCTACTCCTCCTATTCCATCCTCTTCAATAACATCCTCGGCCGAGTCCTCTTCCACTGCTGCGTCTTGCTCCACATCACCGGCACCCCCCCCCCAACTCCCCAGGTGCTATTCCATATCCTGGATACGGCAGTGTCACGCCATCTTGGGGTTGACTTGCCTCAAAGTGGAGAGTCACACCGCACCAGCACTCCTGTCGGCCCTGAACGCACAGGTGGACCAGTGACTGACTCCGCACCAACTGGAGATCGGCAAGGTGGTTTGTGACAACGGAAAAAATTTGTTGGCGGCATTGAGGTTGGGCAAGTTGACACATGTGCCGTGCATGGCACATGTGTGTAATCTGATTGTACAACGCTTTGTGCTCAAGGCTAACAGGATGTCCTGAAGCAGTCCAGGAAGGTGTGTGGCCATTTCAGGCGTTCCTACATGGCCATGGCGCACTTGTCAGATATCCAGCGGTGAAACAACATGCCAGTGAGGCGCTTTATTTCGCGACAGCCCGACACGTTGGAATTCAACACTCCTAATGTTCAACAAGAAAAAGCCGTCAACGAATATTTGTATGACCGGGGTGCTAGGACATCATCTGCGGAGCTGGGAATTTTTTGCCACGTTACTGGAGGCTCATGCGCAATGCCTGTAGGCTCATGCGTCCTTTTGAAAAGGTGACAAACCTGGTCAGTCGCACCGAAGGCGCCATCAGCAACATCATACCATTTGTTTTCTTCCTGGAGAGTGCCCTGCGAATAGTGCTGGATCAGGCAGTAGATGAGCGTGAAGAGGAGAGTTGTGGACACCATCACCACCAGAAACAGCCTTGCTGGACCTGCGGCAACGCTGGAAGAGGATTGTGAGGAAGAGGAGTCAGAGGAGGAATGTGGCTTTGAAGAGGAGGAGGAAGACCAACCACAGCAGGCATCCCAGGGTGCTCCTTGTCACCTATCTGGTTCCCGTGGTGTTGGGTCCACCATCAGAGAACGACTTGACCGACAGGTAGCAGACTACCTGGGCTTAACCGCAGATGTCGACACTCTGAGGAGCGATGAACCCCTTGACTACTGGGTGTGCCGGCTTGACCTGTGGCCTCAGCTATCCCAATTTGCGCTCGAAATTCTGGCCTGTCCCACTTCAAGTGTCCTGTCAGAAAGGACCTCCAGTGCAGCAGGAGATATTGTCACTGAGAAGAGGAGTCACCTTGGTCAAAAAAGTCTGGATCACCTCACCTTTCTTATGATGAATGAGGGATGGATCCTGAAGGGACTGACACTGGGCAATACATTTGACTGAACAAGGCCTGATCAGATGAGCTGCCTTGGGCTAAAAATGGTCCACACGCTTCTGTATTTGAACTCTGAATGCCAGATGACTTGCGTGACTTATCCGCCACCAACTAGGGTTCAAGCCGCAATGTTTTAGGGCACTTTCTGCCTGACGAAACAAACAGACATTTTTCTGCCCACTGCTACAGCAGCAGCTGCGACACTACCAAATTTTCCAGCCAGGTGTACATGCCTAATTTTTCTGGCCTCTGCTGCTGCACTTGTTATGGTGCTGCAATTTTTCTGGCCGCTGCTACAGCTGCGTCTGCGACAATACCCAATTTTTCATCCATGTGTACATGCCTAATTTTTCTGGCCTCTGCTGCTGCGCTTGTTATGGTGCTACATTTTTTATGGCCGCTGCTACAGCTGCGACAATACCAAATTTCCCAGCCAGGTGTACATGCCTAATTTTTCTGGCCTCTGCTGCTGCACTTTTTCTGTTGCTGCACTTTTTCTGGCTGCTGCTACAGAGGGGGCTGCGACAATACCAAATTTTTCATCCATGTGTACATGCCTAATTTTCTGGCCTCTGCTGCTGCACTTGTTATGGTGCTGCAATTTTTATGGCCGCTGCTACAGAAGCGGCTGCAACAATACCAAATTTTTCAGGCATGTGTACATGCCTAATTTTTCTGGTACTCTCTGCTGACATCTCTGTCCATTTTAGCCACCGTGGATATTAGATGTATGCTAAGTGTTGCAATGTGGCTCAGAGATTGGCACAGCTGACTTGCAGCGCTGGGGCCTTGGGTTCAAATCCCACTATGTGCTGCCTCAAGGGGGGCTCTAACTATGTGCTGCCTAATATGGGGGAATCTTATGTGCTGCCTAAAGGGGGCTAAAGCATGTTATTCCAAACCATTTAGGAATAATAGGTGATTTATACCCTGATTTATGGATTAAAACTAGACTCTGCATCAACTATGTAATTTTCCATGGGAGTTTTGCCATGGATCCCACTCCGGCACGCCACAGTCCAGGTGTTAGTTCCCTTGAAACAACTTTTAAATCACTATTTTGGCCAGAAAGAGTCTCTGTGGGTTTTAAAATTCGCCTGCCCATTGAAGTCAATGGCGGTTCGCCCGGTTCGCCAGTTCGCGTTCGTGGTTCGCGAACCGAAAATTTTATGTTCGCGACATCACTACTTATCATCCCTTCTCTGAAAATGTAACCTGTTTGCAGTGTCATACGTAGATGGTGCCCCCCCCCCCCCCCCCCGTTCAAAGTAGCAGGCTTTTTAAAGGTTTAGCTCTACGGGGTGTAGAAGTAGCAGTCTCTTGTAGATGAGAGGTATAACCAGCTGACTTAGTTCCTTGATTGGCTCACATGGTAATGGGAAATGGGTGTGGACCCCTTATGCTGCCTAACCATTGTGTCTTTGGGCCAAGCTTTGAAGTGGAGTCTAAGTATCCTTTAGGTGTTCACTCTTTATCCCTAGGTGCTAGAGGATATCAGGCGGCTTCCTAAGAATGGTTCTGGTGTTGGTAGAAGCTGACCTGGTAAACCAGAAGACACCAGTGTAAGGGTCTGAGGCAAGGAAAGTTGGGGTCCAAGCTTAGGTTATGGGCAGGCAGTGAGACAGCACAGTCAGGAGCTGGCAAAAGGGTTGTGTCAGGTTTCACAGGTACTTGGTATATAGTTCAGGTCAAGCATTGGAGAGTCAATATGGTATAAAAGGGATCAGACAGAGATGGACTCTATAATTTATCCATACATCAAATACACAGGATAACAGAAGCATTGGAGACAATTTGCAGAAACCTTTACTATGTAGAATACCACAGTATTGTTCAGGCACTGAGGGGTAGGCAAATGGGCCTTAAATAAGTGGAAAAGAGCAAGGTAGGAGGTGAACAGGTTTTGGTTGCGCACATTTTCCCAGAAAAAGCATTTAGGCACCCTATAGGATACTGGAGTGGAGAGGAAAGCAGCAGCATGGTGGCAACTAGAGGAGAGCATAGTCTGCCACTAAGAACTGTTGTAATAATTCTAAAACACTTGCTAATGCAACACATGTTAATGTTTTAAAATCATACCTTGGTGCTTGAGGAGAGCCACAGGCCCATCTACCATATAAGAAGTCAACAGTATTGTAAATGTCTTATGGTAGGCAGTTCCTGTTACAGATTTCGTTTTTGGACGTAACACCAATTCCATCTCATGACGTCATGCCATGCCCCCTCCATTCATGTCAATGGGAGAGGTGTGGCGGCTGACACGCCCCCTTCTATAGACATGAATGGAGGGGGCGTGGGATAATGTCATGAGGGGTGTGGCGTTACGTCACGTCTCCAGTGCCGGGACTTTCCGAGACTGGAGACTCAACCCCGCATAGAATGCTGGTGCTGCTCTTTGGCCGGATAACCCCGTTAAGTTACCCCTCGGATGCTACTTATAATTTTTAATTAATTCCGTCTTAAACTTAAATTGTCTTCCATAAGTTATACGTCCGGCACGTCGGATTCCCTTTTTGTCTTTGCAGAATGCTGAAATTTTCGGATGTCATTATGTATGTGGAAAAACATCTGGATACTTTAAGTGCAGATTTAATGAGGCAGCTTGCATTTCTAACAATCCCTAATCTCTGATGATTAATTAATTGGGCTTGCAAAGAATATCGCTATTGTTAATTATCTAGCAATATCAATGCTTTCATACTTGGGTGGTTATATAATTTTACTGTTGCTCTTTGGATTATGAGCACTGCTTAAATATGTTCCCACTGCTCTGCCACAGATGAATACAAAACAAGTGATTGTTCCAAATACTTTTCATTATTTTACACCTTCTCTGGGGACACGCTGGTCCCTTAGTACAAATAGTTTTTTTTTTTTTTTCTTTTTAATTTGCAAAACAGCTTGACAGATTGTTAGGGGAAAATATTTCAGCAAATAGCTTTTACTTACCTAAGACCTGTACAGACTGAATACATTAACCTTAAAGCTGTACTACGGGGTACACCCCCCTCAATGCATCTCTATGGGAGAGCCAGAGCGCTGCACTCTGCAAGCTCCGGCTCTGCCATAGAGCTGCCTTGAGGGGGCGTGTCAGCCGCTGCTGACATTTATCCCCCATCCTTAGGGTAGGGTATACATTTTTGCATCCCAGAGTTGTCAGAGGTGTCAGCAGAGAGCATTGTTGTCAGACAGAAAATAAATTCACAAATTTCTCTGTAGTATACCGCATCTGATAAGTACTGGAAGGTTTAAGATTTTTTAATTTGCAAATCTAACAGTAAAGAAGTATGGAAACACAATCGGCACTCACCGGTCTTCTCCAACAAGGTAAATCCTTTAATGCAAAATACTCACATATACAATAGACAATGGGGGAGAGGGATCAAAGTGCATGGGGGGTAAAAACCTCCGGCAACAGATTCTGTTTCACCCGCTAAACGAGCTTCATCTGGCCATGACAGTGAGGACTGAATACCGGTTCTTATACAGATAAGTAGGCAGTCCCAATCACCCAGGTCCGCCTCTATACCACAGTGTGTAGGGAGGGACTGGTTTAGTCTCTCACCATTGGCTATAACCCGCCATTCTTAATACACGTCGGTGGAGCCAGTATACATTTAAAATATTTGTTCCGTACTCTGAAAGGAGCTCCACGCTTAATTGCCCATGTAATGGAAGCCCACAGGGGAAGAACAGACCATCTAAAGTTTGCTGGCATCGAGAGGGTTAAGTGCAAACTAGGAGTTAACTTGGATCGGTATTTGCTCCAGAGGGAGACTTACTGGATCATTCACACATCTGCGGCCAGCCCTCTTGGCTTAAATGAGAAGGTGGATTATGCGCCTTGCTTTTATGATACATGTTTTAAATACAAGATTTATGTTTATGCACAGTTGTCTTAGTGTGAGATTATGTATTTTAAATGTATACCAGCTCTACCGACATGTATTAAGAATGGCGAGTTATAGCCAATGGTGAGAGACTAAACCAGTCCCCCCCCTACACGCCGTGGTATAGAGGCGGTCCTGAGTGATTGGGACTGCCTACTTACCTGTATAAGAACCGGTATTCAGTCCTCACTGTCATGGCCAGATGAAGCTCGTTTAGCAGGCGAAACAGAATCTGTCGCCGGAGGTTTCTACGCCCCCTGCACTTTGATCCCTCTCCCCCATTGTCTATTGTATATGTGAGTTTTTTGCATTAAAGGATTTACCTTATTGGAGAAGACCGGTGAGTGCCGATTGTGTTTCCATACTTCTTTACTGTTGGATTGCTGCACTTGTTCACAGGGGGAAGAACAGACCATCTAAAGTTTGCTGGCATCGAGAGGGTTAAGTGCAAACTAGGAGTTAACTTGGATCGGTATTTGCTCCAGAGGGAGACTTACTGGATCATTCACACATCTGCGGCCAGCCCTCTTGGCTTAAATGAGAAGGTGGATTATGCGCCTTGCTTTTATGATACATGTTTTAAATACAAGATTTATGTTTATGCACAGTTGTCTTAGTGTGAGATTATGTATTTTAAATGTATACCAGCTCTACCGACATGTATTAAGAATGGCGAGTTATAGCCAATGGTGAGAGACTAAACCAGTCCCCCCCCCCCCCTACACGCCATGGTATAGAGGCGGTCCTGAGTGATTGGGACTGCCTACTTACCTGTATAAGAACCGGTATTCAGTCCTCACTGTCATGGCCAGATGAAGCTCGTTTAGCGGGCGAAACAGAATCTGTCGCCGGAGGTTTCTACGCCCCCTGCACTTTGATCCCTCTCCCCCATTGTCTATTGTATATGTGAGTTTTTTGCATTAAAGGATTTTACCTTATTGGAGAAGACCGGTGAGTGCCGATTGTGTTTCCACACTTCTTTACTGTTGGTTTGCTGCACTTGTTCACACCAGTCAGAGCACCACTCCACTTCCATAGACTGTTCTCCTGGACCTCATACCCGGATCCGCCCAGCCTAATAGTCAGCCATAGCAGTGCCGGACATTCCTCTTAATTTGTAATTTACAAATCTGTTTAACTTTCCGGCACCAGTAAATTTGAAAACATTTGTTTTCTACTTGTTTCCATCGGAGTTCCCCTTTAAACATAACCTTTACTGTCCATTAAGATAAATAGATGTGTCCACCCTTACCTTTTCTTGAATTCAGTTGAGGATTCCAATTTTTATGAAACCAATTCACCACAGTACAGTATCACAACATGATTTTAAAACCCTCAATAGACTGCAATTTGCATTTGAAGCCCTGAGTGGCCACACATAGACACATAAAACATGCTAATCTCCTGATATTGTTTTGCAAGCCTACCTTTTGGAATCTCAGTCATCTGGCCCCATTGATCTAACAGTACTGAAAGTCTGGTTGTGGGAAAGTCTGAAGTGGTCACATGATGCTTTATCCTTATGGCTAATACATCATCTAAGAATGTCTACATACCTACGTTCAAAAAATGAAATGTCAGTACTTTTTTAAAACTCTTATTTTAAAACAAATTACATCACAAATGGAAGACATCACTTTTCTGAAGTCACCTTGCCAGAACCGTCACATGACACGCTAATTGATTTACCTCCCACCTTCACAGCTTCCAACAAAAATGTGAAAGTGCTAAAACTTTTTCAAATGTCCCTCATATTTGTAGTTTGAAGCCAGACGGCACTTCAGCTTGATCACCTCCACCTGTCACACACAATGTTAGATTATAGCGTGGGGAACATGATAGTGTTAGCTACCAATGAGTCCTAAGCTTGGTCCACTATAAAGACTGGGAAACTTGTCACTCTCCATCACATTTATGTATTTGCTCCTTATTCTTAGGCCCCACGCACGCCACAGATTTTCTACCTAAAATTCGGAAGAAGTAGCCTTTTATTGGTTTAACATGTTAATTATTTTGGTGGAAAACAGCATGGAAAATCATCAGGAATTTCTCCTGGAGTATATTCCGTAGTGGGCACATACCCTTATTTTATTATTTAAGCACTGTATGGCACTAATACATGCGCAGTGTATGTCAGTATAATATAGTATTCTATAGGATTTTCCCTATTATTTTCTTTTCCTTCGAATAAAAAAAAGGACTTTTGTTCAGGAGACTATGCAGCCTTGTTTAATTTTAGTTAGGATATTGGAGTATGTAAGAATCCCTAGGTAAAAGACCTAACATGATTCACTGAATGCTTCTTTAGCTCTTCTTCAGGAAGATCGCCGGTAACATTGACCTTGAGCTCTGCCCATTAGCATGAGATGGAGTCCATTGAGTGTGCCAAGCTGTGTGTGTGTTAGGAACAATAGAAATATTTCCTATAATATCTCATAAATAAGTAACGTGGACAATCTGCAAAACTGTTTCAATAATTCATAGACTGCATAAAAGTTTATGTCAATGATATAGAATTCGAGTCTTTGCGTTACGGCTTGTAAATAGACGTCATGTAGAATAATACTGAAGGCAGCAAAAGTTCATGCTTCGCAGTTTGTGTCTAAAGTTACAGTATATTATAATGTGTACTATTTTTTTTGTTATCAGGGAGTAGTACATTGTGGGAGCTTCGATAACACAGCTGGCTATATGAACTAGATAACTGTCAGCCTGACGCTTGTTTGGCAAGCAACTATTGCCGATCCTTTCATACACATGCATGCTTTGCTCAGCAGAGTATGCGTGTTCTCATAAGGAAGAGGGGAACAAGTTGCTGCCAGACTCCTCTGGCATCAGCTCATTTTATTTAAAAAAAAGAACAAAGGATGGGTCATGTTGGATTTCAACTTCCTGATCTTTCTTATATTTGATGTTGGGAGGAGTCAAGAATGGGAGATTTGGCTGACATTCATCTTTTGTATGGACAACTTTATAAAGCAGTTATTGGCAGACTGGAAATCATGGGGAGGATGACTTTTAGTGTCCAAAACACATTGGAAATGTTTGAAGTTATCTAATGTATGTATGGGTATGAATGAATTCACATTTACTAAAATTCAATTTTTGGCTGTTGTGGTAAAGTGATAAAAAAAAAAAAACATCCTGTTGTAATTTGACATCCAGAGTGTTTAGTCAAGAGTAACCCTTCAATGTATACTGGGGCGGATTTAGTATTTCATATGAGTCAATGTTGCAGGAACCACTTCCACTTTGAAAAAAAAAGGTTTGCGAGAAAATAGAGCTTGTGCAAAAAGTTTGCACCATTTTGTCACTTTGTTGTTACAAGGAATCATAATCTACCCAATTTGTAGACACTTTTGTGCCTTGCTCAGTAAAAGGTAGTTACTTAGTAGAAAGTGGCTGTGGGTTTTCATAAAGCGACAAGGTTTGCATGCAACTTTGTGTGCCAAATTGTGACGTAAATTATCATCCCTTCACCTGGCATATATGGCAAAAAGTCTAACAATTTTTTTGCAAACATTTTGCAAAAGAATTTGGATAATAATAATGTTTGACACTTTGTTCCAAGCTTGGCAAGGGGGTGGAGCATGTTGCAAAGTGGGCGTGATGCCATGCAGAAGGGACATGGCATTATAGATGCGCCAAATTTATTATAGTTTACACCTGCAAACACCTCCGAGCTGGTGTAGATTTCAATGATGGCACACAGGCAGCTTGAGATGCATCATAATGTGCACCTCTACATAAATCCAGCATACCCCCACCACCTGCCCCCATTGTCAAACTTTACATTGGCACCTACCAAAGAGATCCATCAACATTTCAAAAAAACTAACATCCTTTATTGTTACCAGGACATAGACAATACATATCAACTGATGGTGGGGTCTTTATCAACTGAAAAAGAGAAATAGAAATCCACTGAACACCATTATCACACACAAAAGTAAAGTCAAAAGAAAGAGACAACTTTTGTGTTCCTTTTTTACAAGCATCATAGGTGTTAATTGCAGTTGGGCATTATGGGAAATTGAATTCAAATGGACGCTTTCTGGCTGGCTCCAATAAATTGAATCTCATCATTACCATAAAGTGAATTTTATCTCTGTGCTGCCATGAGTCTGTGAAAATGCTTATTCCACCGCTAAAAGCACAGCAAATAATTGAGACATCTATAACGCTTACTGTATAAAGATGTAATGTAATGGGCCTGGAAGAAAAGTGTGGAGCCGAAAAAGTGCTAGGTGGATATTCATTATTGCTGAATATTTGAAGGAAAATGAGATCTAAAGCAAAAGAAAGTAAAGGAAGAAACCTTTATTTTGTGACCAGCCAAGGGGCCATGTGACCAGCTGAACATTCCATAATTCCTATATATATATATATATATATATATATATATATATATATATATATATATTCGAGTTTAAGCCGAGTTTTTCAGCATGATTTTTCGTTTTGAAACCTCTGGAGGTCCACAGGTTGAAGACCACTGCGGCCTTCATCATCATCCAGCCCCCCCCCCCCCCTTTTGTTTTGTACTCACCTCCCCTCGGCGGGAAGTTAGGGTGAGCTGGTCCGGGCCATCTATGCTGCAGGGACCGTCCGGTGGGGATGGTTAGTCGTTGCGGGCTTTCCATTTTCACCGGGGGGCCTCTTCGCCGAGCTTCGGAACCTGCCCCGAAGTAGTGACGTTACCTTGATGACACGCACAGGGACGTTCATCGGCCAAATCAAATTTTTTTTAAATGTGCCCATCTCTAGTTATAAAGGTCAATAAGTAATAAACACCATGATATGTATATATATATATATATATATATATATATATATATATATATATATATATATATACAGCACATACCAAAAGTTGGGAAACACCTTCTCATTCAGAGTTTTCTTTATTTTCATGACTATGAATATTGTAGATTCACACTGAAGGCATCAAAACTATGAATTAACACATGTGGAATCATAGACATTACAAAAAAGTGTGAAAATATGTCATATTCTAGGTTCTTCAAAGTAGCCACCTTTTGCTTTGATTACTGCTTTGCACACTCTTTGCATTTTCTTGTTGAACTTCAAGAGGTAGTCACCTGAAATGGTTTTCATTTCACAGGTGTGCTGGTGGGCAGGAGGAGGTGTGATGATGTGGGGGTGCATTTCTGGTGACACTGTTGGGGATTTATTCAAAATTTAAGGCATACTGAACCAGCATGGCTACCACAGCATCTTGCAGCTGCATGCTATTCCATCCGGTTTGCGTTTAGTTGGACCATCATTTATTTTTCAACAGGACAATGACCCCAAACACCTCCAGGCTGTGTAAGGGCTATTTGACCAAGAAGGAGAGTGATGGGATGCTGTGCCAGATGACCTGGCCGCCACAGTCACCGGACCTGAACCCAAATGAGATGGTTTGGGGTGAGCTGGACCGCAGAGTGAAGGCAAAAGGGTCAACAAGTGCTAAGCATCTCTGGGAACTCCTTCAAGACTGTTGGAAGACCATTGCAGGTGACTACCTCTTGAAGCTCATCAAGAGAATGCCAAGAGTGTGCAAAGCAGCAATCAAAGCAAAAGGTGTCCAGAACCTAGAATATGACATATTTTCATACTTTTTTGTTATGTCATATGTTAATTCATAGTTTTAATGCCTTCAGCGTGAATCTACAATTTTCATAGTCATGAAAATAAAGAAGACTCTGAATGAGAAGGTGTTTCCAAACTTTTGGTCTGTACTGTATGTATGTATATATATATATATATATATATATATATATATATATATATATATATACACCACTATTTCCAGAGGAAACCTCATGATATCAGGATGGACATGTCTAATCATTGACCTATCAATATTGAATGCTAAATACACTCCACCCCTTCTATCCCACTACACATCACAGGACTCCAAGAATGGGCAAATTCCATCTAAGCATATAACATAAAAATTTTAATATCTTTCCGTCCCAATCTGGACTATTTTCTACACATGACTTTGGTAAGACTATTAAGACAAATAGCAGATATATGATCTTGGCTAGACTATTTTTTTTTATGGGAAAAACTTAAAATCAAGTTTCCTGTGTGGGAAATTTACTTATAAGACTTAACTTGGTGAAATGGGAATTCTATATCTAAAGCAGTAGTTCAATGCTTTATTATAGATGTGGAGAAAGGATCCTTCTGCAGTTAGAGTCCTACAGAACATCCTAAGACTATAATCTCAATAGGGATATAATGATTTAATTATTTATTAATGTATTCGCCAATCTAAATGGTATAATTTCATCCAAATTATCTATATTAGTCTTAATGAAATGGAATACAATTTTTGGGTCTCTTACCCCAATTATGTGAGAATAAATACTCTGCTGTTAGGAAAGATGGATGGTCCATCATTGCATCGTCATGGGTAGCCATTGTTTTTTACAGAGTGATCAGTCTGGCTTTCTGGGATCTTCATTGATCTTGTTAGATCTTTTTCAGAGGCAGGACTAAGAGAGATTAATGGTCTCTCAAAATGGTGGACCCCTCTAGAGAGCTCAGCTTGTCCTTTGTTCTTCGTGTGTGTGTATACATGTTTAAACAAACTTTCTAATCAGTTAGACTCACCCTCCTAAATTGGAAATCCACAAATGAATGTATACTGGGTTTGTACATATGGTAATGGCTGTGAGGTCACTATATCACCCAGAATGCATCTATGCACAAAAGATGACAATTTATTCACTTTTCATTAGCAACTTTAACTTGTCCCTATTTATTAAATTGTAGGGTTTGTAACTCATGATAAGGATCAACTCTTTCAATAATTAACCCCTTAAGGACCGAGGTCATTTTCACCATTTCAGCATTTTTTGCACATCTGACCACTGTCGCTTTAAGCATTAATAACTCTGGGATACTTTTACTTATGAATTTGATTCCTAGATTATTTTTTCATGACATATTCTACTTTATCATAGTGGTAAATTTTCATTTTTACTTGCATCATTTCTTGGTTAAAAATTCCAAAATTTCATGAAAAATTTGAAAATTTGAAAATTTTTCAAACTTCGAAGCTCTCTGCTTGTGAAGAAAATTGACATACCAAATAAATTATATATTGATTGACATATACAATTTGTCTTCTTTATGTTTACATCATAAAGTTGACATGTTTTTACTTTTGGAAGACATCAGAGGTCTTCAAAGTTCAGCAGCAATTTACCAATTTTTCACAAAATTTTCTAAATCAGAATTTTTCAGTGACCAGTTCAGTTTTGAAGTGGATTTGAGGGCCTTCATATTAGAAATACCCCACAAATGACCCCATTATAAAGACTGAACCCCTCAAAGTATGCAAAATGGCATTCAGTAAGTGTTTTAACCCTTTAGGTGTTTCACAGGAATAGCAGCAAAGTAAAGGAGAAAATTCAAAATTTCAATTTTTTACACTAACATGTTCTTGTTGACCCAGTTTTTTAATTTTTACATGGGATAAATGGAGAAAATGCCCCTAAAATGTTTAACCCAATTTCTCTTGAGTAAGGAAATACCTCACATGTGAACATAAAGTGCTCTGTGGGTGCACTCGAAGCCTCTGAAGTGAAGGAGCGACAATGAGATTTTGGAGAGTGAATTTTGCTGAAATGGTTTTTAGGGGGCATGTGGCATTTAGGAAGCCCCTATGGTTCCATAACAGCAAAGAAAAAAAAAACACATGGCATACTATTTTGGAAACTACACCCCTAAGGCACGTAACAAGGGGTACAGTGAGCCTTGACACTCCACAGGTGTTTGACGACTTTTCTTTAAATTCGGATGTGTAAATTAATTTTTTTTCTTTCACTAAGATGCAGTTTTTCCCCAAAAATACCACATACCACATGTGTGGATGTTAAGTGTTCTGCATGTGCACTACAATGCTCAGAAGAGGAGTCACATTTGGGTTTTTGAAGGCAAATTTAGCTGAAATGTTTTTTTTTTTTTTTTTTTTTTGGGGGGGGGCATGTCACATTTGGGAAGCCCCTATGGTTCCATAATAGCAAAATATCCCCCACGTGGCATACTATTTTGGAAACTACATCCTTCCAGTCACGTAACAAGGGATACAGGGAGCCTTAACCCCCCACAGATGTTTGAAGACTTTTTGCTAAACTCGGATGTGAAAATTATTATTTTTTCACTAAAATGCATTGTGTCCCCAAATTTACCTTTTGTACAAGAGGTAATAGGAGTAAATGCCACCCAAAATTTGTAACCCCATCTCTTCTGAGTATGGAAATTCCCCATGTGTGGATGTAAAGTGTTCAGCGAGCAAACTACAATGCTCAGAAGAGAAGGAGCTTTTGCAGAGAGAATTTGGCTGGAATTTACGGTCATGTGCGTTTACAAAGCCCCCATGGTGCCAGAATGGTGAAAACCCCCTCCCCCCCACATGTGACCCCATTTTGGAAACTACACCCCTCACGGAATATAAGAAGGGGTACAGTGAGCATTTCAATTTTTCATTTTCACGGACCACTGTTCCAAAAATCTGTCGAACACCTGTGGGATGTAAATGCTCACTGCACCCCTTATTACATTCTGTGAGGGGTGTAGTTCCAAAATGGGGTCACATGTTTTGGGGGGAGTTCCACCATTCTGGCACCATGGGGGCTTTGTAAACACACATGACCGTAAATTCCAGCCAAATTCTCTCTCCAAAAGCCCAATGGCACTCCTTCTCTCCTGAACATTGTAGTTCGCCCGCAGAGCACTTTACATCCACATATTAACATACTTAGAAGAAATGCTGTTACAAACTTTGGGGGTCTTTTTCCCTATTACCCCTTGTGAAAATGAAACATTTTGGATAACACCAGCATTTTTGTGAAAAAAAAAAAATCATTTTCAACAAAAATTCTTCAAACACTAGTGGGTAGTTAAGGGTTACTATACCCCTTGTTACGTTCCGTGAGGGGTGTAGTTTCCAAAATGGGCTCATATGTGGGTGTTTATTTTTTGTGTTTATGTCAGAACTCCTGTAACAATCAGCCACCCCTGTGCAAATCACCTCAAATGTAAACACCAGCAAGTTTGTGTAAAAAATAAAAATTTGTACAATAACATGCTGGAGTAGACCCCAACTTTACCTTTTCATAAGGGGCAAAAGGAGAAAAAGCCCCACAAAATTTGTTAGCCAATTTCTCCCAAGTACGGAAATACCCCAAATGTGGCCCTAAACTGTTGCCTTGAAATACAACACGGCTCCAAATTTGAGGACTAAATTCGGGATTTGCATAGGGGTGGACATAGGGGCATTCTATGCCAGTGATTCTCAAACAGGGTGCCTCCAGCTGTTGCAAAACTCCCAGCATGCCTGGACAGACAATGGCTGTCAGGCAATACTGGGAATTGTTGTTTTGCAATAGCTGGAGGCTCCGTTTTGGAAAGAGTGGCGTACCAGATGTTTTTCATTTTTATTGGGGGGGGAGGTAACTATGTAGGGGTATGTGTATATGTAGTCTTTTACCCTTTATTTTGTGTTAGTGTAGTGAAGTGTTTTTAGGGTACATTCACACTGGCGGGGGTTCACAGCTAGTTTACCGCTGGGAGTGTGAGCTGCAGCGGAAAATTTGCTGCATCTCAAACTTGCAGCGAGAAATTCACATGGGGGGGGACCTTAAGCTGTTGCAAACCTACAACTCTCAGCATGTAGTGACAGCAGAAGGGCATGCTGGGACTTGTAGTTATTCAACAGCTGGAGGCACACTACTACAACTTCCAGCATGCCCTTTGGAAGTCTGTGCATGCTGGGGGTTGTAGTTATGCAACAGCTGGAGGCACACTGGTTGCAAAACACTGAGAGTTTGTTGCTTTACTCAGTGTTTCCCAACCTGTGTGCCTCCAGCTGTTGCAAAACTACAACTCACAGAATGTACAGTATGTCAGTGCATGCTGGGAATTATACTTTTGCCCCAGCTGGAGACACACGGGTTGGAAAACACTGAGTTAGGATACAGACAAATTTTCCCAACCAGTGTGTCTCCAGTTGTTGCAAAACTACAACTCCCAGCATGCCCAGACAGCCGAAGGGCATGCTTGGAGTTGTAGTTTTTCAACAAATGGAGAACAGTTTGGAGACCACTGTGTAATGATGTCCAAACTGTAGCCCTCCACATGTTGCAAAACTTCAACTCCAAGCATGCCCAGACTGCCCAGGCATGCTGGGAGTTGTATTTTGGCTACATCTAAAGGGCCAGATGTTACAGAACTATTACTGCCAGCAATCCTGGACTGTCTGGGCATGCAGAGAGTTGTAGTTTTGCAACATCTGGAAGAGCACAGATTGGAGACCACTGCACCACTCCAAAATGTGGCCCTCCAGTTGTTGCAAAACTACAACTCTTAGCATGCCCGGCCAGCCAACTGGGAGTTGCAGTTTTCAAATTCCTAGAAGCAGCAGTGAAGATCACTTTACAGCGATCTTCACTGATGCCTCTGCGTCCTCCACTTGCCTGTCGCCGCTGCCTCTTCCACCTGCATGCCACCGATCCCTGGTTCCCGCTGCCTTCACCGGACCTGCGGTATGTCGTCACCGCAGCTCTCATCTTCCCCTGCTCTGCCCGGACTTCTTCTTTAACTACCCCCTCCATCAGCTGAGACACTGTGATTGGTCCACAGGGACCAATCACAGTGATCGCTGACCAGGGCCATCCACAGATAGTCCTGGGGGTGTGGGTTGCAGAAGTTGTCCCCCGCTGGTAACAGCGGGACTTCTGCCAGTTAACCTGTGCGATGCTGCGCTTCGCCGGGTTAACTGAATGACTTATATAAATGTCACGATACGCGAACTACCAGCATAACATGACATTTATATAAGTCCTTCTGCGGGAAGGGGTTAAAGTTGGAATTCCCAGACAATTATAACTAATTAGTTATAATAACATACACAAACCCTAGCACAACTCAGGGCAGGGACTCCTTATCAAAGTCTATACTTAAGACATTATCACCTTTAGGGTACGTTCACACTAACAGATTTACAGCTTATTTTACGCTGCGGATCCACTGGTGAAGGCTCCGCTCTATGCTGTCTTTACATATGCCTGCTCGTAGCGGCAATACGCCATGACGAGCAGACACCATGCAGCGATGTGCGCAGCATACTCGCACATCGCGGCCACTCTCCCTGCTCTGAGCTAGGCAGAGAGCTCCCGCAATTTGCGAGTATACTGCCACTCGCACATCGCAGTGTGTCTGCTCGTAGTGGCGTATTGCCGCTACAAGCAGGCACATGTAAAGACAGCATAGAGTGGGCCTTCACCAACTGATCTGCAGCTAAATACGCTGCGAAAATCCGCTCATGTGAACGTACCCTAAGGGTACGTTCACATGTACGCAGATTTGATGCACAGGGTTTGATGCACATGATTTTCTGCTGCAGATTACTAAACCAAATGAACACAGCTTCTAATTGGCAGTTACAAATCCTGCGCAGGATCCTGTATGTGAGAACGTACCCTAAGAATGCGAACAATATGGGGTAGTACTGTGAATAGGATATACTTGGCTACAATGCACACATAGCTATATGCAATGTGTCTATGAAGAAATATGTATATGTGAAGTCATTGACAATACTCAACAGTATACATGACAATACCATATGCCTGATTGATTATCTTTTATATAAAGGACGAAGGTTCATTCATGGAAAAACATTTGTGTTTCACAGTTTCTACCCTGTCTCTCCATTCACCCCTTCTGCTCCATCACCAGATATCATTGTAGCTCTATTCTTCAGTGAGAATTTAAACTAACTCCTCTGTCTTATCACTACTGTAAATCAGAAATAATTACACATACAATATGGCTGACACCATATCATACTCATTTTTGGTCATTCAATTAGCACGACATGACAGATCTACCCCCTCCCCCCCCCCCCCACCCAAAAAAGAAAATAATAATTAAAAAAAATAAAAATAAATAAATATATATATATATATATATATATATATACACATATACACATTTATTACTCAGTACCAAGTCCTGACCATAAACATCTATTTTTTATGCCTTTATCATGCCTAGTATTTATTATAAGAATCTTTTTATTTTTTTTATTTTTTTACATAAGCATAGTGTTAGAAATCCTCTCAGGGGAAGGGGGCATGTCCTTCCTTGTGGTGGGAGGTGATTGGTGTGTCTGCTCATGCAGCCTTGTCCATGAGTCATCTCTTGTCTATGACTCATGGATAAGTCTAATGCTGCTGCAGGACTGGTTAGTGTCCCAGTAGGTATGGGAACCCCTAGTGGTGGGATTTTCCAGAGCCGTTTTCTTTATTAAATATAAAAGTTTTGGAAACCACCATATTACAAAAGGTCCTAATTAATTTTCATCAGTAATAACATTTCAAAAGTTTTTGTATCTGACTGTGCCCATTTAAGATATCAATCTAAACATATATACAACAGGTTTACTATAATCCATTGCCAGTTATTGTGCATAACATGGAGATGCCACACAATTAGACAAAAGACCGGATGAGCAAGTTAAATTTGTCCAACCAGCACCATTTATTGCACATTATGTACATTTCCACGTGAATTGTACCTTTCCGGAACACAACATGTGACCCTGGCTTCATTCATGAGTCATTGTGCTATTTATCACAACCATTGATGTACTCTACTATTATTCCTTACCTACAATTACCATCTTACCTGTTATGAGTCTATTAGCTTTTTATTATGGACCTCCGGGTCACGTCTACTGACGAGCGGTACATTAATATCATCCTTCTGCATCTATTTTTCAATCCTCAGCAAAGAATGTGTCACTTATGTAAGTAACCTATTAGACATATGGCGCATGCGGTAAAAGAATACTTGCTTAGACTGTTGATTTAGTTTTATAACTCTTCAAGCTAATTTTGTTTTATTGCACTGCTGGCACTAAGAATGAAAAGCTTATTAGGTAACTCCTGGGGATAATATACAACAAATAAAAAGGCAATTCTCATTCATAACAATCTAGTGTTAGTGCACTGGGAGCCCAGTTCGGGGTGAATTCAGGAATAAGAGGCCAAGCAGGTTATCAATTTTGAATACAACATCTGTAAGTTTTAGTAGTTTAATTTTTTTTACCCCCCCCACCCCTATTTGTTAAAGAGTAAAAAAAACTTTCTACATGCTTTCGGTACCTTTTTCAGTGGCAGTTTTATTACTTGGTAGACCATGTAACTGGTGATCAGACTTGTGCAGACACTATATTATGAACTACATTAACTTTACAGCCCCTGTAGCATAGTCAAATAAAAATTCCTGGAATACCCCTTTAAACGAGATATCCAATGGTAAAAAACTTATGACCGCTGGGGCCCCCTGCTATCTCCTGTATGGGGCCCCGACAGCCCGTGGAAAGGGGGCGTGTTGACCACCGCACAAAGCGGCGACTGACTCGCCCCCTCAATACAACTCTATGGCAGAGCCGGAGCGCTGCCTTCGGCAATCTCCGGCTCTGCCATAGTGATGTATTGAGGGGGCATGTCAACCGCCGGTTCATGCCGTGGTCGACACCCTCTATCTGGCCAGTGAGCCTGGGCCCCTTACAGGAGATCGCGGGGGCCCCAGCGGTCGGACCCCCCGCAATCTGAAACTTATTCCCTATCCTTAGGATAGGGGATACGTTTTTCACCACTGGACTACCCCTTTAAGGTATTACCTTGAACTTTTAAGCTCTTGAATTCTCTAACGAAATATGTTTTGACCTCGTTGGCATTGCTCTGGCAAGTTTCCAGAGAGAACTTTTCATTTTTTTCCCTACCTACAGGTAAAGAGCTGCCTGCCCCAGGTGAAATTCTTAATTGATGAGGGAGAATGGAATCCATACCTTTGATGGTGGTATGACACCACCAACTAAATACATGCAGGAGGCAAAGTAACTCGGCACCAGGGAAAGGTTTAGGGCATAAATATATATTCCAGTAGTGCAGTCCTTGTATAAATGACTTCCGTGGGGTACTCAAACATATGGAAAAATATAAGGCAGAGAGAGAGTAATGAACGTAGGACTCACCCCGGTTTCTCGTGCAATAACGTGGTTTATTGAGCTTTACTTCTTGATCACGTCTATCACTCTTTGCACACAGCTCTGCTTTGCTGTGTGCAAAGGGTGATCAAGCCATTAAACTGCAAAACTGAGCTGTCGTTGCTGGGGGACACAAAAAATGAAATAAAAAGTAACCAAAAAGTTACATGTACATATCGGCTGCTTGCACAGAAAAAAAAAAAAAAAAGTTAAAGGGGTCAGAAGAGAACAATTTTAAAAATGTTTAACAAAAAAAAATGAAAAAATATTAAATTGATCGTGTCCTCAAGGCCAAAATGGGCTGTGTCCTCAATGGGTTAAAGAATGTTTTCAGTCGATCGTATGGTAGCAAGAAAAATTATTGCTGGGGGGACACACTAGTCATTGAGAACTGATCCTGGGATATACAGTATGTCAAGGTTATAAGGAACTCTTTTTTGCTCAGTTGATTCAGTTGATTATATGTCAGACATTTTATCCATACAAGACTTGTTTGGTGAGGTTCTGTTGTCTTCAGGGTTATTGTAACTATACCTAGGCCATACTTTGTTCATGCCCCAGTGAAAACTTGCCTTGACTTACTTTATTTCTTTGGACTTGACAAGGAGCTGCAACTCCGATCTACTTTATTGCTATGTGTCTCTATTATTTCCTATGATTCCAGCCAACCTAATTTTCAGTTCTCCCATTGAGCTATATAGAGGGGGCGTAGCAGCCCCTCACAATTTAAAACTTATCCCCTATCCTTTGTCAATAATACTTCTTCTTTAAGTTCCAATAATAAAAAAGTAAAAAAAAAGAAAAAAAAAAAGAAAGAAAGAGTGAAAGTTTGCTACTTGATTGATAGAAAAATTCATTCTAGTTCTTTAATTCTATGGAATATGGAAGATTTTCTGATATATTGTTTGTTTGTCCCACTATTTTCACTTTTTTTTCATTATTCTAGAAATTGAAAAGGAAAGTTGTGGTGACCCTGGAACACCATTGTATGGTATTCGGGAAGGAGATGGCTTTTCCAATGGAGATGTCTTAAGATTTGAATGCCAGTTTGGATTTGAGTTAATAGGACAAAAATCAATATCCTGCAAAGAGAATAATCAGTGGTCTGCCAATATACCAATATGTATATGTAAGTATACTGCTGTATCTATATAGACCTACTGTATATGTGTGTGTGTGTGTGTGTGTGTGTTTGTTTTAGTGTTATTAATTTATGTATTTAATTTATATTTTTATTTATTTGTTTGTTGTTGATACGTTAGTGATTGAAAGGGAGTTATTTATACTATTTATTAATAGCCGAGAAAGCTATTTACCTACCCTGTAAGGCTATCTTTAAATGATAGAGGGAATTAACTGCTTTGAGATAGATAGATAGATAGATAGATAGATAGATATGATATAGTAGATAGATATGATATTGTTATAGTAGATAGATAGATATGATATTAATATAGTAGATAGATAGATATGACATGAAGAGAAAATAGAATATATATATATATATATATATATATATATAGTATTTATAATGTGTTAAAAAGATAAATAGACTGACCTTATACAGTGTTCACTTTAATTGCTCGGATGAAGATGCCAGATGTACACAAATATGGATACTACCTTTTTTCTAGTTAAGGAGCTTATCTTAAATGCTACCTTTCTGTTACGGCATGCCTTTGAAGAAAAACACGTTGGTCGTCCCCCTAGTTAATCCTAATATCATACACTGAGAAGTTTTTACACCATCTGTTGTTTAGACTTGAGTAGAGAATTCCAGGCAGTTAATGAAGATTTGTATAACCGAGCTGCAGGTCTTACATTTTATTTTCTTAATTTAAACAAAATCATAATCCTGTTTTCTGTTACTTTGCAAATGACTTTACATCTCTGTTACCCAAGTATCTGGAGTCATTTGCAATGGAGCTTTTAGAAAAAGCAATTCCAGCTGACAATTGTAATGTTCATTTGGACACTGCCCGGGGATTTTGCCCACATGTAGGCAATCACAACTAACAAACTGCATTTTATGCAAATCTTTACCAGGGAAGTGGAGAGCTTTCTACAACCTAGCCACATGCTAATTTATTGCATTTCACTTTTACAGTTCCATGCCTGTCAAATTTTACTGCCCCGATGGGAACAGTCCTCTCTCCTGACTACCCAGAAGGTTACGGAAACAATTTAAACTGCATCTGGACTATCATTTCGGATCCAGGGAGCCGGATACATTTGTCATTCAATGATTTTGACTTGGAGTCCCAGTTTGATTTCCTGGCCATTAAAGATGGCGACTCTTCAGACTCTCCACTATTGGGAACGTTCACCGGTGCTGAAGTCCCGTCTCATCTTACTAGTAACAATCATATACTACGGTTGGAATTCCAAGCGGATCACTCTATGTCTGGACGTGGATTTAATATTACCTATAGCAGTAAGTGCTCCCTGCAGTGGGATTATTTTTTGTTACATGATGTGACTAATGTCGCGGATACAACATGCCACATCACATGATGAAAGTTGTTTTGCTGTGTGCCGATCCCTTCTGTTCCATATAATGGCCATGATTTACTATTGTAAACCGGATATGTTTTGTCAGGTTGTGCGCCAGATTCTAAAAAAAAACTGACAAACTCCATTTTACTGAGAAAACCCGAAAAAGGGGGGGGGTGTCCATCGGGAAAAATGGGCATGGCCACCGAAAAGGGGCGTGTCCCTGACATTTTCACAAAAACCCAACATATTTACTAAGGTTTCCAAAGACAATGTAGTGGATTTGAGCTGAGGAAAACCTGACAGATCAGAGCATGTGTAAAAAAAAAATCAAAATGTAGGGAAAAGTGTGAAATGTAGGAAACCCTAGTAAATACAATGGAAAAAATTGTAGGGAAATAAAACCCACAAAGAAAACTATACTCCACTCAGGGATTAAATATAGATGAGCACAGTGATGAACACACAGTGAGTGGTTTGTTGGATTAGTAAAGAGCAAATGTATATCAAATTTAGAATGTAAAAGGCTATGAGTGTACTGAAGAATAGCTGCTCTTATTTTCAGAAATGGTACTACGCTTGTGCATTGTGACTCATTTCTGTTGACTTTTTAGCTAAGTACAGTATTTAAGACATTATATTTTTGATTTTAGATATTATCATCTTAGACCTTATTCACATCACATTTTTGGCCACTTGTGGGTGTAAAGCCTATGTTGGCAACCTGTCAAAATCTAATGCTTGACATTTTCCTGATGGACCCATTGACATTGATCAGCCCTATGTTTAGTGGTAAAGGTAACAACTTTTTCCCATTTCCCAAACGTATCTTGTAGACCATATTTTAAACAATAAACAAAATATGCTTGGAAAATGGACCACTATTAGACTATGTTTGACCCATTAAAGTCAATGGGCCTGATCAGAAACAAATTAGGTTGTATATTCAAATCCTACATTAACCTGTTGCTAAAATATACCCCATTCTGTTGCAAAAAAAACTGATGTGAATGGGGCCTAATGCAGGTTCAGTTTTTAATTTTTAATGCTTAAACTATCATTGTCTACATGTTTCTGGAATAAAAAGTCTTTTTGGAGCAAAGGTGTTCATTTCCTGACAAACCCTTTCATTTTTGGGTGAAAATGATGGCAGTGGTATAGAATTGGACTTGATTTGATGGCATCATTAGTCTACTTTTGCAGATGGGGACATGTGGGAGAGATACTGTTGCATCTAATTGCCTTATAGCCAGGCAGAGGTTTATAGAGGTTTAAGTGGAGTGACTAATCTAGGTAATATGTTATATATCCTGTAGAACAATGGTCTCAAACTTTGGCCCTCCAGATCTTATTAAGGGGTAGTATTCCAGGATTTTTTCATTTGACTATGTTACAGGGGCTGTAAAGTTAATGTAGTCCATAATATAGTGTCTCTACCTGTGTGTGATGGTGGTTTTCTTATGTGATTTTTGGCCCAATGTTTATTTTTAACAGCATACAACATGACTGTTGTCTCTGGTTTTCCCAGGTTGCAGTGTGGACCGAGACATTACATCACTAGTCAGGTGATCAGAGGGAGCCTGTCTTTGCTTCAATGGGTGGAGCAACCGCTGGGTGGGAGGGAGATCATTCTGCAGTAAATTGTAAGATTGCAACAGCCAGAGGCACCTTGGTTAGAAAACACTGGTCTAATGCATTAAAGGGAGTACAGGTGTGTTTCAATAGGTGAGGTGGCTAATGTGGGGTGGGTGGGGGGATGACCTCACACTTACAAACAAGGAATTGTGTAACATGTAGTTTGAGGGAGGGAACATCAACAGGAAATAGCCAGTTCACAAAAAGATAGTCACAGCGCCATGGTTGACTGAGACAAGCGCAGATCCTTTCTTAGCATGTCCATTACTGTCTGGCAGGTATGTACTGAAATCACCTTATGGTGGGTAACCCCTTTAAAACTTCAACTTACCGTTGGCTGTCCGGGCATGCTTGGAGTTGAAGTTTTAAAATATCTGTAGGGCCACAGTTTGAGGTCACTGCGGTAGAAGAATGTTTTCTCAGAGATAGTAAAGTATAAAAAGTGTAGACAATATTTGGGTCATAAATGGTATCTTTTCTACATCAAATATCGCACCCAGGTCAATTTGAAAACCCTTTTACATTTTAAGTGAGTCAGTACTTTGAAGTTCTGATTAAACTGATGATAGAGTTTACTCTTTAAAGTACACGTCTGTTCCTATTGCTATGACTTTACAAGTAATTGTTTCTGCCAAGGCCAGAATCGTGCAATTAATAACAATCTAAATTTAGTGTCTTTTCAAAGTGACACTAGTGGATAATGCTGTCACTAATAAGTTCTCAAAGTGTAATTGTGGAGCATTAACATTAAATTGACTGTGACATATGAACGCCAGCTCGGTACATAAAACTGCTGTTTTGCCAGTAGGGTTTTTCTTTTACAATGCTAAATATTCTCATTCAGCTGTAGTTCACTTACTATGCATGACTTACAGTAATGTACTGTGCCACCATGCTGATTGATTTCTAAAAATAAAACCTGTATAAGGTATGTGCACCAATCCTGGGTATAGTAAGGCAAAAGAATAGTCAGCAATCCTAAGGTTGAGTTCATACATTATAAAATAAAAACAAAAAAGAAGGGCAGTAAAATAGGTATAAAAAGCAGCATTTTTTAGTCTAATAATCTGTTTATACTATGTTACTATACTATAGAATAGTAGCCGCCACTGCAGACATTGGGGGAGATGCATCAAAACCAATAAAGAGGAAAAGTGGACCAGTTGCCCATAGCAATCAATCAGATCACTTCTTTCATTTCTAAAACTGCCTCTGAAAATTTAATGAAGCAATCTGATTGGTTGCTATGGGCAGCTGGTCAACTTTTCCTCTTTATTGGTTTTGATGTATCTCCCCCAATGTCTGCAAGTCTGTACTGGTTTTGATTAATCTCTCCCATTGTATTGAAATTATGGCCTTTTTTTTTGTTTTTTTTTAACAATGGCCCTCATTTACTAAGAGTAGAGGGTAGATGGTGACCATGCCTCCTTTCCCCCAGTGAGTAAAATGGAGGAGTTAATTGGGTTTTCTGGATTCTTTGAGTGCCAAACCAGAAAAAAAAACAGTTGGTATAACATTAGTAAATGACCCCCAATGTGTGCACTGATGGTCGCTTTCCATAGACTTTAATAGAACACGCTAAAAAATAAAAAATAAAAAAATAAATAAAATATATATATATCATTTTATTTTTAACTGTTTTTACTATTTTAAGGCCATTTTGTTTTCTTTCACAATGTGGGAATGTAGCCTATACCTACAGTAATTAAAAGAAAACATAAAAGAAATATAAATATATATTAACAATAATAAGATTATTATTGGTAATATTATTATTATTATTATTATTATTAGTGAATTATTAGTTTAAAAACCTTTTATCAACATCTTTTTTTTTTTTTTCAAAGTAAAGCTTTATTGAGTGTTATAAGTAAGGTAGTACAAGAACAAATAAGTGAATACAAGAACAAGAACTTATCAACATCTTTTATACTCATAGTTTACTTTATTACTGCTCATCATTTGATTATTTGAGCTGTTGAAGAGGTTGTCCTGGGATTAAAAACATCATTATATATATATTAATCCTTGCTCCCTGGCACTCTAATTCCAGGTCTGTGCCAGCCTGCAACAGTTGGAACTTAGTAACACAGCCTGTCCCATTCAAGCTGGGGTTAAGCTCTCAAGCAGTATTGGCTCAGACATGCTAAAAAAAAACTCTAATGGGGAAGGAAATCTAGTTGTTTTTTTTTTTTTTACTCTATTTTTTTATTTTTTGTACATTTTTCGGGTACACATAAAGAACTAAACATCCTTACCTAAGAAACTTTCAGTTTTTCTTTTGCAGTGATTTTAAATTTATGAAGGACAATGTCGCATGTAGGCATAAAAAAAAGTCACAAACCTATCCAAAATGTTGCAAACCTAAACCAGGTTAAGGTTTACAAAGCCTTTGAAGAGAACTTTTAAGGCCTCCTTTCCATCCGGCATTGTAGAAAATGTGCAGGAGGGAAACTGATGCAAGAATTAATCTCATTCATTTGAATGGGACAGTTTACATTCATCCTGTCTCTTAGTTTGGACGTTGGATGATTGGACCCACTGGGGCGGCACCAGACAGGGAAACTCATCCTGCTGCATTTCCCTGTTCTGCATTCAGAAACACTGGACGCCGAATGCTAAACAACTGATGGCAACTGATGCAAGTTGCTGGGTGTACGTATGCCAGAAACCAGACATATGTAATCCTAGCTTAATAAGTCACAACTGTAACTTTTTGTACAAAAAGTCTCAGAAGAGAGAAGGAACCACACAAAAGGGTGTTCGGAAGTGAGTTATTGGTTTTGGCTCATGTGCGCCAAATTTATCAATCCCCCTTGATAATATGATAAATATGCCACACATAAGCAAAACCAAAGCAAAAGAAATTACTTCAAAACACACCAAAGACAAAAATTATAAATCTCCCCCAATATCTGACAAATACAGGAGCCCAGAAACACATTAGGGAAGAGTAGTAGACTAGACAGTCCAAGAATGTGCCAGATCAAATAAAGTGGCTCTGGCTTTTTGATAAATTTGATGCATCTTTAAGCACATTTATCTAACTTCACATCACCTATTAGTTTAATTTGTGCCAGAATTTTAGGCCAAATTGTCACAATTTCAAATTTTCACAATTCAATCCTCGCCCATCTCTGGTGAAGGCACAACTGCTACCAGCCAAGTCATGCTCATTATTGGATGAGGCAAAAAACAATAATAATAACAATAATAATAATAATAATAATAATAATAATGTGGTGCAAAGTATGTCAGAATTTGATGGATTTGTCCAATTGAATATAGCCCATTGCTTCTTGATCAATATTTTTTTCCCAGCAATAAATCATTACAGTACATTATAGAATTGTACTGCCTCTATCACCTACATTTCTTATACAAATCCCTCTTTTCATGAGCTCACAATGTTAGAAATCCTCTCAGAAGAAGGCGGCGTGTTCCTCCTTGTGGTGGTGGGAGGTGATTTGTGTGTCTGCTCATGCAGCCTTGTCCATAAGTCATCTCTTTTCCATGACTTCTGAACAAGCCTGATGCTGCTGCAGGACTGGTTAGTGTCCCAGTAGGTATGGGGACCCCTAGTGGTGGGATTTTAAGGGATCATTTTCTTTATTTAATATTCAAAAAAATGTTAAAGACCTGTATTACAAAAGGCCTTTCATTTTCATCAGTAACTACATATAAAACGTTTTTGGATCTGACAGTGCCGATTTAACAACCTATCCACGAGATATATATCTCCAGCTCTCCCATAGAAATGCCTAAAGGGGCATGTTTATCACCGCTCTGTGCCATGGTCGGTGGCTGCTTCATGAATGGAGAGAGCCAAGGTGCTGGCAGGAGATTGTGGGGGGTCCCAGTAGTCAGACCCCCTGCGATCAGTCACTTATGTGAATAGTATCAGCAGCTCTCTTTATAATCTGTTATATTCTTTTATATATTCTATTGTATCCTGTGTATATGAGGTTTGGTTTTTACCTACAGTTATTTCCAGCATCTTTGTTTTGTCTTCAGTGTGGTCTTTATTCCATTTTTTGCTTATATTCAGAAGCAGAAAATAGAGTAAAATACTAAATTGACTTGTAATCTTCTCACTGAAAGCCCATTGCTCCTGCTGATAGTCAGAGGCAGAAATGATATTAGTTTATTCAGGAGAGAACTTGCAAAGCCTAAGCCAGCTTTCCCCTAATGGTGGAACGTGTTACACATGGTGGAACGTATCTACCTGTGTTACATGTGGATTGTGCTGTGAGTTGTGCTACAGATTGAGTACAAATTACACCCCTATTGTTAGGAGGGCTAAAAACCGCTGTGAAAATCTTCAGCTTTTTCTGCAAGAGAATGATTATGCTACAGAATGGAATGCTCACTTTTCCATATGGGAAATTTCTGATCACCCCAAATTAGTTTTTTGCAAACCCTGTCCCCATGTTCTGTCCTGTAATTTGGTACAGAATCAACAATCCAAACCATTGGGAAACTGATATTGCTACTTGTGCATAGAAAGATATATGTCAATAAATAAAGTCCAGGGGGGATGGGGAGAAGCTACTGAGGACCATCCCGGTGACTCAGAGCTCCGTTTCTGGCAAATTTCAAAACTATGAGTTCTCTGAAATATAAGGACATTTCAGTAAATAATAGTTTGTAGCAACAAAGTCCAACTCTTTTTCCCAGGAACCAGGGATTAGAAATAGTTGTATATAAAGCATCAGCTATCTTACCTTATCTAGATCTCCATGAGCAGGGGACAAGTCCTGGAAAAAAAAAGTGTGGGAACTCACCCAAGATTTCCAGTCATGACCCTAACCTCACCCTCAACCATGCCCAAGCATACCCAATATGGACAGCAACAATCCCCTCCAACATGTAGTCCCATGTAAATACCATCTTTCTTCCCTTCAACATAACAGTCCTATGTAAATAACATCATGTCTGTTTCTTTCAACATACAGTCACATGTAAATTCAGTTACTTTAACCCCCTCCAACTTATAGCCTCATGTAAATATCATCACTCCCCTATCACCTAGATACAGTCCCATGTAAATAACATGAACCCCCTCCCTTGACATCAATCCCTCCCTTCACCCCCTCCAACATACAGTTGCATGTAAATAATATCACTCTCAATCTCTCACTGTGACCACTCTCAGCACACACTTACCACTTCTTTCTGTATAATACAGTACTGGCTCCACCTCCTCCCAGAATTGTTCCGCCCCCTAACATGATGTCTTTACCACTTACTAGGAGCCCCTATGGAACCTTATGGTGGGGGCTCCTCAACTGTAACTGTGGGCTTTTCTCCTGTGGACGGGCTATACTACTCAGATGCGCAGGGGAAGCATCGGGAGAGTTGCCATAGTCCATCTCTCTAGTCAGGAGATTGAAGTGGCCTTCTGACTGACATTCTACCCATCCAGGCAGATTTTCAGTAGGGGACTAAATAAATGGCATAGCGCTGTATCTGTTCATGGGAGACAGGCCTCGGCAAAGCAGCATCTGTTGTAAAGGGGGTGGGGTGGATGTTTTAGTGAATGAGAAGGAGCGGCTTTTCTTAATTGCTGCCTCCTGTTACTTCTCTATTCTTGCCTGCCCACTTGATTTTACAGTAGACGGGCACCAGACGCAGCAAGTCCTGCAAAAACACCTGCACAGTGTTCCTGCTGTGAAAAAACAGTTTTGATCACTGAACTCTATAATCTTAATCACAATGAGATTACTCTGCCAGTTCTGTTACAGTCTACACAGCAAAGCTGGCAGCAAACTTCAGGAAATATAAGCCTCAGTAGCTAATTGGAATATTGAAATTGTATTTTTTATAGTCACAAAAAAATAGCGTACTACAATACTAAAGTACTCACAAAATACATGAAATATGATAACGTAGGATAGGGGATAAGATGTCTGATTGCAGGGGTCCAGCCTCTGGGACCCTCGCAATCTCCGTGCAGCACCCGGTGTTCAGAACGCTTGGGGCGGGCGGCCGAGATATCATGCCATGCCCCCTCGTGATGTCATACAATGTCCCCTCCATTCATGTCTATGGTAGGGGTTGTGATGGCCTCTATGCCTGCTCCCATAGACATGAATGAAGGTGGTGTGGCATGATGTCACGATGGGGTGTGGCATGACATCACGAACCAAGCGTTCAGAACAAAATGTTCAGAACGCTGGGTGCTCCAGGGTGTCCCAGAGGCTGGACCCCCGCGATCAGACATCTTATCTTAGATGTCTAGGGGAGGAGTACCCCTTTAATACATTATTTAAATAATATGTCTTTAGGTATATTGTATTTTATGAGTAGAATAGCATATGAGCAGAGCATAAAATCATATTCTGCTATCTCTTCTCACTGTTACGGTAATATTTTTGATAATCTTCTTATGCTTCCTACTATTTTCTAGTGGTGATAACTACCTAGAAAGTTACATAAGTGAAATCACTATTCCACTAAGGCTCCTGAAGAGACAATTTCTCCATATAATGTAACATTATAAGGACTTATTGCAACGTGTCTCCCTCTGAAGAAAACTGATTAAATAATCAGGACCCAATAGAAGAGAAAACAGCTGCACTACCCATATGCGAGATGTTACTAGCATTGGCTGAATTGACTTAAAGTTGATCTGACACACAGAAAGCTTTGCTTATTTCACGACAAATCGAGTTTGCTATGACAGAAGTTAAAAAAATGTTCCTTAAGGCATCTGAGGCTTTACTGGTGACTTTCATTCACTGATAATTTTCCATTAAAGGCTTTTGCAGCGATAGGTGTCCTAGCAAAAATGTTGGAAAATTAAGTTTACAATTGGTGTGAATATTGATTTCTATTTTACTGTAATGTCAAAAAAATCAATGTTTGAGTTGAAGAAATAAGTTCTACTTTCTGTTACCGGATAACAGAAGCATGTTGTGCCCGGTATTGCCCCTCTATATAATTCTGTAAAACAATTCTACATTCTGTTTCACAAAATATATTCTCATCCACACGACGGAAAGATTATAGCTCTGCACAAATTTGGGTTCTTGGCATTTTTTCGAAGCGCTTTTGAAATGTTTTCTTCTAATTTACAAAGTTGTGTTCTGTCACAAATTCAGACCTCATGCAGACTGGAAAGCACTTCTTAGAATGGACAGTAAAAGAATGAGCAGAAGCAAACATTTAAGAAAATACAAGGCTCCCCTGAGTGCCACAGGAATAGCTGATGGGGGTGTCAGGAGTCAGACCCCTACCGATCTATTATTAAAGGCATATTCTGAAGATAGGCCATCAATTTTGTAAGGTTACATGCCCTTTTAACCTTTAACTATAGAGCCATAGGCATTCTGTGTGACGCAATATTTTATTCAGTAAAGCACAGCAATTGGCATGGTTCACTGTGTCCTTGCCGGGTCTGGTTATTGTAACTGCAGTAATGTGGCACCACCAACTGCTTTCAGCCCCGCTTACCATGTAGCACGGGCTCCAAACTGTTGATTGGCAAATTCTTAAAGTGCTGGCACTGAGGATAGGCTAGTAATCCTATTTACCCAGAAAACTCCTTTAAAGTGTTACTCCGGTGGAAAACATTTTTTTATTTTATTTTATTTTTTTATGAAATGGTGCCAGGAAGTTAAACAGATTTGTAAATTACTTTTATTTAAAAATCTTAAACCTTCCAGTACTTATCAGCTGCTGTATGCTACAGAGGAAGTTATTTTCTTTTTGCATTTCTTTCCAGTCTGACCACAGTGCTCTCTGCTGACACATCTGTCCATGTCAGGGCAGAAGCAAATCCCCAGAGCAAATCTATCCTGCTCTGAACAGTTCTAAACATGGACAGAGGTGTCAGCAGAGAGCACTGTGGTTCCACAGAAAAGAACAACTCAACTTCCTCTGTAGTATACAGCAGCTGATAAGTACTGGAATGATTAAGATTTTTCAATAGGGGTAATTTACAAATCTGTTTACCTTTCTTGCACCAATTGATTAAAAATAAAATGTTTTCCATCCGGGGTACCCCTTTAAGAATAAGATGTATGTGTCTCCTGACACCGTTTTCAGATGAGTGCATACTCAACTCGTAGTTTTGTGCTCTGTGGGGCATAACACTTGAACAGCATAGAACAGTAGGACTTAAAGCTTTCCCTTGCACTGTCACTTTACCAGTGTTTTGTATCTCCTTGCCACTTAGAGTATGAGGGCTAATTTTTTGCGCTATGGTCTGTAGTTTCTTTATGGTATATGAAGTGACAAAAAATTCACAATTTAGGCATTTTTTTTACGTGTACGTCATCACCCATGCAGTTTAGCTAACCTTATATTTTAATAGTTTGGACATTTATGCACACGGCTATACCACATATGATTGCTTTTATTTTTTGTTACATTATTTTACACAACTTTTATTAGAGAAGGGGTTAATTCACTTTTATAAAAAAATATATATATTTGACACTTTTTACTTTTTTATTCAACCCCCATAGGGGCCTATATCATGCAGTCTTTTGATTGCATACACTAGTCAATGCTGTACCATAGCATAGCATTGATTTGTTTTATCCATGCTCTGCTGCTCCAGCCTGCATGGCTGGCTGGGAGCAGCAGAAGACCGATCGGATGGTGGGGAGGCATGAACCATTTCACCATCCTCTCAGCCGATCAGGACATCGAGACTCCTTAGTCATGGTCCTGATCAGCTTATCTGAGCTGCCGGGATGCTTTCACTTTCATTTTAGATGCCGTGATCAGCTTTGATCTGCCCGATCGGTGATGCCCGGCATTAACCCTGGGTACTGGCTGCTGACAGGAGTCAGGACCCATCAGGTTTAACGCACACTCAGCCTGTGAGCGTGTTTTAAATGCCGATAACGGGACCAGGGCGTACACGTACAGGTTAAAGGGGTACTCCGGTGAAAAACTTTTTTTTTTTAAATCAACTGGTGCCAGAAAGTTAAACAGATTTGTAAATTATTTCTATTAAAAAATCTTAATCCTTCCTGTACTTATTAGCTGCTGAATACTATAGCGGAAATTCTTTTCTTTTTGAAACACAGAGCTCTCTGCTGACATCACAAGCACAGTGTTCTCTGCTGACATTTCTGTCCATTTTATGAACTGTCCAGAACAGCATATGTTTGCTATGGGGATTTCCTTTTACCCTGGACAGTTCCTAAAATGGACAGAGATGTCAGCAGAGAGCACTGTGCTCATGATGTCAGCAGAGAGCTCTGTGTTTCAAACGGAAAATAATTTCCACTGCAGTATTCAGCAGCTAATAAGTACAGGAAGGATTAAGATTTTTTAATAGAAATAATTTACAAATCTGTTTAACTTTCTGACACCAGTTGATTTAAAAAAAAGTTTTTCACCGGAGTACCCCTTTAAAGCCATATAAATGCATATGTTTTAAACTTAAGACTGCAGTGAACAACCCAACTTTCCATAGAGATCCAGCTTTCCTGCAGAGACAAAAGAAAGTAACTGTAGTAAATATAATTCATATTCGAGGTAAGTATAAAGAAAAACAAGCACACTCACCAACTATTTGGGTGTTTTATTGTAAGACCACAGCAATGATAACGGAGTCCAGCATGCAGGGAGACCACAGGGGAGGTATTCTTGGGCTACGGGACCATTTCACGCTACATGCACTTCACCAGGCCCCTACTACGTAACTAGTTAGAAGGCGGCTTTAAAATGGCCAAAACAGACAGGTTACTATGGTAACATATATTAACAATATACATTATGTTCTCTCAGTCGATGGAAGAGAGGTCTAATTGTCTTCCCTATATAGTAAAAGCTGCAATCACATAAAAAGAATAAACAGTATATGTTTACACCCTGGCTTTCTGGTACTTAAGGACCCAGGACGTATCCATACGCCCGTGGGAATTTTGGTCCCTGCCGCGCGCCGGGTGGGGACCGGACCTGGATGCCTGCTGATATCGTTCAGCAGGCATCCCGTGCAAGTGCTGAGGGTCACTAGACCCCCCCGTGTCGGCGATCGTGGCAGATCGTTAGTGAATTCACACTAACGATCTGCCACACTAACGATCTACCGTTATATCTAATAGTTACACCAAGCACTCACTACATACGTCCCCGCTTCCCCCCCCCACACCAAGTTGCGGTCTACTTGGTACAGGTTGCCATGTATAACTCTTTTGTACTGTACCAGAATGCTGGCAGCACAGGGACATTCCTCCAGTTCCAAGAAGAAGTCCTAAAAGTCCTGATCTTTGCTGATCAGGAAAGAGCAGGCCAGAGTTCAGAAGGAACTGAAATTATAGGTGCCAGGATCGTCCCAGGCCAACACTTTCCAGGTGAGATCCCCCACACTGGAAAGAAGGGACGTACCCAGAAAAAATGCAGAGTGTGTCACAGGAGGGGGATACGGAAGGATACCACCTATCAATGTGACACTTGCCCCGACCATCCGGGCCTCTGCATTAAAAACTGCTTCAGGGAGTATCACACTTCCATGTGGTACTAAATTTTCCCTTTTCATTTTAATTTTCCATAATTTGACCCCAATGTACCAAGTCCAGAGTACATTCCAAATTTTAACCCCATAAAACCACTAAATTGCCCAAAAAAATATTTCAGCAAAAAAATATAAATAAACTGATAAGACCTCTGGGGGTATTTTTTTTCCAAAAAATGGGTCATGGGTCACTGAGTCACTATCATCGGGGACTTTTTATGTTCCCTCAAATGCGCAGTGCTCTCTCTCCACCTGAGCAGGGTGCGCATTTGAGGCAACAGGTTAGGGATGGCCACACACATCACATTCCCAGAATGATGATTCAGAGCATAGGGTTTGGGGCGGGCATATTTTTCAGTTTTGGCTATGCTCTGTGTCATCATTCTGGGAACATAATCTGTTTTATAATTTTATGTCCCACTGTACCCCATTTTAGTAACTTACCCCATGTAACGTTTATTAATTACCCCATGTAATGCCCCATGAGGGGGGGTCCACGGGCAGCGATTTCGAAGCTCAAGGCCCCTGACTGCACTCCTGTTCTTCTGTGACCGGTCCATATAAGAGGTATTTCCTTGTTCCAAAGAATTGTATTTACAAATGAAATTTTTTTTTTACTGTTCTGGCACCAAAGGGGCTTCCTAAATGCAACAAGCCCTAGAAAAACCACTTCCGCAAAATGTGCTTTCCAAAAACCAAATGTGACTCCTTCTCTTCTGAGCATTGTAGTGCGCCCGCAGTGCACTTGACGTCGACACATGGGGTATTACCATACTCAGAAGAGATGGGGTTACAAATTTGGGGGGCATTTTCTCCTATTACTGCTAGGGAAAACTAGCATTTTAGTGAAAAAAAAATGTATTAACACATCCAACTTTTACATAAAGTCGTGAAACACCTGTGGGATTTGAACGCTCACTGTACCCCTTGTTACGTTCCTTGAGGGGCGTAGTTTCCAAAATAGTATGCCATGTGTTTTTTTTTTTTTTTTTTTTTTGCTGTTCTGGCACCATAGGGACTTCTTAAATGTGACATGCCCGCCAAAAACCATTTCAGAAAAACTCACTCTCCAAAATCCCATTCTTGCTCCTTCCCTTCTGAGCCCTCTACTGCGCCGCCAAACACTTTACATACACATATGAGGTATTTCCTTACTCAAGAGAAATTGGGTTACACATTTTAGGAAGATTTTTATCCTTTTACCCCTTGTAAAAATTAAAAAACTCGGTTTCCAAGAACATGCGACTGTAAAAAATTAAGATTTTGAATGTTCTCCTTCACTTTTCTGCTATTCCTGTGAAACACCTAAAGGGTTAACACACGTACTGAATGTCATTTTAGATACTTTGAGGGTACAGTTTTTATAATTGGGTCATTTGTGGGGTATTTCTTATATGAAGGCCCTTCAAATCCACTTCAAAACTAAACTGGTCCCTAAAAAATTCAGATTTTGAAAATTTTGTGAAAAATTGGAAAATTGCTGCTGAACTTTGAAGCACTCTGATGTCTTCCAAAAGTAAAAACATGTCAACTTCATGATGCAAACATAAAGTAGACATATTGTGTATGTGGATCAATGTATAATTTATTTGGAATGTCTATTATCCTTATAAGCAGAGAGCTTCAAAGTAAAAAAAAATGCAAAGTTTTAAATTTGTCATCAAATTTTGGAATTTTTCACCAAGAAATTAAACAAGTATCAACAAAATTTTACCACTAACATAAAGTAGAATATGTCACGAAAAGACATTCTTGGAATCAGAATGAAAGGTAAAAGCATCCCAGAGTTATTAATGCTTGAAGTGACAGTGGTCAGATGTTCAAAAAATGGCCGGGTCCTTAAGGTATATTTGGGCTGGGTCCTTAAGGGCTTAAACCCGCCTTCTAACTAGTTACATAGTAGGGCCTAATGAAGCGCATGTAGCATGAAACGGTTCCAAAGCCCAAGAATACCTCCCTCACCTGTCATCTCTCTGCACACTGGACTCCGTTATCATTGCTGTGGTCCAACAATAAAACACACAGATTAAGCAACATACCTGGTGAGCGCGCTTGTTTTTCTTTAAACTTACCTGTGAAGATGGTCTTACTCTAATGCCAAGCTTTCACCATCAAAGTTGCCACGAGTCAGAGCAGCTGCTTTAATTGTCATAAGAAAGCGTCTACACGAAGTACGGCAGTGCCAGGTATCTTACTCTCTACAGAACTTTATAATTCATATCCCGGTAACTAAAATAAAAATCTGTAAAATATTTTATTTTACATACATATATGATGCACTGATGGACACATTTTGTACTGTCTAGAATATGCCCTTATATATGTTACATGATCAGTCTTTATGGAGGTCCCATTACTAATGCAACTGAAAATATTTAATTAACAATAATTAAGATAAATAATTAAAAGGCTTCATATATTGTTACACTTATAGAAAATGACCTCTATATTTTCATGCATGTGCTCTTCAACATGTGTGAGTTGCCTGAAATATTTATTATTCTGGTGCTCTAAAGCTGGTGGACTATAAATTAGTTATAGTGGTATGTCTGTGTAACATTACATTGGTTGAGGAGTATATCAATTGTTAGTGAAATATGGAAATAAATCCATATAATTTATAATTTATTTAAAAATATTAAATTCCCATTCACCCGAGTGTTTCTGCTTCTGTAATCAAAATGCAGTATGATAAGAGACTGTGCAGTAATGTATCACACTACAGTCTCCAATCTTTATTGAGTGCTGGCTAGGCACTCTGTATAACCTAAACCCATTACCTTAAAGTGGTATACTGGCCTAAGACATCTTATCCTCTATCTATGTGCAGCCCTTGGCATTCTGTGCCGGATGCTGCTCCAGAGACGTGACGTTATGCCACGACCCTTGTGACATCACACCACCTCCCATACTTGTGATTCAAAACTGAAGATTTAGATCTCAGGGTCCAAAAAGTGTAAAGGCAGAAAATACATTTTAAAAAGTCCATAAATTGTTTCCCCCGAAGGGTGCCCTCGACAACCACCCAGTCCACATAGCCCTAGTCCCACCCATAAGTTTTTGCATGCTTAATGGCGACACTAAGATGCATATTTAAGCCAATATCTACATGAGACAAAGGTTTCCTTTTATTTTTAAGCTGTCTCCATATTAATGCACTACGAGCCAGAATAAGCCTTGTTCATCTCTATCAACAAAACAATATCCAATGAGTATTCAAGCATTCACATGTGGTGTCACCCACAGGATAACAAGTGGCAGCTGAAAATGATTTCCCTGTAGAGAAATAAACAGTGATAGGGTTAAAGGATGAAACACGGAACACAACAGGAGCACAGATGTTTAGACAATGCTGTTCTCTGGGATTTCAAAGGCGGCTGTAGACTGGAAATGTATTAGGTTAAAGGTCTGAGAATAATCAATGTTTATGTCCATCCAAGTGCACATTGTGAAAAATGTGTCATCTTGGAGAAATGTCAAGATGCTTCTAATATGTAGGAAGAAACTGGCGAGTCAATGAAAGACAAAGGGAAGAATTTCTGATGTGTCTTTCTTTTTCTCAAGTTTGCATTTTCACCCTTATGGAAGTTTCACTTGTGGAAAATGTTTCAAATTGTTGCATAACATTCGCTATTTTTTAAAGCACTTTTTGTGACATGTAGTTTTCGTGTAATGAGTGGAGTGGAGTTGCAAAAAATGTAACATTTCAACCTCATAAAGGGGTACTCTGCCCTAGACATCTTATCCCCTCTAGTCATTACTGCACGGAGCTAGGTTTTCTCCATGCGTGATGACTCACTATACAGGGGCCGGAGCATCATGATGTCACAGTTCTGCCCCCTTATGATGTCACACTGCGCCTCCTCAATGCCAGCTTATGGGGGGAGTGGTGGCCGTCACGCCCTCTCCTGTAGACTTGCATTGAGGGGGTGGAGCGTGACGTCAAGAGGGGGCAGAACTGTGACATCATGATACTCGGGCTCTGTATAGTGAGTCAGCTTGCACGGAGCAAACTTAGCTTCGTGCAGTGATGACACAGGGTGCTGCAGGAGAAATTCCGGAGGTCCCCAGCAGCGGGACCACTGCGATCAGACATCTTATCCCCTATTCCTTGGATAGGGGATAAGATGTCTAGGGCGGAGTACCCCTTTAAGGACATAGAGCATACCTGTACACCCTAGTCCAGCTACCATTGTATGAAGCATGCTCAGCTCCTGAACACATTGCCATTCAGGCCAGTGTACGGCATTAACCCTTTAGAGGCCACAATTAAAGTTAATTGCAGCAGCTAAAACAGGAAAAAACTATCTCCGTTAGCACAGAGAAGCTGATTGGGACAACAACAGCAAAATCACGAGGTCCCGATCAGCTGAGAGGACGGCGGGAACTAAAATGTATTTAAATATTTAACAAAAAATTATTAAAATATGGGGTATGACCGCATGTGTAAATATCTGATCTATTTAAATATAATGTTAATTAAAGTAAAAAAAAAATCCAAAATTGTGTATTTTTGGTCACTTCATATACCAGAAAAAGTGAATAAAAACTAATCAAAAAGTCCTTTCAAACCAAAAATGATAATGATGAAAAAACAGGTCATGGCGCAAAAAATTAGCCCTCATACAGCCCCGTATACAGAAAAATAAAAGTTATAGGTGTCAGAAGAGGACAATTTTAAGCATACTCATTTTTGTACAAAAAATATAATTAGTAAAATAACACAAAATCTATAGAAAATTTGTATCATTCTAATTGTATGGACCTACAGAATTTTTATCACATGACATGTTTTCTGAAAAGTGCACTGCATAGAAACGAAAGCCACTAAAATTTGCAAAATGGTGTTGTTGTTTTGTTTTTTTTTATTTGTTTTATCGTTGATTTGGTGTTAAAATGAGTGATGTCATTACAAGCCCTCATACGGGTCTGTAGGGGGAGAATTGAAAGCAGTTATGGCTTATAGAAAACAAGGAAGAAAAAACAAAAGTGCAATAAAAAAAATAAAAAACTTCCTAATGGAGTTAAAAAACCCTATATAGAAAATATGTCACAAAACTTACATTTAAATGGTCTTTCCACCCCCACCTCCTCCCCTTTTCTCATACTTTTATGGTCCTAAAGCTGGACAATTTATGACACACCCAAGTGTGAATTCTCTACTTTTGTTGTTTTATCCCCTGTATATTTTTTGAACTGTAACCTGTGTGTTTTCTGCATATGTGCTCCGAAATACTTTTGACTTTATAAAGAGATGACTCCCAAAAGCTTTCCTGCCCAAAATACAGTTAGTTCAATGAAAAAATGATATTACAAGATTCTGCAATATTCAATGATTCTGCATACAAATACAACCCCCCCCCCCCCCCCCCAAAAAAAAAGGCTGTTGGTGATATAGTATGTGCAGAATTATTTATTGTTTGTTTATATAATTTGTCAAAATTTATTTATTCTTGAATCTATTTATTATTCTCTTTCATTACCAATCTATG
Organism: Hyla sarda; assembly: GCF_029499605.1. NCBI lineage: Eukaryota > Metazoa > Chordata > Amphibia > Anura > Hylidae > Hyla > Hyla sarda. The sequence goes on along the minus strand of NC_079193.1, from coordinate 347,856,509 downwards.
TCAATGTGTTCTATCGTGTATATGCAATTCTAATGAGTTTTTTTTTATATATATTTATAACTAAAAATAAGCAACTTTTAGAAAATTGTTGGTTTGGAACCAGCAATAAAAAAAAAGAGTTAAACGTCCATAAAGCAGTGAGTTCATGAACAGGGAGCCTTCATGTGTTGCAAAACTACAACTCCCATCATTCCCAGACAGCCAAAGGATAAGATGGGAGCTGTAGTTTAGCAACACCTGGAAGGCTTCCTGTTTGGGAACACACTGCCAGAACACACTGGAACTGCCTTAAAAAAAAAAAAAAATTGACCTATAGAGACTATTATAAAAGTGATGCCGGTAATCTGCATGTTATTCTGAATAACAGTATTATTTCACTACCCCAGCACACTCCATATGCGTGTTAGAACAAAGAAAAGTGTTCTACACCCCCTTTTGAGTCTTTCTGTAGTCATAGCCATTTTTAATATAGATTTGCTGCAAATAAATTCATAGAATCGGCCGAATCAAATTTTTCAAAACTTCGCTCATCTCTAGTATTGCACATGGGAAGAAAAATCTGGGCTGGGATTATGTATTAAATGGGAGAACACTTGGGACGACTGACGTGGAAAAGGACTTGGGAGTCTTAGTTAATAGTAAATTTAGCTGTAGTGACCAGTGTCGGGCAGCTGCTGCCAAGGCAAATAAAATCATGGGGTGCATCAATAGGGGCATAGATGTCCACGGCAAAGAAATAATTCTACCTCTGTACAAATCACTAGTCAGACCACACATAGAATACTGTGTACAGTACTGGGCACCAGTGTACAAGAAAGATATAGTGGAGCTGGAGAGGGTTCAAAGACATGCAACCAGGGTAATACGGGGAATGGGAGGACTACAGTACCCAGAAAGATTATCATAATTAGCGTTATTTAGTTTAGAAAAAAGAAGGCTTAGGGGAAACCTAATAACTATGTATAAATATACCAGGGGACAGTACAGAGATCTCTCCCATGATCTATTTATACCCAGGACTGTATCCATAACAAGGGGGCATCCTCTACATTTAGAAGAAAGAAGGTTTCTACACCAGCACAGACAGGGGTTCTTTACTGTGAGTCTGTGGAATTCTCTGCTCGAAGAGGTGGTCATGGTTAACTCGTTAAAAGAATTTAAAAGGGGTCTGGATGCATTTTTGGAGAATAATAACATCGCTGGTTATGTATACTAGATTTATAGGGAGAGAAGGTTGATCCAGGGATTTATTCTGATGCCATATTTGGAGTCGGGAAGGAATTTTTACCTCTAGTATGAGGGTTTCGTGCCTTGCTCTTGATCAACTCAGTAGGGACTTATTAGGGTTATAGGTTAAGCTTGATGGACTCTGGTCTTTTTTCAATCTTATGAACTATGTAATAACTAATTTACATCAGTATCAATCTGGCCCATGAGCGACATTAGCCTTGGTAGAAGACATTTCTGCCTAACAACCTGCACTGGTATATCCAATCTGTCATATCACAAGCTATGGTTACAACTGTAGTTACTATATTATAAAAAAAAAAAATGTAAAAATATAATATATGATATAATTTGTTTTGTGTGATATCATGTACATAATAAAGAGTATACAAAAAAATTTCAAGGGAAACATTTTAATTCTAGCTTAACATTTTTTTTAACCCGATAAGTTTTTTTATTTATTTAAATAATAGTAAGAGTTATCAGTTATTTAACTGTAGTAAATGTCTATATTTCTCACATTACAATCTTTTACTCCTGTTTTTCAGCATTTGGTCATAATGAGTGCCCCGATCCTGGCATTCCATTAAATGCTCGTCGCTTCGGAGACAACTTTCAGCTAGGAAGCTCTGTCTCTGTGGTCTGTGAAGATGGATTCATCAAAACCCAAGGCACCGAAACCATCACTTGTATGCTGATCGATGGAAAAATTATGTGGAGTGGCCCGATTCCTAAATGTGAAGGTCTGTCTGCTTAATCTTTGATATGAATTCATTTTAAATTTTTCGAAAAGGACAAATGTTAAATTAAAGCAGTGATGATGAGGCATTTTGCTGTAAGTTATAAGGTACAGGCTGACCGAATTAAGACTCTTGAGTATGATCAACATCAGAATTGATCAGCGGTTAGAGACTGTCATTCCTATAGTAATGTACTGAGTCATGTAATTTGTCCAACCAGATATGGGAACAAATGTATTCAGAGTTATTTAGACATGTCGCTGTCATTAGCTCTTATAGTTCAGAGTGATAGATTTCATCCAAAAATATATATATGTAAAAAAAATTTATAAAAATAAAACAAGCTTAATGAGAAATAACTTAAAGGGGTACTCCGCCCCTAGACATCTTATCCCCTATTCAAAGGATAGGGGATAAGATGTCTGATCATGGGGGTCTTGCAGCTTGAACCCCCCATGATCACATTGTGTTCACGGGGTTGGTTTGGGCAGGGCAGCTGTGGTCATGATGTCATGCCATGCCCCCATTATTCATTCCCAGCAGCCAGACCTCTGTGATCAGACATCTTATCCCCTATATTTTGGATATGGATAGTATGTCTGGAGGCGGAGTACACATTTAAGGCTCTTTAGACAAGACGACTTCAAGCAGACAACAAGTGCCAATCTTGCCGAGCATTCCTAGGAACAACCATTTATCTGATAATCAGCCCATGTAAAAGGTAGTAGAAGACTCCAAACAAAGACTAGACATTGTCCTTAATGGTGGCCACGGACAGACTTTATATTAACTGATGAATTTAAATTGGTTTACCTTCCTGAAAATAGTAGCTAAAGCAATTCCCCTCCTAATCTGGCAACAGCCACATACATGAACCTATGTAATAGCACGGAACACATGGAAAACATTGACTACTGTTTCCTCAACCCCTGGTTCTTATGAACAATGATACCCCGACACCTTAACAATTGTTAACTAAACCAGTGCATAGCTAAACGAAAACCCCAAGGTGTCTTAAAAAAGCAGGAAACCAGTGGTGTAAATGAGCACAAGACTAGGTAGGGATGGGGATTCGGGGTATACATATTTTGAAGAAATTCCATTAATTGTCAAACTTCCTATTCCTTTTTGAGTTCTGTTTTTCCCTTTCTTGCCATGCTTTAAAAAAACATAAAAACATTCAATGAAACATAAAAACAAGAGCCTGTCTCTCAAGACAGCCCCAATGCACATCCCCTTTAAGTTTCAATAACTAACTTACCCCTTCATATTCTAGCACTGTTTTTCTGCACTGAAAATGTTACTTAAAGGGGTTTTGCCTTGAAGCATCGGGCACTGTCATCCTAATCAAACTGTATAAAACTGCTGTTGGAAGCCAAGTGCCATCTTTTCATGAAACTGTATTGCCACCTGAGACAATACTTGTAGCAATAGACAGAGGTGTAGCTTATGGGCTCCGATGCAAACTCTGCAACAGGGCCCCATATGCCAATCATATTACTGGTCTCTAATGGTGCACCAGGGCCCTGGTACAACTGCTGCCTCTGCTACCTCTATAGCTACGAACCTGGTAACATGGCAATACACCTCAGGGCAAGGATTTTAACAGCTCCCCCCACCACCACATTTGAGGTAGCATTGTTGTAGCTTTTTATGGTGCTTATTTATATTTATATTGTATATTTCAATATATATATATATATATATATATATATATATATATATATATATATATAATAGTAGAAGTGCGCAGCACACAATCCAAATGGGTGAAAAAAAAGTTTAATTTATTCCATAATCAGGTGAAAGTTACAGCGACGTTTCAACCAGCTCTCCCGGTCTTTCTCAAGACTAATTTATATTTACATATGGACCATTGACCGGGGTCCGGCTCTGCGTGCACCACTAAATTTTTTTGGGGTGCTGCTTTCCTTGGATTACTATATATATATATATATATATATATATATATATATATATATATATATATATATAACATCAAAAATGGTACGGCACTCCAAATATCCCCCCCCCAAAAAAAAAACTATCTATTCCACATGTCAAACAGTGCTGTTTGACATGTGGAATAAATAGATATTGTTTTGGATATTTGGAGTGCCGTACCATTTTTGATGTTATCTACATTTGGCTGTGATCGAGCCTGAGGGGCTGGCACCCGTCTACTGTGGTAAAGTAGTGCTGCAATTTTTTGGACATATATATATATATATATATATATATATTATATATATATACAGAGAGAGAGAGAGAGAGAGAGAGAGAGAGAGAGAGAGAGAGAGAGAGAGAGAGAGAGAGAGAGGGAGAGGGAGGGAGAGAGAGAGAGAGAGAGAGAGAGAGAGAGAGAGAGAGAGAGAGAGAGAGAGAGAGAGAGTACAAAATATAATACAAATCATTGATAGAGAATGTGGAGCTTATAACCCTTATGATTGAGTATACCCACTGTCCAGGAAATTTGTTATGAGCCCTATAAAGGTGGCACAATGACAGAACATTTTTGCACATCATTAAATCATACCAGTTCTAAGTAAACTTGTGATTTATATGGAAGGCTTGCACTGCAAAACTTGTGTTCATTGCAGCCATCTACCATGTAGCTATTTAGTGTACATTTTAGGAGATAACTTCAGCGCTTGATCAATGAAATGGAAAACTAAAAGCCATTTCTGGTGCAGTTAAATTTCTAGCAAAATGTATATTACTATATTCTTGTCACTTCAGCAAAATAAAAACAAGCAACCAGATGAATTCTAGAAACAGGTTAAAGGCCGGAAGAAAGTTGCCTCTTTGCATTCACTTCCAGGCAGTGGAAGAGAGGTGGTGTCTGGTAGCTATAAAAGAAAGTATACTAAGCAATTGTCTGAGCTACTGATTTTGTGTCTATGTGCAAGAGTGAGAAGTATACAAGTGAGTGCAAGTATAAAAGTGAGAGGGTCTTAAAATTCAGGTAGTTTAATTGAAATATTTTTATTTTTTTTACTGTTAATTTTTGCAATCCCAAATCTAGTATGGTCTCCATGTTGGAAAAGGCAGTCCAGTGTGCATCTTTCACAATGTATGCAATCCTTGAACAGCAGTTTTAGGGTGCATATTGTTGTGCGAGAGGTGTGCGAGTTGTTTATCTATAGGTTTCTGACTTTAGCTAAAGACAATTATTTGTCCCAAATGATACAGGGCCCAAGCAGAGGGGGCACCCTATTGGACTGAAAGAGAAACTAATGTGCAAGTAGAAGAACACCTAGGAAATAGTGATCATAATATAATACATTATAACTTGTTTTTCAGTAAGGGAATCTCTCGAGGGGGTCACAAAAACAATAACCTTTAGGAAGGCAAAGTTTGATCAACTCAGAGAAGCCCTTAACAATATAAAAAGGGATAATGTCCTTAAAAACTAGAATACTGAAACGAAATGGGAGACTTTTAAAAATATCTTAAATTCTCACCGTAAGATATATATATATATATATACCTTATGGGAATAAAAGGGTCAGAAATAAAAGAAAACCAATATGGATGAATAAAAATGTTAAGGGGGCAATAAATGACAAAAATAAAGCATTTAAACTACTAAAACAGGACGGCAGTGAAGAAGCATTAAAAAGCTATAGAGAAAAATGCAAAATATGTAAAAAACTGATAAAAGCCGCAAAAATAGAGACAGAAAGACTCATTGCCAAAGAGAGTAAAACTAACTCCAAAATGTTTTTTAACTATATGAATAGCAAAAAGGTTAAAAATAAACGAGGATCAGGAAAAAGCAAATATATTAAACAAATTCTTCTCCACTGTATTCACTGAGGAAAATGAAATGCCAGGTGAAATACAGTGTGATAAGGTAAACTCCCCAGTACAGGTCACCTGTCTAACCCAGGAAGAAGTACATTGCCGCCTACAAAAAATCAAAATAGACAAATCACCAGGTCCAGATGTCATTCACTCCTGTGTTCTAAAGGAATTAAGTATTGTAATAGACGGACCCCTATTTTTAATATTCAGGGACTCTATAGTAACAGGGACTGTTCCCCAGGACTCAGGACTGGCGCATGGCAAATCTGATGCCAATATTTAAAAAGGGGTCAAAAGGTGACCCGGGAATTACAGACCTGTTAGTTTAACTTCCGTTGTATGTAAATTTCTTGAGGGTTTGCTAAGAGATGCTATTTTGGAGTATCTAGATAAAAAATAAATGTATGACTCCATATCAGCATGGCTTTATGTGGGATTGCTCCTGTCAAACTAACCTGATCAACTTTTATGAGGAGGTGAGCACCAGACTGGACCAGGGCAATCGCTGGATGTCGTATCTCTGGATTTTTCCAAAGCATTTGATACTTTGCCACATAAAAAGTTGGTGCATAAAATGAGAAGGATGGGGCTGGGGGAGAATGTGTGCAAGTGTGTGGGTAAGTAACTGGCTCAGTGATAGGAAACAGAGGTGGTTATTAAAGGGATTATCCAGGAAAAAAACTTTTTTAAACATATCAATGGGCTGCAGAAAGATAAACAGATTTGTAAATTACTTCTATTAAAAAAATCTTAATCCTTTCAGTATATATGAGCTGCTGAAGTTCAGTTGTTCTTTTCTGTCTAAGTGCTCTCAGATGACACCTGTCTCTGGAACTGTCCAGAGTAGAAGCAAATCCCCATAGCAAACCTCATATACTCTGTGCAGTTCCCGAGACAAGCATAGATGTCAGCAGAGAGCACTGTTGCCAGACAGAAAAGAACAACTCAACTACAGCATCTGATAATTATTGGAGGGATTAAGATTTTTTAGTAGAAGTCATTTACAAATCTGTTTAACTTTCTGGAGCCAGTTGATATATTAAAAAAAGTATTTTCCTGGAATACTCCATTAACCACTTAGGGACCCAAGACATACAGGTACTCCCCAACGCCCTGGAACTTAATGACCCAAGGCGTACCTGTACGCCCGTGGGAATTTCAGTCCCTGCCGCATTCCAGGCAGGGACCAGACGGGCATGACTGCTGATATCCCTGGGGAGTCCTGAGACCCCTCCTCTTGGCAATCGCTGCAAACCGCCGGTCAATTCAGACCGGCAACTAGCGGCAATTTCGTGTCATTCGGGTCTCTGGTAACCCAGTGACCCAGAAGAAAAGGGTGAATGGGGCTGTCCAAGACTGCCCCATCCACCCTTACCCAGCAGGAGTGAGGTGGCATGGGTGCCACCTCACGATCACGTGATTGATCGATCGGAACGACCGACCAATCACTGCCCTGCTGAGCAGTGATCGGGGCGGCGATCGGGGCAGGCGGAGATCTCCTACCTCTCCCTGGTCTGGCAGGGGTCCCCCTCAGAAGTGTCGGCGGCAGGAGCGGTGGCAGCAGCGGTGGCAGCAGCGGCGGCGGCGGTCCCGGTGGCAGGATACAGCAGGAGGAGAGGCCTGTTCAGCCAAAGAGCATGCTGGGAGTTGTAGTTTTGCAACAGCTGGAGTTCCAACTACAAATCCCAGCATGCCCTTTTGTAGTCTGAGAATGCTGGGGGTTTTAGCTATGCAACAGCTGGAGGCACATTTTTTCTATGAAAAAGTGTGCATCCAGCTGTTGCATAACTACAACTCCCAGTATGCACAGACTACCAAAGGGCATGCTGGGAGTTGTAGCAGTGTGCTTCCAGATGTTTCAAAACTACAACTCTCAGCATGCCCTTTGACTGTCAATGCATGCTGAGTGTTGCAGTTTTGCAACAGCTGGAGTCACATTGGTTGTGAAACAGAGTTTGTGTCCTAACTCAGTGTTTCGCAACCAGTGTGCATCTAACTGTTGCAAAAGTACAACTCCAAGCATGCAGTGCACTCCAGTAATGCACTTGACGTCCACACATGGGGTATTTCCATACTCAGAAGAGATGGGGTTACAAATTTATTTATTTATTTATTTTTTTTTGGGGGGGGGGCATTTTCTCCTATTACCCATTGTAAAAATGTAAAATTTGGGGGGAAACCAGCATTTAGGTGAAAAAAAAAATCCTTTACACATCCGACTTTAACTAAAAATCATCGAACACCTGTGGGGTGCTAAGGCTCACTGTACCCCTTGTTACGTTCCTTGAGGGGTGTACTTTCCAAAATAGTATGCAATGTTGGGGTTTTTTGCTGTTCTGGCACCATGGGTGATTCCTAAATGTGACATGCCCCTCAAAAACCATTTCAGAAAAACTCACTCTCCAAAATCCCATTGTCGCTCCTTCCCTTCTGAGCCCTCTACTGCGCCCGCCGAACACTTTACATACACATATGAGGCATTTCCTCACTTGAGAGAAATTGGGTTACAAATTTTGGGGGGCTTTTTCTCCTTTTACCCCTTGTAAAATTTCAAAACCTGGGTCTACAAGAACATGCAAGTGTAAAAAATGAAAAAAAACTTTTTTCTCTTTCACTTTGCTGCTATTCCTGTGAAACACCTAAAGAGGTAACACACTTTCTGAATGTCATTTTGAATACTTTGAGGGGTGCAGTTTTTATAATGGGATAATTTTTGGAGTATTTCTAAAAGAAGACCCTTCAAATCCAATTCAAAACTGAACTGGTCCCTGAAAAATTCTGATTAAGAAAATTTTGTGAAAAATTGGAAAATTGCTGCTGAACTTTGAAGCCCTCTTCCAAAAGTAAAAACATGTCAACTTTATGATGAAAATATAAAGTAGACATTTTGTATATATGAATCAATGTATCATTTATTTGTTATGTCTATTTTCCATATAAGCAGAGAGTTTCAAAGGTAAAAAAAGCTAAATTTTTTCATAAAATTTTGGAATTTTTTTACCAAAAAATAATGCAAGTATCGACAAAAATTTACCACTGACATAAAGTAGAATATGTCATGAAACTAGTGGGGTACCACAGGGGTCAGTCTTGGGTCCTGTTCTATTTAATATATTCATTAATGACCTTGTGGAGGGGTTGCATAGTAAAGTAGAAATCTTTGCACATGATACTAAACTCTGTAAAGTGGTCAACACAATAGATTACAGTGCACTGTTATAAATGGATCTGGATAGGTTGTAGGTTTGGGCTGAGAATTGACAGATGAGGTTCAACACTGATAAATGTAATGTAAGGTTATGCACATGGGGAAGAAAAATCCATGTTGGGATTATGAATTAAATGGGAGAACACTTGGAACGGGACTTGGGAGTCTTAGTTAACAGTCAATTTAGCTGTAGTGACCAGTGTTGGGCAGCAGCTGCCAAGGCAAATAAAATCATAGGGTGCATCAATAGGGGCATAGATGCCCACGACAAGGAAATAATTCTACCGCTGTACAAATCACTATTTAGACCACACATATAATACTGTGTACAGTACTGGGCACCAGTGTACAAGAAAGATATAGTGGAGCTGGAGAGGGTTCAAAGACGGGCAACCAGAGTAATAAGGGGAATGGGAGGACTACAGTACCCAGAAAGATTATCAGAATTAGGGTTATTTAGTTTTGAAAAAAGAAGGCTTAGGGGAGACCTAACAACTATGTATAAATATACCAGGGGGCAGTACAGAGATCTCTTCCATGATCTATTTATACCCAGGACTGTATCTATAACAAGGGGGCATCCTCTACGTCTAGAGGAAAGAAGTTTTCTACACCAGCACAGATGGGGATTCTTGTGTTATATTTATACAGGTGTGTGTAAGTGTGTGTGTGTGTGTGTGTGTGTGTGTGAGGGGGGGGGAGGGGATTACCAATACTTATTCCAGAAAACTGTCGTGAAATCTTTTTGCAACGCTCCAAACACAGAAAACGTTGCACTTTTTTTTCATATGAGGTTTGCACAATTTTGTTTGTTACTCCATAAAACTAGCCTACAAGCCCCCTTTATATAGATTTCCTTTCTGTATTGTCTGCAGGGTGCTTCTGCTTTATGGCAATCTCGAGGAAAAGATGGGGTAGAGTTTTTCCTGCAAAGACCAAGAATAGGCAGGGAAGCTGCATATTGATTGTTATCTGTGTATATAGAATTACTATCCTGCTTCATCTAGATCAAAAGAGTTGTGTGGAATGTTTTTTTTTTGTGTAAAATAATCCTGACGTAGTGCAAAATTACAGTAGTTTTTTGAATTATGCATACACTTGCCCCTTTTATTATCCTTTTGGGATAGGAAACATATTATTTACATTGATTTAGTTAAAAAAAAAAACAATGCTTGTTTTGACAATTTACACTTGTGAAAAAACAATGTATTAACAAAAAAAAATAGGTCATATGTCACTTTTTTTGCAGACACAAATAATATCCATTTTTTATGTACTGCTTGTACAAAAACATTTTCTCATACCCATTTCTATGTAAAACACACACTGTGTGAACATAGCCTAATAATAAAAACCTTCTTGAAATAGAATGTCATCATAGAATCTACATTAAAGATAATGTTCAAAATAATCTTTAGAAAACATCCTGTAAAATTATAAAAACTTCACTGTAAATTTTTATTTAACTTTTTATATTATTTTATCTGTGATCACTAAATGACAGCTAATATAGCTTCCATTATAGCTTTCTCTTTTTCCAAAGGAGTTGTTATTTAGCTTCTTAACCCCTTAAGGACCGGAGGTTTTTCCGTTTTTGCATTTTCGTTTTTTGCTCCTTGCCTTTAAAAAATCATAACTCTTTCAAATTTACACCTAAAAATCCATATGATGGCTTATTTTTTGCGCCACCAATTCTACTTTGTAATGACGTCAGTCATTTTGCCCAAAAATCTATGGTGAAGCGGGAAAAAAAATCATTGTGCGACAAAATTTAAAAAAAAACGCTGTTTTGTAACTTTTGGGGGCTTCCGTTTCTACGTAGTACATTTTTCGGTAAAAATGACACCTGATATGTATTCTGTAGGTCCATACGATTAAAATGATACCCTACTTATATAGGTTTGATTTTGTCGGACTTCTGGAAAAAATCATAACTACATGCAGGAAAATTAATACGTTTAAAATTGTCATCTTCTGACCCCTATAACTTTTTTATTTTTCCGTGTATGGGGCGGTATGAGGGCTCATTTTTTGCGCCGTGATCTGAAGTTTTTAACGGTACCATTTTTGCATTGATAGGACTTATTGATCGCTTTTTATTCATTTTTTCATGATATAAAAAGTGACCAAAAATGCACTATTTTGGACTTTGGAATTTTTTTGCGCGCACGCCATTGACCGTGCGGTTTAATTAACGATATATTTTTATAATTCGGACATTTCCGCACGCGGCGATACCATTTATGTTTATTTTTATTTTTATTTACACTGTGTTTTTTCTTTTATGGGAAAAGGGGGGTGATTCAAACTTTTAATAGGGAAGGGGTTAAATGATGTTTATTCACTTTTTTTTGCACTTTTTTTTTGCAGTGTTATAGGTCCCATAGGGACCTATAACACTGCACACACTGATCTTCTACATTGATCACTGGTTTCTCATAAGAAACCAGTGATCGATGATTCTGCCGCATGACTGCTCATGCCTGGATCTCAGGCACTGAGCAGTCATTCGGCGATCGGACAGCGAGGAGGCAGGAAGGGGCCCTCCCGCTGTCCTGTCAGCTGTTCGGGATGCCGCGATTTCACCGCGGCTATCCCGAACAGCCCACTGAGCTAGCCGGCATGCTTTCGGTTTCACTTTAGACGCGGCGTTCAACTTTGAACGCCGCGTCTAAAGGGTTAATAGCGCGCGGCACAGCGATCAATGCCGCGCGCTATTAGCCACGGGTCCCGGCCGTTGTTAGAGGCCGGGCCCGACCCGCTATGACGCGGGGCCACGCCGTGGCCCCGCGTTATAGATCGGGAGTGGACACATGACGTTCCAGTACGTCATGTGTCCTTAAGGGGTTAAAGTTCATATTCACAAAAAGGTAAATATCAAAACCATTAACAGCCGTTCTAAATTATAGAGAGAGCATATCTTATGGATTCAATTATATGGCGGTATTATTGCACTCTAGAAGCTATGATTTACACGCACTTATAGAAGTCTACTGTACACTTCTTTGGATGCTGTTTCACATCGGTTTTCCTACTATCATGATATGGTAGCACACATAATACATAGGCATAGGGACTTCATTACCTACCATTCAGGCTATAAAATTAAGTCCTTAAAGTAATACTCTAAAAAAAAAAAAAAAAAAATAGACTGGCACCAGAAACATATACAGATTTGTGCATTACCTCTATTTAAAGATTAAAGCCTTTCAGTACTTAAAGGGGTTATCCACAATAAATGTTATTACTTACCTGTCAGACAGTAATGGACGTACTAAGAAGGATCTGTGCTTGTCCTGGGGCTGAATGACTGTGTAGCGAGTCCAACATAACATTGCTGCTTTCTTTTTGTGAAATGGCTATTTCATGTTGGAGTTCCCTCCCTCCAACTACAAGTCCCAGGATACCATGTTTGTAATTATGAGGTCACTTTTCTCCCTCCCACACATCAGCCACCCCACCCATTGAAGCACACCTGGGACACTTCCCTTCAGCCTTGTGGAGAATGATTCCCCCCCCACCCAGCAGTCGCTCCACCCACTGAAGCAGACAGACTCCCTTTGCACATCTGCACTGCAACCTAAGAAAACCTCAGACAACTGTAATTTTGTATGCTGTTAAAAATAAGCATCGGTGCAAAGGTCACAGAATAATTGCGAGACCACAAGCAAACACAGGTACATACACATTATTATGAACTGCAATAACTTTACAGTCCCTGTAGCATAGTCAAATAAAAAAAAAAATCCTGGAATACTTCGTTAACCCCTTTAGTACCAAGCCCATTTTGACCTTGAGGACCAGGCACAAAATTTGTCACAACATTTTCGGCTCGGCGGCCTGCACAAATTAGTTCAGCTTTCAGGTGCTCCGGTGGGCTGGAAAAGGTGGATACAGTCCTGGGGGAGAGTTTCCAGCCCACCGGAGCACCTGAAAGCTGAACTAATTAATGCAGGCTAAAGTCAGCAACTGCCAAGCTGCGAGGTTCCTGACAAATCGAATTGCTGCAACTTCACTCATCTCTAATACCCATGATTACATAATTTTCTATTATTTTTGCGCTTACAAAAAAATCACAAACTTTTTAACCAAATTAGTATGTTAAAAAGAATGCTAATACTGTTCAGTGCTATTCATAGGCAGTGTTATCGGATATCTTCTGCTCTGGTATGCTGGATCTCAGACCAGAGCAGAAGAAGCCGGGAAGGCGACGGAGGCAGGTGAGGGGACCTCAGTCTGCCATGTTAGCTGATCTGATCCCCGCGGCCGTGCCGCAGGCGCTCAGATCAGCATAAAATGTAGCCGCAGATGCCGTGATCTGTATTGTTAATGGCAGAGATTCGGGTGATCATGGATTTTGGCCATTACCAGCAGGTCCCTGGCTGCTATCAGCAGCCGAGACCTGCCGCACATGATCCGATCAGCGCTCCGATGCTCGCTGGCATGTACAGGACACAAATATACGTCCGTGGTCGATAAAGTACATTTACGTCCGTGGTCGTTAAAGGGTTAAGAGAGCAGGAGAGGTTTGCTCTGAGGTTTGACCCATGTTTTGGAAAATTCCTGGCATGGACAGGTGGCAGCAGGGAGCACCATGTTGGATTGCTAAGAACTGCAGCCTTCTCTGGGGCATACCATAGCCAATAAGTACTAAAATTTAGATTTTTTTTAATAGAGGTAATTGAAATTTGTATAACTTTCTGGCAAGGCCAAATACAGAGATACATTGAATGGAAATGCCAGAACCTCTGCAATTTAGTTTTTTCTTTCACAAAGAAATTTCTTGAGCTCTGGTATTTTTGTTCAAATCTTGCAATAACAAATAAGTAAATGTATCATTCTTTTCAAACGTATGGCTTTTATATGCCATTTTTTTTAAACTTACTTTTGCTTACCTGCAACCTATTTATCAAATAGTCGCACAACCTTGATTAATAAATCGCAAATAAGCAAATACCGGGAAACCCGCTTACAAAAGCATTTTTTAAAGCAGAGAAGTTTTCCCTTATGTTAATGGCCAAAGTTCTTCATCAACTCTTTATTACCAGTAGCGTTGCTAGAAAGTGATGGGGGGGGGGGGCGCGTACCGCGTACCGCACCTGGTGACACCCTAACTGGACACTCCCCCAAGATTGCTGCCCCCATCCCCGTACTCTAGCATGGTGGAGTGGGAGCTTTCAGCTTCTGCTCCACCATTAACCCACCTTTCTTACGCTGCTTGCTCTTTGCTAAATTTGAGCTGTCGGGACGCGATCCACAGCAGAGCAGCGCAATGACGTCACATCATCGTGCTGGCGCAGGGACATCACGTCACTGTTGCTCGCACAGTGCCTGAACAGTAAGCTGTTTGCTGGGCTAGTTAATTTTCCTTTTTGTAACATCCTGCAGTAGAGTATGAGTGTGTGTGAGTGAGCAAGTGTTTGTGTGAATGTGTGTGTGTCTGTGTGTGTGTGAGGGTGTGTGAGTGTGTGTACATTAGCAGAAAAAGAATTGCATGAAACACCCATGCACAGTGGAAGAAAGCTGTAGAAAACACCAAAGGGGCACTGTATGGTACACAGTCCCTTATGAAAACTTAGTGACACATAAAAGGGGACATTTATTGTGAGGGAAACATGGCAGGGGGCATTATAAGTGGGAGGCACATGACGGGGGCATTATAGGTGAGGGACATATGACGAGGGCATTATATGTGAGGGGCACATGTCATGTGCCTCTCTCATATAATGCCCCATATGCTGTGCCCCTCACATATATTGCCCCGTCATGTGCCCTCCTGTTATGTGCCCCTCAATATAATGTCCAAAGTACGCCAGCATGTACATGTCCTAAAATTAACAAGGTGTGCAGTGTGTATTTTCAACCTTAAAATTAATAGTTATTAGTTATATAATAATTTTTTTCTATAATTAACATTAACATTAATGTAGAAGCTTCGTTTCATGATACAGAACAAGAAAAGTTGTTAAAGTGGGTGTTATTGTCCTTTTCTGTGGACGTATGCAGTTTCTGTAAGCCAGGTTGGACCTGGAATACATATGCAACTTTTAAATGGAAATGCAACTTTTTTCTTCACAAATAGCGACTATCACATTTGATAAATACATGAAAAAAATTACTATGTGAGCAGATTTCAGAAATGTGCGTTGGAATAAGCAAAAATCAGAAAGTCGCAGGATGTATAATTGTTTTTTAAGCAAAAAAAAATTTGAAAGCTTGATAAATCTCCTTCAAAGTTTTTATTGTATGTTATGTAACTTCTATATATAAAAAAGCTGAAATCATGTCTATAAAAAACTACTAGTACTCAACACAGCACAGCATGTGGTAGTATATGGGTGTGGAGACTGATTTTAGCTCTAATTTCTTTAAATGAAAATAGCACAAATCTTGGTGTTGCCAGGTACCTTCTGCTGGACTCCAACATTAATCTTTAATAATGCAATGCATTAGGGCCAGAGGTTACATTTTAACGTTAATTATTGTGGTTCTCTGTTTGAAGCTGAAGCCTTAAAAGCAAGAAACTCCTCTGGTAATTGCTAATGCAATCTATTTCCCTCTACTTGTAGGCTATGAATAAATACCATCACAAAATCGTATTCTAAAGCAAATCTTAAATCATTCAAATTGAAAAGTTTACAAATTTTAGCTTCCTATAAAATTTAAAGCGTTTCTGTCATCAAAAACAATTTTGGCACGTCAATCATAAATGCCAAATGTTGTTGATCAGTCTGCGATGGTAAGTTATTAGCCGGGGAAGTGGCCGACATTTCTCTGCATAGGTACAGTATAAGTGTCTAATAAGTTCAGTTCCCTGGAGTGCTCCTTTTTTAACTTGTCTTTTTCATTTTCAGCTCCATGTGGTGGACATTTCTCAGCGCCGAGTGGAGTCATACTTTCGCCAGGGTGGCCTGGTTATTATAAAGACTCACTGAATTGTGAATGGGTGATCGAAGCCGAACCTGAACGCTCCATTAAAATTACATTTGAAAGGTTAAGACTTCTTTTAGCTTTGTGTTTTTTTTTCTCTTAGAACAAAAATGTATAATAAATAATCTGATATATACTGTATATCTATCCCAAATTGTGTTGTCTCACAGAGATCAAATGGGGATTAATTCATAGGCCATATTTGACCCTTCTTAACCTTGAGCAATCTTATGCTTAAGGGTTTCCAACATTTTTTTCTAAGGCTATGAACTTATCATATTAACTCTGTAAGGCTAGTCTGAACATATTAAATCTGGCTTTTATTGATTTTAGAAACAAGATGCTTAGTAAAATTATGTAGCTATTGCAGATACATCACAAAATGATGTTTCATTTTACACTCAGATGATGAAAGTGTTAGTAAATGTATGTTTGTAAAGGATTTTATCTACCCAAGATATGATGTATATTGTATTCTACCATTAAATTACAGCAATAGAGTATCTAAAGAGTCACTGTCTCAGAATATTGAATTAAATATATCCTTTTATCTAGATAAATTAACTGTCCGATTTGCAAGAATCATGTAACAACACAAGAGGTAATAGGCAGATTTATACATAGTTTTCTGGGAAAAGATTCAGTACATTTCAGATTTTTCTATGCTTAGGAGTCCAGCGGGTGGTCATACTCACTGAATCTAAATAAAGAAAAAAAAATACATCAATCAGCGATAAGACCTCCCTTTGGACTATTTTCTATTCTTAGGAGTCCAGTGGGTGATCTTATTGGTGATTGATATATATCTCTGTATGGAAAGTCACAGGGGAACGGCTGTGAATCTTTGAGTGGTTCAGCCCACTGGACTCCTAAGCATAGAAAGAGCTGGGTTGTAAATGAATAAAGGATGTTATACTAAACCTTTTTCCCTAAAAAAATATACATCAATCTGCTCAGCTCCTCGTGTTCTATAACATGATTTCCACACATAAAACTATATTTATAACATAATAGGTTCCCTTTAGGATATTAATGGGTGGGGGCTGAGAATGGTTAGTAGTCGGTCAATGATAGGAGGAATCAGAAACTGTAGGATTTCATGAACAGTCTAAAAACACAAAATGCTGACCTAATATCACATTACTGTAGGACACCTTAAAATTTTCAACGGTCACTGTATATAAAAGTAAATTTTGTCTCATAAAGACAAGCCCAATACATATGCCATATTTGGGAAATATCCATCACTAAGCCATAGCAAAGTGCTGCTGTAAAAAGTGGTTCCTGCTCTAGAGGGCTGCACTTAGCCCATATGGTAGTACAAGATCATTTATGTAATACCCCATTTCTCCTGCACCCTAGATGATCATCCAGGATTTAAGCTACTTAACCAGTGGTGATCAGTTAGTCCTTATCTTGATAAAAGAGTTTCTGATTTTGGAGTTTAATCCAGTTTTAGAAGAATAAAAAGGGAATAAAAGTTGGAGAGCAAAATTGTGTGCAAGAAAATGATTGCCTTTTCAAGTAGAAAAGAGCCAATTAAATTCCTATTATTGCTTATGTGACTTTTTGTATTTAATTATTTTTTATTTTACTCCACAGATTTCAAACGGAACTTGACTATGATGTGTTAGAAGTTCATGATGGTCCAAACTTGTTATCACCACTTTTGGGGTCTTATAATGGAACCCAGGTCCCACAATTTCTGTTCAGCAGTGTGAATTACCTGTACCTGCTCTTCACTACAGACAACAGCCGATCCAATAATGGATTTAAGATACATTATGAGAGTGAGTACTATGTATATTGAAAAAATAAAGCAGATAAAGAATCAGCTTTTGCCTGGAGATCACATGACTAGGTTACGAAGCTGGTTCACACAATATAACTGGGCTTGTTGCCCTAACATGCAACAACACCTCTATTTTTCAAGGCCAAGATTTATAGTTGGACAATGTCATTAATACATGGGCCAGGTCATTAAAGGGGTACACTGGTGGAAACTTTTTTTTTTTTTTAATCAACTGGTGCTAGAAAGTTAAACATATTTTTCAAATACTTCTTCTAAAGTACTTATTAGCATCTGTATACAACAGAGTGATATACAGCCGCTAATAAGTACTGGAATGATTAAGAATTTTTAATAGAAGTAATTTACAAATCTATTTAACTTAACTCAGTAATTAAAAAAAAGTTTTCCCCGGGAGTACTTCTTTAAGCTTAAGCAATAGTCTATTTAAGGAAAATATATTTATTTTGTAAATACACATTATATATATATGTATATATATATATATATATATATATATATATATATATATATATATATACATATATACGAGGTACTCCGCCCCTAGAATTCTTATCCCCTATCCAAAGATAGGGGATAAGATGTTGTAATTGCCGGGGTCCCACCGATGGGGACCCCAGCAATCTCTGCTGCGGCACCCAAGTCATTCTATGCATGGAGCAAACTCCGCTCCGTGCCCGATGACTGGGGATGCCAGCCGCCACGCCCCCTCCATTCATGTCTATGGTAGGAGGCATGATGCCTTTGTACTAGCCGTCACGCCCCCTCCTATAGACATGAATGGAGGGGGCATGGCATGAAGTCACAAATGCAGAATCTGCAAGCTTCCATGTTCCGGACCCTGTCGCTGCCGCACCTTGAGATCTAACATATTATTCCTTATCCTTTGGAGTGCCCCTTTAAGGGCTGGTCATGCAAGACTCCTGCTAATGATAATGGTGTACCTGCTGTGCAAAAAGTGCAGGAACTTAGTTCCCACGAGCCCTGCACACACACACACACACACACACACACACACACACACATACATATATATATATATATATATATATATATATATATATATATATATATGCATCTTGTGTAAACAAGAGGATGTCTGTCTTAGCTGTATAAGGCTTGTAGTTGCATAAGAGAATAAAGTAACATACAAGTGTAATTATTATTAGATAGATAGATAGATAGATAGATGATCCTTGACACAAGATGTTATAATGTTAATTTATATTTTGTTAAGACTTACAGGTAAAATTGTCTGTATGTTGCTGTTGATTTAGGTGTAACAGTGGATACACATTCATGCTTGGATCCTGGGATACCTGTACATGGTCATCGCTATGGCTATAACTTCTCAATTGGATCCTCTGTTTCCTTTGGATGTCAGCCTGGATATACACTCAGCTACGAAGAACCCTTGTCATGTGAGAAGAATCATTGGTGGAGCTATCCTCTTCCCACTTGTGATGGTAAGATCAACCTGACCCTTTATAAAACACATAAACTTAACTGTGTCATTCATCCCCATGGGCTTTATCTAGTATTTCAGCTTAGCCTCATTTGAAAAATACCTGAAAGTTTTTGTTCAGTAGCTATGGAATACAGTGTATGATGGGATTGTGGACAACTAAATGCCTGGGCGAATCTTTACGTCAAGGACTGATACCAAAGTAATGTTGTGCAAATGACTGCTTTTTTAATTTATTTATTTATTTATTTTTTTGTTTTAGTTTTTTATGTTCTGTTAATTTCCACAACATGAAAAACACCCTATGACATAGATTCCTTGTGACATATGTTCTAGGAGACATCAAGGAGCTATGAATGTCAGTGTCATTTTCACATTCAGTAAATGTCTTAACTGTCAAAAGAGGATAGCGCTAGAGGCCTAGTATATTTGGGAGATTTGGTTTACGTCTTATAAAAATATGATGATATAAATTAAGAAATATATCAATTATATAGATAAGAAGCATGATAGATCCTTTGAGCAGTATTTAAACCTCACATTGAAAAGTATTTTTTTATATATTTCCTCTCTGTCCTTTGATTAAAAAATAAATAAATAATAATGATAATAATAATAATAGTAAAAAAAAAAAGAACCAATTAGAGGATAAATCCACTTCTTATTCAAGCTATGTATTTTCAGAGTGGAATTACTCTCTGAATTCTGCCTGGAAATTCCCGTGCAGCAGCGTCCCATGTTTGTTGTTCTAAATAGGATGCTGCTTCACCATTCACACTATGGAATTTCCGCAGCAGAAGTTCCTCTGCTGAAATTCCTTATCCCAGACCCTGACATAAGAATGGTCATGCTTATACGTTTACCGGAATTTGCTCAGAAATGTATTGCCGTCAATGGAGACATAAGACTACTGAGTGGTCCTAGCGCTGTCTTGTTTTGCTGGTGCCTGCTGCCCACAGAATCTCTGCCCTTACTACAAAGATAACATAGTGTAAATGGTTCCTTGGGACAAATATGTACAGATTTTACCTGTAGAGTTTCAAAACTAAAATCTACAGCAGAATACAGTACAAGCTTTTACCAAACCTCTTTCACATGCTACAGGAATTCAAGTGGTTCAGAATCTTAAATTCTTATGTAAATTATTGACATTGATTGTTTGTTGATTTGATGTAGGTTTTCCCTATTGACTGTAGTTATGAAATAGAAATAAATTGCAATTAATTTAATAACTAATCCAAACTTCAGGTTATCGGTGGGTAAGGGGGGCAGGGGGCTGGAGGTCTTCTATAGGGTCACCTTCTTTTAATCATATAGGGGGGCATTTACTAAGGGGTTTAGTCATTTTTTTCTGACTATTTTTGGCGCAAAATTGTCGCAATTGCGCCTACCCTATAAATTGTGCTACTTTCCCTAGCAAGAGCTAGAAAGTCAAATTTTTTTTCCCGCTTAATTTACGCAAGTTTTCAGTTTTGACTTGCAGTGGTCAGGAATTTATTAACTGAGACAGTCGCAGTTGCGCAATAAACTGTCGCAACGGCCGTAAAAATTGACTAAATTTACTCCAGCTCCAACATGGAGCAGGAAAAGCTGCTGCCGCCCGGGCTCCGACATACTTTCTCCCCGCTACTCTCACTGCGCTACCGGGGAACTACAGTGATTTATATTCCCCCCCCCCCCCCCCTCTCACCTGCCAGCGCCACACAACTCCCATCTGTCTGCTGTTGCAAGACTACAAGTCCCAGCATGGCCTTACAGTGAGGACACGCTGGGAGTTGTAGTCTTGTAGCAGCGGGAGCTGAGCGGCGCGTGCGGGAGACAAGGGGAGGGGAGGGGGGGGGGTAGCGGGGAGGCCGTGTGAGGAGCCCGGACGGGAGACAAGGGGGGTAGCGGGGAGACCGTATGAGGAGCCCGGGCGGCTGCACTGTAATGTCAGCCCGGGCTCCTGCCCTGAGAGCCATAGGCTTTGGCTGTCAGGGCATGCTGGGTGTTGTAGTTTTGCAACAGCTGGAGGGCCACAGTTTGCAGACCACTGGTGTGTGGTCTGTAAACTGTAGTCCTCCAGCTGTTGCAAAACTAAACAGCTGAAGGGGACCGGCGAAGAAGTTCACTTACCCTTCCGAGGCTCCAGCGACGATCGCTGACGGAGATCGTCGCGCGGCACTGTCGCGCGGCAGTGTCGCGCGGCAGTGTCGTGCAGCGCTGGATCCTACGGAAGCCGGTAAGTTGCGCAAGCTTCCCAACCAGGGTGCCTCCAAATGTTGCAAGACTACAACTCCCAGCATGCCTGGACACCCTTTGGCTGTCCGGGCATGCTGGGAGTTGTAGTTTTGCAACAGCTGGAGGCACCCTTGCTGGGAAACACTGGCCTAAAACAGTGTTTCCCAACCAGGGTGCCTCCAGATGTTGCAAGACTACAACTCCCAGCATGCCTGGACAGCCATTGGCTGTCCAGGCATGCTGGGAGTTGTAGTTTTGCAACAGCTGGAGGCACCCTTGTTGGGAAACACTGGCCTAAAACAGTGTTTCCCAACCAGGGTGCCTCCAGATGTTGCAAGACTACAACTCCCAGCATGCCTGGACAGCCATTGGCTGTCCGGGCATGCTGGGAGTTGTAGTTTTGCAACAGCTGGAGGCACCCTTGTTGGGAAACACTGGCCTAAAACAGTGTTTCCCAACCAGGGTGCCTCCAGATGTTGCAAGACTACAACTCCCAGCATGCCTGGACAGCCATTGGCTGTCCAGGCATGCTGGGAGTTGTAGTTTTGCAACAGCTGGAGGGCCACAGTTTGCAGACCCCTGGTTTGTGGTCTGTAAACTGTAGTCCTCCAGCTGTTGCAAAACTAAACAGCTGAAGGGGACCGGCGAAGACGATCACTTACCCTTCCGAGGCTCCAGCGACGATCGCTGTCGGAGATCGTCGCGCGGCAGTGTCGCGCGGCAGTGTCGTGCAGCGCTGGATCCTACGGAAGCCGGTAAGTTGCGCAGGCTTCCCAACCAGGGTGCCTCCAGTTGTTGCAAGACTACAACTCCCAGCATGCCTGGACAGCCTTTGACTGTCCAGGCATGCTGGGGCTTGTAGTTTTGCAACATCTGGAGGCACCCTGGTTGGGAAACACTGTTTTAGGCCAGTGTTTCCCAGCCAGGTTGCCTCCAGATGTTGCAAAACTACAACTCCCAGCATGCCTAGACAGCCTTTGACTGTCCAGGCATGCTGGGACTTGTAGTTTTGCAACATCTGGAGGCACCTTGGTTGGGAAACACTGTTTTATTCCAGTGTTTCCCAGCCAGGTTGCCTCCAGATGTTGCAAAACTACAACTCCCAGCATGCCTAGACAGCCTTTGACTGTCCAGGCATGCTGGGGCTTGTAGTTTTGCAACATCTGGAGGCACCCTGGTTGGGAAACACTGTTTTAGGCCAGTGTTTCCCAGCCAGGTTGCCTCCAGATGTTGCAAAACTACAACTCCCAGCATGCCTAGACAGCCTTTGACTGTCCAGGCATGCTGGGACTTGTAGTTTTGCAACATCTGGAGGCACCCTGGTTGGGAAACACTGTTTTAGGCCAGTGTTTCCCAGCCAGGTTGCCTCCAGATGTTGCAAAACTACAACTCCCAGCATGCCTAGACAGCCTTTGACTGTCCAGGCATGCTGGGACTTGTAGTTTTGCAACATCTGGAGGCACCCTGGTTGGGAAACACTGTTTTAGGCCAGTGTTTCCCAGCCAGGTTGCCTCCAGATGTTGCAAAACTACAACTCCCAGCATGCCTAGACAGCCTTTGACTGTCCAGGCATGCTGGGGCTTGTAGTTTTGCAACATCTGAAGGCACCCTGGTTGGGAAACACTGGCCTAAAACAGTGTTTCCCAACCAGGGTGCCTCCAGATGTTGCAAAACTACAAGTCCCAGGTTGGGAAACACTGTGCCCGGCCTCCGCCCCACCTTACTGTAAGGGCATGCTGGGAGTTGTAGTCCTGCAGCTGGGGGCAGGGGACAAGCTTGTCACATTTATTATCACCTGCTCACACATCTCCTGCACCACACAACTACAACTCCCAGCATGTCCTTACTGTAAGGGCATGCTGGCAGTTGTAGTCGTGCGGGGCGGGAGATGTGTGAGCAGGTGATAATAAATGTACTAACCCATTTTTTTTGTTTTCTTCTCATTTCAGATCCGTTTATCCTGTGGACTCCTTCGGATTCGGTGGACTACTTCGATGACCAGCGTTTTTCTTTGTTTGATTTTAATAAAATGGTTAACGAGGGCTTGTGGGGGAGTGTTTTTTGTAATAAAAATTTTTTAAAACCTGTTGTGTTTTTTTCTTACTTTACTAGACAGGCTTAGTAGTGGAAGCTGTCTTATAGACAGAGTCCATTACTAACCTGGGCTTAGCGCTAGCCACAAAAACAGCTAGCGCTAACCCCCTATTATTACCCCGGTACCCAACGCCACAGGGGTGCCGGGAAGAGCCGGTACCAACAGGCCTGGAGCGTCAAAAATGGCGCTCCTGGGCCTAGGCGGTAACAGGCTGGCGTTATTTAGGCTGGGGAGGGCCAGTAACAATGGTCCTCGCCCACCCTGGGAACGTCAGGCTATTACTGTTTGGTTGGTATTTGGCTGAGAATGAAAATAGGGGGGACCCTATGCGTTTTTTTTTTTTTAAATAAATAATTAAATATATTAAAAAAACGCATAGGGTCCCCCTATTTTTATTCTCAACCAAATACCAACCAAACAGTAAGAGCCTGACGTTACCAGGGTGGGCGAGGACCATTGTTACTGGCCCTCCCCAACCTAAATAACGCCAGCCTGTTACCGCCTAGGCCCAGGAGCGCCATTTTTGACGCTCCGGGCCTGTTGGTACCGGCTCTTCCCGGCACCCCTGTGGTGTTGGGTACCGGGGTAATAATTGGGGGTTAGCGCTAGCTGTTTTTGTGGCTAACGCTAAGCCCGGCTTAGTAATGGACTCAGTCTATAAGACAGCTTCCACTACTAAGCCTGTCTAGTAAAGTAAAATAAAAATAAAACACAACAGGTTTTAAAAAAAATTTATTACAAAAAACACTCCCCCACAAGCCCTCGTTAACCATTTTATTAACATCAAGCAAAGAAAAACGCTGGTCATCGAAGTAGTCCACCGAATCCGAAGGAGTCCACAGGATACACAGATCTGTAGAAGAAGTAACCAAAAAAAAAAAAAGTGTAAGTACATTTAGGGAGAAAAAAACTGTTAAAAAAATGTAATAAACACACACACACACACACACTAAACGCCGTTTACCACTTCTGAGCCATGACTACAATTTACAGTGATCCCTCAACTTACAATGGCCTCAACATACAATAGTTTCAACATACAATGGTCTTTTCTGGACCATCGTAAGTTGAAACCAGACTCAACATACAATGCTACAGACAGTCCAGATCTGTAAAACGTGTCAATGGCTGGAAGAACCAACCAATCAAAATGGGCATTCACTGGTAAAACCCCTGTATTACTGAAGTGTATGCACTGGCTGGTATTACATGTTCTGTACACTTTACCTGTATCAGGGTTAGCTGCTCTTTTGGACACCAGGTGAGGGCAACTCCATTACTTGTTTTGGACATTGCCTGTACTGTACAGGACCCCTGAAGAAGCTCCTGTCCTCTACATAGACCAGTGTTTGCCAAGCAGGGTGGCCCCATTTTTTGCAAAACTACAACTCCCAGCATGCCCGGACAGCCTTTGGCTGTCCAGGCATGCTGGGAGTTATAGTTTTGCAACAGCTGGAGGCTCCCTGCTTGGGAAACACTGACATAGACAGTGATTTACAGCTCCCAGCAGATCTTTCTTACTTTTATATGTAAGGATTTGCTTTATCTATATCAGTTATCTACTTATTTTTCTTTGTCCCTTTTTCCTATTTTTGGATGACATTTTGGTGCCTTTAGAACCAATTACCCTGTTTCCATAGAGTTATGGTCTCAACATACAATGGTTTCAACTTACAATGGTTTTCCTGGAACCAATTAATATTGTAACTTGAGGGACCACTGTAGTTATTGAATTATTTAGATGTGGTGAAAAAGCTAAAAAAAACTCAAAAACAAAAGATCCAGAAGGAAACCAGCAGCCAAACCTATTCAGACAGCAGGAAAAAGGAACAGACTATTTTTTCTACTACATGAAGTAAATTTCCCACTTTTGCCTATGTGTGCCAAATTTATTAATGACGTGCAAGAATTTAGTAAATTTGTCGCACATAGTCAAAAATGAAGTAGAAAAAAACAGGGTAAAAACCAGACTACATAGTAAAAGATTAGTAAATGCCCCCCATAGAGTTCTCCAACATTGTAAATGTTGGTCCTTATCCAGTTGCACCATACTGAAGCTCAGTGGTGACTGAGAGAAGAACACATCCCTTTTGGTGGAGCTTATTCCATTTTCTTATTACTTTCTTTAACTTGAAAATTGTGTTAAAGATCCAGACTGTGGTGACCCCATCAGTGGATGAGTACAGCTACTGGGATTTAGTGCAGATCCTGATAATAAAATGTAATCCTTATGTTTCAGTGTCCAACCCCTATCTTCCAAGGAAATATCTGTTTTACTTTTGATAAACAGAGCTGCATGGTTCATCCTGACATATGTGAAAAACACCATGTTTTTCTTTTCTTTTCCACCTACATTGTAGTTACATAACAATGAGTTGTCTGCTGGTAATTATAAGCTTCTTTCCCGTAACTTCATAGAGCATAGAAGGGCTTATTAAAGCAAATGCTTTACAGCCTATGTTAAACAATTAGATTATGTCATATTTTTAATCCAAGTTACACCATGAAAGTAAAAATCTAATTGTTTGCCATTGTCTAGTGCTTCCACAAAATGTGTTGACTAAATAAGACATGTTTTCATTCCAAGAAACCATCATTCTCCAATTTATCCGACTTCCATATCCTTTAAACCTCCTTTAAGCTTTTTTCTTGGCTCATTGCTAAGATTAAAGGGGTTATCCACCATAAGGTGACTTTAGTACTTACCTACCAGACAGTAATGGACATGCTTAGGAAGGATCTGTGCTCGTATTGGAGATAAATGGCTGTGTTGTGAGTCCACCATAACATTGCAGCTTTCTTTTTGTAAAATTGGCTATTTCCTGTTGGAGTTCCCTCCCTCCAATTACAAATCCCAAGATCCCTTGTCTGTAAGTATGAGGTCACTTTTCTCCCTCCCACACATCAGCCACCTCACTCATTGAAACACACCTGTGATCCTTTCCATGCAATAGACCAGTGTTTCCTAACCAGGGTGTCTCCAGCGGTTGCAAAACTGTAATTCCCTGAAATATGATCTCCCTCCAAACCCAGTGGTCACTTCTTCCATTGAAGCAGAAAGGGTGCTCAGTGCTCCGACCCCCCCCCCCCACCTTTGGATGCAAAATAGTCTTGGCAGTGACGGCCTGCTGAGGCTGAGATGGGACACTGATGCAGCTGGTGAATGGCTGAGCAGCCCATCACTGCTGTGATGAGTACATTTTGGAAGGTGGAGGCCAGAGCACGTAGCGGGGAGAGAAAAGCACCTTGTAAATATGAAATATACACTTTTAATTACTGCAAAACCCATTTGAACATGGAACCTGCAAATCCTGTTTCTTTTACTCTAGAAGCTAAACACTGTTTTAAAAAGAAATCAAGCAAAAATAAACTTATCCCCTATTCATAGTATAGGGGAAAAGTAGCTGATCGCGGGGACCCGAGTAATGGGACCCCCCTTGATCACTGCAATGGGACCTGGCGCTCAGTGAGGATCATGTGCTGCAGGCAGCATGCGCTCCATTCATTTCTATGGGAGCGCCAAAAAGACCTGTGTACAGCACTTGGGAATTATCGGCTCTCTCATCGGCCGTCTACCATTTGAGGACACACACTCCTCTCTGAGGGAGCCAGGGTCCCATCCTGTGGATAGGGTATAAGTTTACTTTTGCCTAAGTTCTCCTTTAAGATCTACAGGGTAACTGTAATAAGCAATGATGGCATCTTTATAAAACAGATAATTTGAAATAATTCCATTTTGATTAAATAGCATTTTATTTTTGTTTTGTTTCATTATTTGTCTTCTACCAATCTGACATTCGCTACTACCACATATGTTTAGGTATTGAAACGCTAAGCAAAGTCATTACAGTCATAAAGTTTCTTATCAGATTTTACATGAATTTCTGATATGCAGGAGTAAAAAAAAAGGTTTTATAAGGGTTGACACTTAGTGAAAGTGCCAAGTCAGTGAAGTGAGATGAGCAGAGGTCAGGGACGCCAGCACAAAAAGTCCATTTAATGACAAACAGCATTGTCACTGAATGACAGCTTTGTGGTTTTATGACTGATAAGAATTTTAATGTTGGAATAATTTCTGTCAAAATCCAAACTGCATTTTGCAGTAAGTAATGTGACTACTCTGGACACAAACTCATTAATTCAGAATAAATTTGGGGGATAAAGCAAACTACATTTTCATAAATTATTTCTGTAAAACCATAAAACCAAAGTAGGATCTGTAGTACTGTAAGGCAAGCATTTGCGAAATTCTACCTGCTGTTCCGGTGTGACTCTGGAATCCAGATTTTCTCTTGACGCGCTCCTGGGATTTTCTGCTCATGGAACATTGTTAAATATTCTTTATATCTTATTTTTAAAGCGATAGCCATCTATTCATCTCTTGTAATAATGATAGATAGCAATGGGATCCTAAAATCAAAGCATTACTGTTTAAAAAAAATTAAATTGGACTTGTCATCCAGACAAGTCAAAAGTTAAGATCACACCTGAATCGGGAGTTTCAAACCGGTGAAGTGTGCGGCAGCGCTTGTCTCACTCACTAACTGTCAATCAAATATGACTTATCCACTACTTTAATTAATGCAGTGAATAAGCTGGCTGGAGAATGAAGAGCGCTGCTACATACTACTTCGGCCTATAACTCATGATCGCTGCGGAGTAAATCAGTGAAGTGTGGGGTAGTGCACAATTCGGAATCAGAGGAAGTTGCTGGCCGGGAAGTGAAGAGTGTTGCCACACACTTGATTGACTTATAACTCATTGTTCTTAATCTAAACTTCTGACATGTCTTTGCAACATGTCCAAAGTTTTGCTTCAAAACCAATTTATGCTTTTTGTGTCCATATAATAATTTTTAAGGGATTGAAGCCAATGGGACAACCCGCGATCTCCAGGCCAGCGGCGTGGCTGTCTGAACACAAGCTTGGAGCTTCCGTATTCGTGACACCACGCCATGCCCCCTCCATTCATGTCTATGGGAGGAGGTGTGACAGCTAGTACATAGCCGCCACACCTCTTCCCTTTGACATGAATGGAAGGTGCATGATAGCTTTGGTCACCCATCATCTGGCACGGAGCAGAGTTTGCTCCGTGCATTGGGTGACTGGGGTGCCACTCCAGAAATTGTGGAAGGCCCCAGTAGCGACCCCCCAAGATCAGACATCTTATTCCCTATCTTTTGGATAGGGGATTAGATGTCTATGGGCAGAGTACCCATTTAAGTACTTGTGTCTTTGATAGCAAAGGAAATTAGATATCAGGAGAAAACCTAATTTGGCAGTCAATTTGTGAGAAGGGTCCCCTGAAAATAAGTCCTGCTGGGACCCCTAGCAACCAGCTAAAATCTATGTGGAAACCTTACAGAAAGTATTCAGTTTCCCAACAGCGCCATCATAGGAGACATTAGGAATTACACTGAGCAGTTGCATCAACTGGCTAATATAGGACAAGTCCTCCAGAGCAAGGGCATTCTTTATAACCCCCATTTTACTGTGGCCAAGTAATGACAATCCTAGAGTATTCCCTCTTGATTAACTGAGAAGTCCCTTATAGGGTATGTGAAATAGCTTTTTATATGGTGGATGACCCCTTTAAAATGGTTTTAAGCCTATGTAAAATGCTACTTTAGCAGTGAATAATTTAAATATTGCAGCTTTTTATTGTATACAGGCATGATACCATCACATAAACAGGTTCCTTTAGTTCCTAGCAGCGCTAATGAAATATAGTAACCCCACAAGAAAAACT
Organism: Hyla sarda; assembly: GCF_029499605.1. Classification (NCBI taxonomy): domain Eukaryota; kingdom Metazoa; phylum Chordata; class Amphibia; order Anura; family Hylidae; genus Hyla; species Hyla sarda. Next base: position 347,827,259 of record NC_079193.1, on the reverse strand, counting down.
ATCACACTGTGTATGTGTCTAAACCTGCCAAGAAAAACATGAGGAAGTTTAAAAAAAAAAAAAGATTTTCCGAAGTCCTTGAAAACTTTTCATCTTACATAAACCATGAGAAACGATAATGATTTTCTGTGAGCGGCTTCTGAATGTAATGTGAGGTTTTTGTTAAAATAAACTTACCTGCGGAGAGTCTCCTTTGATTGATCGGAGGATTTATACAGATTGTAAAGTTTGCACAGCAGTGTGATTGGATGAATACTACTGATAGGTAAACAGAGATAGCTGGAGTCATCCAAAGTATTTGAAGGGTCATTTCACATCCAAACTTATATTGCAATTGATTTTTTTATTATTATTTTTTATTTTATTTATTTTTTACTTTCCTCGGGTCGTGTTACCACATTATAAAGTGGTTTCAATATCTCAGTAAAAATCAAAGGTAAAAGTATTTGTATTGTGTTTCATATGTGCTTCAAACAATGAATATTTTGTAAACATTGCTCCATGTCATCAATTTAATAGACCTGTAACAGGACTGGACTATGAATTACTTTAGTTGCCATCTGTGTTAATAGTACCATCAACTTTCTTATGTGTGACTGAAAATAAATAAATGAATAAATAAATAAATACAAATAAAAAGGGCAGGCTAAGAATGGCTATGACTTCTTAGAACTATTGGGCATGGGTTCTTAAATTCACCATAGTATGATACACTTATATTGGTGTAGACTTGTAGGTTTTAGGTTCCTTTTGGTTTCTTTTTTTCTTAATATAATTGATAATCTTTGGATAGTCCGACAATCACTGAAGGGAGCTGGAAGCAGTTGCTTTCTTTAACTGTGTTGTGGCCAGACCGGGTTAAGTTCAATTGAATTGAAGCTAAGTTGCAGTAACGTGGCACCATCACTACACAGTGAATGGAGCCAACTGCTTCCTGCCCCATTAACTGTGGAGTGTGGGTTCAGAGAAAATGCTCAGCGTGATGGTTGAGTGTCTGCACCCTGGTGATCAGCAACTGTTAGCCTATCCTCAGGGTAGGGCATCAATCATATATGCCCAAGAAGTCTTTTTGATTGTCAAGTGGAAGGATACCTTTGATATAGGCACAGGTAGGAAATAGAAAAGCAGGATTTTCAAATTAAACTGTTTTAAAATAGAACCCAAATAATATGCCATGATATAATTTCAATACAATATTGCAATATGTTACAAAAAGCCTCAACAGGCTGCAACTCACATCACACCATAAGGTAAACTCACATAGACACTTGTAGCTTATACATCTCCCAACAGAGTATTGTCAAGTCGTTCCAACTATCCAGCATTCTAGATTATCAAACATATAATCAGAGTTGTCAACTTGAGTTTTTTTTCAAAAACAATTCTAGATATCAGGGACAGTCAACATTTTTACAGAAACACTGGAAAACTGTAAGTAACAATACAGATCTTATATCAAGACAGGAGGGTTTCACAATTCCTTCTTCACTGTACTCCATAGCAGCAAAGTTTTTTTAACCACTTAAGGACCAACCCCTTTTTCACCTTAAGGACCAGAGCATTTTTTTTTGCAAATCTGACCACTGTCACTTTAATAATACAATACAAAAATGTAGGTCCACTATTGTCGTGGATGTAAACAATGACATTGGCTAACCCTCAAAACTGATGTTAAAATTGACAAAATTAGCCAGTATATCCTTGTATGAAGGACATACCTGAGCCCGCACACCAACACCGAGGTTTCTCAAGTGGCACGGGATCTAACACTAACCTACCTGTGCATGATAAGCAAAACCAGGGGCCAGTGGGCAATTACAGCAGCATTAGGCTGACTCACAGCCTGCTCCCTTTGACCTCCAGTATGGCTGGGCACACATACAATGGGAGGAGGGAGGCCGACTATAAGCCCCACCAAAGTTGGCTGATATGTTGCTGGCCTCACAGGTGGACCTTAATGCTGCCTTAATAGTGATCAAGGCACATTAAAAGGGGCATTTATACACCTTCAAGTATAAGATTTAAACAACAACAAAGATGTGGTCTCAAATGGCAGGAGGTGCTCAACCCCAAATGCAATTGTGCATTTATGCTGTCACTTTAAGCATTAATACCTTTGGGATGCTTCTACTTATGAATTTGATTCCAAGATTGTTTTTTTGTGATATATTCTACTCTAAATTAGTGGTAAATTTTTGGCCATACTTGCATCATTTCTTGATGAAAAATTCTAATTTCTCTCAAGTAATGAAATATCTCATATGTGGATGTAAAGTGCTCTGTGTGTGGACTACAGGGCTCATAAGGAAAGGAGCGACAATGGGATTTTGAGAGCGAATTTTTCAGAAATGGTTTTCGGGGAGCTAACTCGCTCCGTGCGTAATGACGGGCGATACAGGGGCCGGAGCATTGTGAGGTTATGGCTCTGCCCCCTCGGATCCGCCCCCTAGACATCTAGCCCCTATCCAAAGTCACGCCCCATCCCATAGACTTGCATTAAGGGGGCAGGTTGTGACGTCATGAGGGAGACATCACGGCCCTCCCCCTTAATGCAAGTCTATGGGAGGGGGCATAGCTTTGGATAGGGGATAAGATGTCTAGGGGCGGAGTACCCCTTTAAGGGGCTGGCATGCCCTTATAAGACTTTTTGGGCATCAGGCCCTAGTAGAAATGAAAAAAGGGTCAACAATTCCAAATTATATGATATCATTATGCAATCTTTATTTGTCCATGTTTGATTGAATACCAACAAGAAATAAATAATATAGTAGCAACACTACTACATAGGTGTATACATAATTCCACATAATTGATTCTTGATTAATCCTGATGAAGGGCAATAGACCATTATGTTGTTACCTTTTTCTCAGTGATATCCAGTCTGACATTGGAAAATGAAGATTAAATGAATTGATCACTCCCAGCTTGGAGCGACAAGTCCTTCTTTTATTTTTTGTGAAAATAAAACAAACCCAAAAAATATAACAAAAAGAAAGCTGCATCTACTGTATGTGTATTATTAACCCACCATTTACCTTTTCTTCACTCTAGCTTTATGTGGAGGAGATGTAAGAGGTCCAAACGGCACGATCCTTTCCCCGGGATACCCAGAATTCTACCCCAACTCTTTGAATTGTACATGGACCATAGAAGTCACCCACGGAAAAGGTAACAGAATCTTGTATGGGTTTGTATGCTGTCACTTCACATTATAGGCTTGTTTAGTTGATGTAACATCGATAAACCTAAAGTAGGCCGATAAACACAGCCATCGAGGATAGATCCATCATTAGCCCAGCGAGATTTTGTGAGAGTGATAATAATTTAATTATACACACATACAGTACGTATAAAGTTCGGGGAATGGGCTATAAAGGTTGAGGGAAGAAAATGATCTGTTTCTATAGCACTAAACGTTAAATACGGTTAGCCTTTTAGTAGTGTCTATAGTGTATTAATTTTGTGAGCTAGTATATGCTTAAGACCAGAGTTACTGTTATAGTCATCACTATAAAGAAAATAAGAGGGAATTAGGCTTTTCTTTCGCTCCTATCGTTACTACTAAGTATGGTGTTTTGCATACTTTGTTCTCCGTACACTTGCTATATCTCTATTAAGAGAATTGCACAGTGCATTAAGTAGCGGCATGAAGAACAAGGCATTTGATGGTGCCGCATTGATTAGGAGCGCTCATGTTGTGAAGGCAGCTACATTAAAAGAAGACTTAATTGGAATGACACCGTTCCCTCTCCACATTATCTCGACATCATCCCATATGCCTTTGATAGACAATGCTAACAGGTTTCCACCAAAATGGCTCTGTATTGGGTTGAACATCATTATTTCACGTTGTTTTTACATCCCTTTGTGTCGAAAGAATAGAAAAGTTATGTAGTCAATGGTGTCTGCCTATTATGCATATTGTTTGTGTAGAAAATGCTAGAAAGTACTAGAAAAATAGGAATATGAAAAAGACACAGCAGTCGGCACAATCACTTCACTGCTTTGCACCCAAAACACAACAATTTGGTACGCTGAGCAAAGTTTTTAATGAAATGGTTAGCAAAACATGGGTAAGCAACCTGCACACTAGACAAGGGTGAAGTAACAGCCATTTTCACATCCCAAAATCGTGCTTTGTTAGGTCATTGTGGGTGTGAAACAGCTGTTATCTTGTCTGTTGCGTCCAGATTGCTTACCCAAGTTATGTGATATTTCGCTAACTGTTAAATAATAGTATTTCCGTATCTCCAGTGAGTGTCTCCTGGTTACCTCTTGAAGGATTACTTACTAGAAAAATAGGATTTAAGACTTTTTATGTTACATTAGACTAGTGTCTAATGTAACGAACGCTTGGAGTGGGCAGCTGGGGGTCGTGATGTCATGGCCACGCTCCCTCAATGCAAGTCTGCTCCAGGCCCTCTTTACTCCTCCATCCTCCTCCTCCACCTGACCCCTCTGTTCTCCTCATCCAGGACCCTCTGTCCTCCTCAGTCCTTCTCCTCTAGACCCCTCAGTCCTTCTCCTCCAGACCCCTCTGTCCTCCTCCCACATTCTCTTCTGCCCTCCTGCTCCAGACCTCTCTGTCCTCCTCTATCCTCCTCCAGACCCTCTGTCCTCCTCCATCCTCTTCTTTCCTCCTCCACCCTCCTCCAGGCCCCTCTGTCCTCTTCCTCCAGACTCCTCTTTCCTCCTCAACCCTCCTCCTCCAGACTCATTTTTCCTCCTCCTCCAGACCCCTCTGTCCACCTTTATTCTCCTTCTCCAGACCCCTCTTTACTCCTCCTGACATCTCTGTACTTCATCCTTCTCCTGACCTATCTTTCCTCCTGCGTCCTCCTCAATACTTCTGTTTTCTCTTCTTCTCCAGACCAATCTGTCCTCCTCAATCCCCTTCTGCGGGCCCCTCTGTTCTCCTCCTTCCTTCTCCACCAGACCCCACTTTACTCCTCCACTCTCCTTTGTCCTCCAGACTTCTCTGTCCTCCTCCTGACCCCTCTGTCCTCCTCCTCCAGACCCCTCTGTCCTCCTCTTCCAGACCCCCTTTTCACTACTTCTCCAGACCCCTCTGTCCTCCTTGTCCAGACCCCTCTGTCCTCCTCCTCCAGACTCCTCTGTCCTCCTCCTCCAGACCCCTCTGTCCTCCTCCAGACCCCTCTGTCCTCCTCCTCCAGACTCCTCTGTCCTCCTCCTGACCCCTCTGTCCTCCTCCTCCAGACCCCCTTTTCCCTACTCCTCCAGACTCCTCTGCCTTTCTCTGTTCACCTCCTCCAGAGCTCTCTGTCCACTGCAGACCCCTGAGGTCATGTTCAAATGGTGTTAATTGTGCTGAATTTCCGCATGTAAAATGCGTAAAATACATACGCACATCGTAGATAAATACATACATACATAAAACATACATACATCTCACTATCTTACACACATCATACATACATGCACATCATACATACACACATCATGCATATTCATACATTTCATACATAAACACATCATACATACGCACACATCTTACTCACATCATACATATACACACACATCACACATACACATTCTACACAAATCATACATATATACACACATCATACATATACACACACATCATACATACACCAGCCGCCGCCCCCCCACATCATACATTACATACACATCATACATTACATACATACTCACACACTGTACACACATCATACATTACATACACATCATACATTACATACATACTCACACACTGTACACACATCATACATTACATACACATCATACTTTACATACTCACACACTGTACACACATCATACATTATATACACATCATACATTACATACATACTCACACACTGTACACACATCATACATTACATACACATCATACATTCCATACATACTCACACACTGTACACACATCATACATTACATACACATCATACATTACATACTTACTCACACACATCATACATTATATACACATCATACATTACATACATACTCACACACTGTACACACATCATACATTATATACACGTCATACATTACATACATACTCACACACTGTACACACATCCTACATTATATACACATCATACATTCCATACATACTCACACACTGTACACACATCATACATACACAAACGCAATAATACATACGCACATAATACGTATACTCACACATAAATCATACACACATCAAACACACCTCACATAACATATACATGCAAACATAATACATACACATGATACATAACCTCCCCCCCCCCCAGTCCTCCGCACCTGCATACGCCGTGAGTTCAGGGTGATCAGGTCCCGGGGATCCAGGGTCTGAGGCAGCGCTAGGCCGCACGGAAGCTCTAGTACCCTGGGTAGGCCAAAGCAAATGCCCATGCTACAGCAACGCAGCCCAGGAGTGCTGGAGGTGCCTGGGGCAGGGGGTTCCGGCATTTTATGCGTTTTAGTTTGGAGGGGGGCACTGCTGGGGGCCCCTACATAGAAGGAAGAACCCCCCCCCGCACCGCACCACAGGGGCCTCTGCTATGCCACCACCGCCAGGAATATGTTGCCATGGATGTTGGGGTCAGAGGCAGATAAGGAGCGCCGACTCCCATCTGCTTGCCAGCCTCCATTTCTTCCTGGGCACCAGGAGCAAGCAGACATCGTGCCTACACGGCACACGTTTGCCTCCAGAAAGTAGGAGGGGTAAGAGCGTCTGGAGCCGCAAACTTAGAAAAAAAAACGTTTTTAAACATTGCGTTGAGGCCCACTGGATGGCACGGCCCACCGGGCAAATGCCCGGTGTGCCTGATTGCCAGTCTGGCCCTGCTCACATACCCTGTCCCCCCTACCATGTTGCCCTATTTGATGTTACTGAATGCTCCACTTCCCACCTTTGATGTTTTGTGCTTCCAAGACGAGTCATCTCATCAGAAGCTGCCCACTCAACCAATCACTAGCTGCAGCAGTGTCCCACCTTAGTCAGTGATTGGCTGAGCAGGCAGTAAAAGGAAGCGGAAGCAGTAAAAAGGATAATGAGACGGGACCAGACTACATGAGACCAGATGCTGCGGGGGACTGGGAAAGGTGAGTATGACTTTTTCCATATAGAAAACGACCCCGGTCATATAAAAAATGCAATGTCCCTTGATAACTCCTTGGAATGCACTATTTACAATAGGTTTACTTCCTTTTGATGTCTGAGTTATGTAGCTATCGTTCGTTAGTTTGCTACTAAATTTTTCATAGACTGTGCTTACCAAAATCCCAACAATTCTTCATGGTTTCAATCAATTTACCCCAGTGTTATATCAGATCATTACATTGACCCTGCTGACCTTACTGTACTTTCTATACTGTACCCAATAGATTTTTTATTTTTATCGTTTCTGTCAATCACGGTACAGCAACACACACACAGACACACTGGCACACACGCGCACACACCGGCACACACGTTCATCTAATTCCATGACCTTGGCTGATTTCCCAGACATGGCTCTTTTCTTTACTCAATGCCTCAGCAGGAAGGATAATTTTCACATTCTCCTTTTATCTGGTGATTTTTCCTTCAAACTTTTAACCCATTAATTGCTTATATATATATATATATATATATATATATATATATATATTTTATTTTTTTTTTTATTTTGTTTTACTTTTTATGTTCGGTTTTAAGCTGTTCTCCTATAGAGCCCTTGGCACCATCTGTTGATGAGCCATGTCGCAAATCATTGCCCTTTGCAGGTGATGAGCACGAAAAAGGGTAAAGTTTATTCCCACTAGAGCTCAAAGAGGAGCATTGTGAAATGGGTGGAAATTGCAGCTGTTATGTGCACACGAAAGAATCAAACATCTTCAGTAAGTGTATGAGACAAATACAGTGAATAGAAATGTTCTTCATGTTCCTCCCATCAAAAATCTCTCTTTGTACATCATTAAAGGAAAACGTTCACCCGTTCACCCACACTAAACCCAATACACCGTGTTATAGTGCGGGTGAACAGGAGACTGATGCAAGGTCTCTGACTTATATACATACCTGCAGTTCGGCGCTCTGTCCCTCTGAAGATCGGCTTCTATCTGCGCTGAATTGCATGCTGGAGGCGGGCCCACCGGCTGGATTTGAATATTCATGGTCGCTGGTCACGTGAGCGCTTGTGCCTACTGAGCGCTCATGTGACCAGCGACCATGAATATTGCCTGCCTCCAGTGCACAAGTCAGCGCAGACAGAAGCCAATCTTCAGAGGGACCGGGCCCCAGACTGCAGGTATGCATATAAGTCAGAGACCCCACATTGGTCTCCTGTTCACCCTCACTATAACCAGGTGTATTGGGTTTAGTGTGGTGAACCAATCTTTTTTCTTGCTCAAATACTGATTTAACTATTTCCCTCTCATTTCATCCACTTCTTCTTACTTCTCTTGGTTGAACTTTATAGACGTCTGTCCCCCCCCCCCCCCCCCGCTCCAAGATCATTTTTTTTAAGAGTATGCAGCCTCTTCAATGTTTACCGGTGCTTATAGTAGTGGTAGTGCAAGGAAATCCAGCATTGTCCAGTAGACTTTAATGGGACACCATTACAGTTCCTTGCACAACTGCCAATAAAAGCATAGTGCATGCAAGGAAGAGTGCCAGAAAATATTAAAGAGACTGCCTGCAGCAATATGTGTAGAAAGAATGGTACCCAGCACTCACCAATGTTGCAAAATAGTGAAGATTTATTGGTCCATATCACGGTACAGGATGTGTTTCAGCATAAGTGCCTACCTTAGCTGTCTGCCGACAGGCAGACAGCTGAGGAAGGCTGTTAAGCCGAAACACGTCCTGTACCATGATATCGGCCAACAAATCTTCACTATTTTGCAACATTGGTGAGTGCTGAGTACCCTTATTTTTACTATTGGCATATCTGCACCTCGTGCACCACCACAATATGCACGGAAGTGCCGACATATCTCCTATACCGATGCAGCAAGATAAGTGCCACAGTCTTCAAAAAAAAAAACTCATCAGAAGGAGTGCCAGGTGTCAGGTTTCCCCTCAATCTGATATTGATGGGCCATCCATTCTTAAAAATCTACATACATTTGGATGCCCCTCCTCTGTATGCAGATGTGTCCTTTCATTGCCTTTTCTCTAATTTGGTTTAGGATTCCAGTTTCTCATTAAACCAATACAACACAACATCAATGTATTATATTAGAAGACTTAAAAGGCCTCATTTATGTAACAATCTCTGGGTGCCCACAAAGTGACAAATACTGGGGAAAATGTACTATTATTTTTAAAAAATCCGACATGTCAACTGCATTGTGAGTGATGCTTTTTTTTTTTTTTTCAATTTTGGAGCATGTTGCTTGATAAATATGGGCTTCTCCTCGTGTATTTCCTTGTCCAGACGTGAAAGGCTTTAAGTACTATATGTACTTTTTTCATGGAATATTTTCTTTATTCTGTCTGTGCACTCATTGTTGAGCTATAACATACTTGGAAGTGGATATGTACCATGCCAAACCCCACCTCTATGTCTTATTGTCCTTGCATGCCTTGCTAAAGACTCTCCCTTAGTGGGAGAAAGCAGTGCCATGCTAGCCCTGTTATTATTTTTCCTGATAGAAAAGTATTGGAAAACTTTAGAGGAGAATTCCAGCCAAATTATATTACCTTTGTATAGCTGCACATGCTAAGGTTATAACATTTTGCAAGGTACATACCCTGTTTCTCCTAGTTTTTCCTATTGTCCAATAGTTCTTACCACACACAATAACTGTCAACTCCACTTTGCTGGGTAGACACATCACTTTGCAATGTCATGCTCCCTTCTTCTCAGCTTTCAGAGACAAGAGTGCTTCAGTGTGTGTGGTTGGCTGTGTTTGTCTGAGGCGCACACACCTCCCTCATCTATATTCACTGCTCCCCTAACCATGTGACCTAATCAGCTCTTTGAAGGCAGCTCCTCCCCCTAACTCACACAGGAAACACGTGCAGGGGGCTACGTGCATCCAATTTTGAAATAAATCACTTGGGATGACTTGTGGAGTTATTGTTAACACACACACACACACACACATCTATATATTAGACATGTGCAATTCGGTTCGGCACGAATGTCTAAATTAACGAATTTTACCGTTTTCGTGCATTCGGACCGATCCGAATGCACGAAAACATATTTTGAACATTCCCGAATAGCCACAATAATACGAATAGCAAAGTAACGAATACATTCTTATTTCCCGACCCTATTGCATTCGTTATCTGTAAACGAACGTGAAGAATTCATTCTGATAACAAATATAATAAAAAGGATATAGATAGTTTGCATTTTTCGGATACATTCGGTATTCGGGTACATTAGGTAAATCTTTATATTCTTTTTTTGGACTTTAGCGATCCTAAAAAATTATGGAGATACCTTTTTTATAAAAATTTCGTAGGGTATCATAAAAAAATCATAATAAAAAAGATACAGTGGTGATGGAAAAAATTGTATCTAATGAAATGTATCATTTTTATTATGAAATGTTTATTCATTTTTAAACAGGGATCAATTTATGTGAGCGGGTAAAGCACTAAAAATGTAGCCGACAATAATGAAAATGTAGTGTGTGCGTGTTTTTCACTTTTTTTTAAAACATTTTTTAGGTAGTACTACTACTCCCAGCATGGAACACACTCTTCCATGATGGGAGTAGTAGTTACCTGTACTAATTGACAGATTGCAGGGGTCCCTTGCGATCCTCTTGTATAATGTACAGATGCGCTGGCTGCTCTTCTATGGTCCCCTGGACTCACGTATATGTACACATATTCATATTTCCCGCAGAGCTGTGATTGGCCAGATGGTTCCAGCCAATCACAGCTCTCTGTGAGAAATAGGAATATGTGTATATATACGGCCGTGCAGGGGTCCATAGAAGAGCGGCCGCCGCATTCATACATTATACTGGAGGATCGCAGCGGGTGTCAGGAGTGATACCCGCAGTGATCTTTCCTTTACTACAAGTACTAATACTCCCAACATGGAGCACACTCTGCTCCATGCTGGGAACTGTAGTACCTGTATTAATAGACAGATCGCAGCGGGTGTCAGAAGTTACACTGGCTGCCATATGTCTATTAATGCAGGTACTACAGCTCCCAGCATGGAGCAGAGTGTGCTCCATGTTGGGAGTATTAGTACCTGCAGTAAGGGACAGATCCCAGGGATGTCACTTCTCCTGACACCCGCTGCGATCCTCCTTATGTGAATGTCGGGATCAGCTGTTCTCAGGGCTACAGAGCCGGGAGAACAGCTGACTCTGAGCCGTAGGTATACATCGTATATCTACTGCCCAGCAAGAACTTACAGTGAGCTTGCAATGTGTATACAGTATACACATTGCTGGCTCACTTAACCCCTTGCTGAGCTGTGCGCTATGCGCAAGCCCAGCAAGGGAAGAGTTAACTTACACTGCTGGACAGTGTAGGTTAACCCTTTGGGCGGTATACACTATATACAGCTATCTATAGATAGCTGTATACAGTGTATACAGAAGACGAAGTCCAGCTTACTTCCCTCGAGTCCCGGGCGGGGTTCGTGTAGCTCCGCCCCCTAGTGATGACGTCATTAGGGGGCGGAGCTACAGAAGGGAACAAGGCTAATTAATCTGAAGCTCTGTTCACATTGTACATTATGTATAATGTGAACAGACCCTTCTGGCAGTGTCTACCCAGACAGGGAGACTCCAGCTGTTGCTAAACTACAACTCCCAGCATGCCCAGACAGCCAAAGGCTGTCTGGGCATGCTGGGAGTTATAGTTTTGCACCAATTGGTGGCTCCCTGTTTGGGTAGACATTGCATCATGGGTGCTCTCCCCAGCGGACAGCGCCAAAAATGTCATAACCAATTTTTTGTGTTTTTTTCTTCTCGTTTCAGATCCGTGTATGCAGAGGATTACTGCGGATTCGATGGATTACGGCAGATTATTTATTTTTTCCTTTAATAAAATGGTTAACGAGGGCTGTGGGGGAGTGTTTTTTTAAATAAAATAATTTTTCCAATGTGTTGTGTTTTTTTTTTTAATTGAATTTTCAAGGTTAGTAGTGGACGCTGTCTTATTGACGGAATCCATTACTAGGCCAGGGCTTAGTGCTAGCCCCAAAAACAGCTAGCGCTAACCCCCAATTATTACCCCGGTACCCAACGCCACAGGGGTGCCGGGAAGAGCCGGTACCAACAGGCCCGGAGCGTCAAAATGGCGCTCCTGGGCCTAGGCGGTAACAGGCTGGCGTTATTTAGGCTGGGGAGGGCCAGTAACAATGGTCCTCACCCACCCTGGTAACGTCAGGCTGTTGCTGTTTGGTTGGTATCTGGCTGAGAATGAAAATACGGGGAACCCTATGCGTTTTTTTTTTTAATTTTTTTATTTAAATTAAAAAAAAAACGCATAGGGTTCCCCGTATTTTCATTCTCAGCACAATACCAACCAAACAGCAACAGCCTGACGTTACCAGGGTGGGCGAGGACCATTGTTACTGGCCCTCCCCAGCCTAAATAACGCCAGCCTGTTACCGCCTAGGCCCAGGAGCGCCATTTTTGACGCTCCGGGCCTGTTGGTACCGGCTCTTCCCGGCACCCCTGTGGCGGTGGGTACCGGGGTAATAATTGGGGGTTAGCGCTAGCTGTTTTTGGGACTAGCACTAAGCCCTGGCCTAGTAATGGATTCCGTCAATAAGACAGCGTCCACTACTAACCTTGAAAATTCAATTAAAAAAAAAAAACACAACACATTGGAAAAATTATTTTATTTAAAAAAACACTCCCCCACAGCCCTCGTTAACCATTTTATTAAAGGAAAAAATAAATAATCCGCCGTAATCCATCGAATCCGCAGTAATCCTCTGCATACACGGATCTGAAACGAGAAGAAAAAAACACAAAAAATTGGTTATGACATTTTTGGCGCTGTCCGCTGGGGAGAGCACCCATGATGCAATGTCTACCCAAACAGGGAGCCACCAATTGGTGCAAAACTACAACTCCCAGCATGCCCAGACAGCCTTTGGCTGTCTGGGCATGCTGGGAGTTGTAGTTTAGCAACAGCTGGAGTCTCCCTGTCTGGGTAGACACTGCCAGAAGGGTCTGTTCACATTATACAAAACGTACAATGTGAACAGAGCTTCAGATAAACTAGCCTTGTTCCCTTCTGTAGCTCCGCCCCCTAATGACGTCACCACTAGGGGGCGGAGCTACACGAACCCGGCCCGGGACTCGAGGGAAGTAAGCTGGACTTCGTCTTCTGTATACACTGTATACAGCTATCTATAGATAGCTGTATATAGTGTATACCGCCCAAAGGGTTAACCTACACTGTCCAGCAGTGTAAGTTAACTCTTCCCTTGCTGGGCTTGCGCATAGCGCACAGCTCAGCAAGGGGTTAAGTGAGCCAGCAATGTGTATACTGTATACACATTGCAAGCTCACTGTAAGTTCTTGCTGGGCAGTAGATATACGATGTATACCTACGGCTCAGCGTCAGCTGTTCTCCTGGCTCTGTAGCCCTGAGAACAGCTGATCCCGACATTCACATCAGGAGGATCGCAGCGGGTGTCAGGAGGAGTGACATCCCTGGGATCTGTCCCTTACTGCAGCTACTAATACTCCCAACATGGAGCACACTCTGCTCCATGCTGGGAGCTGTAGTACCTGCATTAATAGACATATGGCAGCCAGTGTAACTTCTGACACCCGCTGCGATCTGTCTATTAATGCAGGTACTACAGTTCCCAGCATGGAGCAGAGTGTGCTCCATGTTGGGAGTATTAGTACTTGTAGTAAAGGAAAGATCACTGCGGGTATCACTCCTGACACCCGCTGCGATCCTCCAGTATAATGTATGAATGCGGCGGCCGCTCTCCTATGGACCCCTGCACGGCCGTATATATACACATATTCCTATTTCTCACAGAGAGCTGTGATTGGCTGGAACCATCTGGCCAATCACAGCTCTGCGGGAAATATGAATATGTGTATATATACGTGAGTGCAGGGGACCATAGAAGAGCAGCCAGCGCATCTGTACATTATACAAGAGGATCGCAAGGGACCCCTGCAATCTGTCAATTAGTACAGGTAACTACTACTCCCATCATGGAAGAGTGTGTTCCATGCTGGGAGTAGTAGTACTACCTAAAAAATGTTTTTTTTTAAAAAGTGAAAAACACGCACACACTACATTTTCATTATTGTCGGCTACATTTTTAGTGCTTTACCCGCTCACATAAATTGATCCCTGTTTAAAAATGAATAAACATTTCATAATAAAAAAGATACATTTCATTAGATACAATTTTTTTCATCACCACTGTATCTTTTTTATTATGATTTTTTTATGATACCCTGCGAAATTTTAATAAAAAAGGTATCTCCATTATTTATTAGGATCGCTAAAGTCCAAAAAAAGACTAAAAAGATTTACCGAATGTACCCGAATACCGAATGTATCCGAAAAAAACAACACGAATACCCGAATACCGAATGTATCCGAAAAATCTAAACCGAAAACATTGCCGAACCGAAATTTTTTTCCAAAACGAAAAAACGAAACGAAATTAAACGAAAATTTTTCTAGTGCACAAGTCTACTATATATATATATATATATATATATATATATATATATATATATATATATATATATATATATATATATATATAACCAGAATCCCGAAATCACAGCACCAGCCAGGTCATGGATCTTGAAAACTGGATTACTTTGGATTACTTTATTCTTCCTCACAACAGATGCAACGTTTTGGCAATAGCAGCCTTTGTCAAGCATATATATATATATATATATATATATATATATATATATATATATATATATATCGTCAAAAAAGGCTTCCTCAAGGACATTAAACCTAAACACCACATATTTCAATCATTTGTACATACTTCAACACATGTCTATTCCCTAAATACCAGATATAATATTATTCTATATCATATAAAATGGAATTATTTAGTAATGGATTGATTGGCATCTCTAATCTAGTTTACTCTTTCAGGAGTACAGTTCACCTTTCACACCTTTCATCTGGAAGATCTTCATGACTACTTACTAATCACGGAAAACGGCAGTTTTACTCAGCCCCTGGCACGGCTCACCGGCTCCGAGCTCCCTGCAGCAATTAATGCGGGTCTCTATGGAAATTTCAGAGCTCAGTTACGGTTTATTTCTGATTTTTCAATATCATATGAAGGATTCAACATCACCTTTTCCGGTAAGGATACAAAGTGCAAAATGTAATATTTGATAAATGTATTTTACCATGTTGTAGAAAAAAAAAAGTAACAGTTTCTAAAATATTTTTGTAAAATATTGTTTATAAACTATAGGTTTTCTGTTAATTTTGTGGTTTAGTATTAGTAAAATAACAATTATCATCACATTTCATAATAGGTATAAAGCAATAAAGGGATACTTTGGTAAAAAAAAAAAAAAAAATAAAAATCTAATCAACTGGTGCCAGAAAGTTAAAAAGATTTGTAAATTACTTGTATTAAAACAATCTTAATCCTTTCAGTACTTATCAGCTGCTGTATACTACAAAGGAAGTTGAGTTGTTCTTTTCTGTCTTACCACAGTGCTCTCTGCTGACACCTCTGTCCATGTCAGGAACTGTCCATAGCTGAAGAGGTTTGCACTGGGGATTTGCTCCTACTCTGGACAGTTCCTTACATGAACAGAGGTGGCAGCAGAGAGCACTGTGGTCAGACTCGAAAGAGCAACTCAACTTACTCTGTAGCATATAGCAGCTGATAAGTACTGAAAGGATTATTATTTTTTTTTTTTTTTAATATAAGTAATTTACAGATCTGTTTAACTTTCTGGAACCAGTGGATTTGAATTATTTTTTTCCACTAGAGTACCCCTTTAGTATGGTAATAATAACTTTAGAAGTTTTTGGACATAGAGTAATGAGGGTGACTTAAAATTAAGGAAATACTCATATGAAGTAAAAAGGGTTTGGCAGATGGTGCTTCAATTTTAACAGGTTCTGTCACCAATAAATTGGAAGCTGGATTTCAATAAGTGCTATGGATTCAGCAGCAGCAACAGTTGTGCTTTCATTCAGTAAAAAAAAAAAAAAATAATAATAATACATGTGTACTACCCCCCGTAGTATACATCTCAGCATTGAAGAAGGAAAAACAACTGCAAGCCAGTAATTGATTGATATGACGAGCATTTCCTAAAAGAAAAGCTTAACAGCAGCTGAATTATAATCGTCGGAGGCTATGTTCCCATGTAGTTTGAGGCTGAAAGAGCTTTTTTTTTTCCAAAATGCTTTTTTTTCTTTTTTTTTCTTTAATTTTGGCCAGTTTTTCAACCTCAGCCAAAGCTATAACACCCCTTCAAAAAAGGAGAAATTATTTTATTAAAATACAAGCCAAAATTCAGACGTGTTTGGTCCTGTGCATGATAAAAGAAGTCTCTAGAAATTATGAATATCAAATTAAAAGTGAGAACTGAGACATGCTTGTCTATTGAATTAAAGTGTACCTTTCAGATCCCACAAAAAACATAATAATTTGTTAATCAGCACCTAAACCATGTACATCTGATTTTAATGTCTCTATCAGCTATATTTATTATAAAAATGTTTTTAGATTTTTTTTCTTTAGCTCACAGTGTTAGAAATCATCTCAGGGGAAGGTGGCATGTCCTTCCTTGTGGTGGTTGGAGGTGATTGGTGTGTCTGCCAATGCAGCCTTGTCCATGAGTCATCTTTTGTCAATGACTTATGGACAAGCCTGATGCTGCTGCAGGACTGGTTAGTTTCTCATTAGGTATAGGGACCCCTAGTGTTAGGATTTCAGCAGCAATTGTGTTTATTAAATATTCAAAAAAAATTAAGCAACCATATTACAAAAGGTAATATTCATCAGTAACAAGTAATTTTCATCAGTAACAACAAATAAATGGGGTTTGGAACTGACAGTGCCCATTTAAATACAAATGTATATAACAGCTTAGAGATGATATACAGCCATGGCCGTAAATGTTGGCACCACTGAAATTTTTCAAGAATATTAAGTATTTCTCACAGAAAAGGATTGCAGTATCACATGTTTTGCACACCCTTTGGAAACAATAACTGAAATCAGTCGCTTCCTATAACCATCAATACGCTTCTTACACCTCTCAGCTGGAATGTTGGACCACTCTATCTTTGCAAACTGCTCCAGGTCTCTCTTATTGGAAGGGCGCCTTTTCCCAACAGCAATTTTAAGATCTCTCAACGGGTGTTCAATGGGATTTAGATCTGGATTGCTGGGCACTTCAGAACTCTCCAGCGCTTTGTTGCCATCCATTTCTGGGTGCTTTTTGACATATGTTTAAGGTCATTGTCCTTCTGGAAGACCCAAGATCTCAGAGGCAAACCCAGATTTCTGACACTGGGCTGTACAGTGCTGTACAAACCTCAGATTTCATGATGCCTTGCACACATTTAAGGCACCCGGTGCCATATTTCACTGTAGGTACTGTGTTCTTTTCTTTGTAGGCCTCATTCCGTTTTCGGTAAACAGTAGAATGACTTGCTTTACCAAAAAGCTCTATATTGGTCTAATCTGTCCACAAGACGTTTTTTCCGAAGGATTTTGACTTACTCAAGTTTATTTTGGCAAAATGTAGTCTTGCTTTTTTATGTCTTTGTGTCAGTAGTGGGGTCCTCCTTGGTCTCCTGCCATAGCATTTCATTTCATTTAAATATCGACGGATAGTTCGTGCTGACCCTGATACTACCTGAGCCTGCAGGACAGCTTGAATATCTTTGGAACTTGTTTGAGGCTGCTTATCCACCATCTGGACTATCCTGCGTTGAAACCTTACATTAATTTTTCTCCTCCGTCCACGCCCAGGAAGATTAGCGGCAGTGCCATGGGTTGCAAACGTCTTGATAACGTTGCGCACTGTGGACAAAGGCAAATCTAGATCTCTGGAGATGGACTTGTAACATTGAGATTGTTGATATATTTCTACAATTTTGGTTCTCAAGTCCTCAGACAGTTCTCTTCTACTCTTTCTGTTGTCCATGCTTAGTGTGGCACACACAGACATATAATGCAAAGAATAAGTGAACTTCTCTCCTTTTTATCTGCTTTCAGGTGGGATTTTTATATTGCCCACACCTGTTAATTTTCCCAGGTGAGTTTAAAGGAGCATCACATGCATGAAACAATCTTATTTTTCCACAATTTTGAAAGTGTGCCAATAATTTTGTCCAGACCATTTTTGGAGTTTGGTGTGACATTATGTCCAATTTGCTTTTTTTCCTCCCTTTTTTGGTTTAGTTCCAATACACACCACAAAGGGAATAAACATGTGTATAGCAAAACATGTGATACTGCAATATTTTTCTGTGAGAAATACTTAATTTACTAGAAAAAAATTCAGGGGTGCCAACTTTCGCGGCCATGACTGTATATATAGATTTGCATTTTTATGTAATTTTTTTAATTTATTTTTTATTTATTATTTAAAGAATACAATCTAGAACCTTGTGACGATCCAGGAATTCCACTTTATGGAAGACGACATGGAAATCACTTTGGAGTAGGGGACATGATTACTTTCACCTGCTCATCTGGATATCGTCTGGAAGGAGTATCGGAAATCATATGTCTTGGTGGTGGGCGTCGTGTGTGGAGTGCACCTCTGCCAAGGTGTGTGGGTACGTGGTCAGCTGCTTTCATTTGCTTGTCTGTGTAGTCATTATTGAGAATTATGCTGAATACAGTTGTACTGTATTTTTTTCTCAGTTTACCTTTATTTGTAAACAATTTTTGTTGCATAGATGTTTTTATTTTAACTATTTTATTGCATAATTAAATGAAATGTGTCTTTAGAAATGGCCTATTGTGTAAATCAAGTTTTTATGTTACCACATTTTTTAAGAATTTTTGGCAATTTTTTTTTCTCTCCTTTTCCATTATATTATCTATATTTTAGAAGAAAAATATGAAATCTTGCAGTTTCTTTTCTGGCCACTAGGTCTAAAACTAAACTGAGACTTGTTTTGCACATATAATCTTCCAGTAATGCCTTTTAACTTAGGAGTACAGTAAAAGGGGACACCAGTAGAGAGATAACACTGGATCCACCACTATTCACAGCAGAGATCATTATCCCCCTCTGAGCTATGAATAATATTTTTTACAGAGAATAGCCAGGAGCATCTTCAATTTATCTGAACAAAACAGGTCCTGTCCAATGTTGTCTATGGTCCATGGGTCCTGTTGTAATGCAAGATGGCTGCCCCTGTAATAGTTTACAAAAAAATAGAAATTAAATAGCTAATATAAGAAAAATAGTAGATTAGAAAAACTAAATGTTTTAAGTATATGACTCTCATATGACTCTCATCAGTAATCCTACTGGTGGGGCATAGTGAGTCTAATCCTAGCAACAGTCTGTGTCATATTGAAACAAAATATAATGTGAGCATAGGGGAGTATGCAAATATATTATTATTAAATATAATATTTCTTAATAAATTGTTAAAACAATAAAAATCACCTTTTTGTTATAAATAAATTGGTAAAATTACAAATAAATCTGAAAAAATTAATATATTAATAAAAGGGGTTTAGTAAAAAAAAGTATAGCTCATATATTGTGTCAACAAAAAAAATACATATTTTTTCTAACCTGCAAAATTAGTTATAATGCAGAGAAGAAAAAAATGTTCCAAGGGATAGAGGATAAGATGTCTGATCGCAGGGACCTCCCGCAATATCCGTGCAGTACCCGGTATTATAAACAGTATGTTTAGAAAGCTGGGTTCCTGTGACGGGAGAGGTGACGTCACGACCCCTCCATTCATCGCGAGACTCCATCGATCAGACATCTTAACCCCTATCCTTTGGATAGGGGATAAGACATCTAGCTGTGGAGTACCCCTTTAAAGGGGTACTCCGGTGCTTACACATCTTATCCCCTATCCAAAGGATAGGGGATAAGATGCCTGATCGCGGGAGTCCCGCAGCTGGGGACGCTCACGATCATGCACGCGGCACCCCGTTTGTAATCAGCCCCCGGAGCGCCTTCGGAGCATGATAGCTATCACGCCCCCTCGCATAGGCTTGCATTGAGGGGCGGAGCGTTACGTCACACGGGGCGGAGGCGTGACGTCACAAGCCGCCTGCCCTGCGGTCGACCATAATCAGACCCGGAGCGAACACGCTCCTGGGGCTGATTACAAACGGGGTGCCGCGGGACTCCCGTGATCAGGCATCTTATCCCCTATCATTTGGATAGGGGATAAGATGTGTAAGCACCGGAGAACCCCTTTAAGGACCCGGCCATTTTTTGCACATCTGACCACTGTCACTTCAAGCATTAATAACTCTGGGATGTTGTTACTTTTCATTCTGATTCCGAGATTGTCTTTTTGTGACATATTCTACTTCATGTTAGTGTTAATTTTTGTCGATACTTGCATAATTTCTTGGTGATAAATTCCAAAATTTGATGAAAAAATTTAACATTTTGCATTTTTCTAACTTTGAAGCTTTCTGCTTGTAAGGAAATTGGACATCCCAAATAAATTATATATTGATTCACATATACAATGGCCCTCATTTACTATGAGTGGAGTGTAGGTTTCTTTGTGGGTTTTAATTCCCGACAATTTATTTTCCACGGTATTTACTAAGGTTTCCCTACATTTTCCACTTTCCCTACATTTTGCTTTTTTTACACATGCTCTGATCTGTAGGGTTTTCCTCAGCTCAAATCCACCACATTTCATGTAAATATGTTGGGTTTTTGTGAAAATGTCAGAAACATGCCCCTTTTCGTAGACCACGCCCCTTTTCCCGGAGGTCACACCCCTTTTTCGTGTTTTCTTAGCAAAATGGAGAGTTAGTCGGGGTTTCTTCAATTCTGGCGCAGATTCTGTCGCAGACAGAATTTCTGGCGCAATGCGACAGAATCTGGCGCATAACCCGACAAAACATGTCAGATTTGCAATAGTAAATGAGGGCCAATATGACTACTTTATATTTGCATCATAAAATTGACATGTTTTTACTTTTGGAAGACATCAGAGGGCTTCAAAGTTCAGCAGCAATTTTTCAATTTTTCACAAAATTTTCAAAATCGGAATTTTTCAGGGACCACATCAGTTTTGAAGTGGATTTGAAGGGCCTTCATATTAGAAATATCCCAAAAATGACCCCATTATAAAAACTGCACCCCCAAAGTATCCAAAATGACATTCAGTAAGTGTGTGCAGCAAAGTGAAGGAGAAAATTCAAAATCTTCATTTTTTACACTCGCATGTTTTTGTAGACCCAGTTTTTGAATTTTTACAAGGGGTAATAGGAGAAAAAGCCCCGCAAAATTTGTAACCCAATTTCTCTCGAGTAAGGAAATACCTCATATGTATGTATGTATGTATGTCAAGTGTTTGGAGGGCGCAGTAGAGGGCTCAGAAAGGAAGGAGCAACAATGGGATTTTGGAGAGTGAATTTTGCTGAAATAGTTTTTAGGGGGCATGTCGCATTTAAGAAGCCCCTATGGTGCCATAACACATGGCATACCATTTTGGAAACTACACCCCTCAAGGCATGTAACAATGGGTCCAGTGAGCCTTAACACCCCACAGGTGTATGTGTAAATGTGTAAATGAGAAAAAAAAATTTCACTAAGGTGCAGTTTTTTCCCCAAAATTTACCATCTTTACAAAGGGTAATGGGATAAAATGCCTCCCCCCCTCACCAAAAAAAAATGTGAAACCCCATCTTTTTTGAGTATGGAAATACCCCATGTTAGGACATAAAATGCTCTGCGGGTGCACTACAATGCTCAGAAGAGAAGGAGTCAAATTTGGCTTTTGGAAAGCAAATTTTGCTGAAATGGTTTTTGGGGGGCATGTCACATTTAGGAAGCCCTTGTTATGCCAGAACAGCAACAAAAAAAACACACATGGCATACTATTTTGGAAACTACACCCCTTAAGTAACGTAACAAGGGGTACAGTGAGCCTTAATACCCCACAGGTGTTTGACGACTTTTTGTTAAATATGGATGTGTAAATGAAAAAAAAAAATGTTCACTAAAATGCTGCTTGTTTCCCAAACTTTACATTTTTACAAGGGGTAATAGGAGAAAATGACCCCCAAAATTTGTAACCCCATATGGAATTACCCCATGTGTGGATGTCAAGTGCTCTGCCGGCGCACTACAATGCTCAGAAGAGGAGGAGCTTTTGGAAAGAGAATTTGTTTGGAATGGAAGTCAGGGGCCATGCACGTTTACAAAGCCCTTCGTGGTGCCAGAACAGTATACCCCCCACATGTGACCCCATTTTGGAAACTACACCCCTCACAGAATTTAATAAGGGGTGCAGTGAGTATTCACACCCCACTGGCGTTTGACAGATCTTTGGAACAGTGGGCTGTGCAAATGAAAAATATTTTTTTTCATTTTCACAGACCACTGTTCCAAAAATCTGTAAGACACCTGTGGGGCGTAAATGCTCACTGTAACCCTTACTACATTACGCGAGGGGTGTAGTTTCCTAAATGGGGTTACATGTGGGGGGGGGTTCCATTATTCTGGCACTATGGGGGCTTTGTAAACACACATGGCCTTCAATTCCAGACAAATTTTCTCTTCAAAATCCCAATGGTGCTCCTTCTCTTCTGAGCATTGTAGTGCGCCAGCAGAGCAATTGATGTCCACACATGGGGTATGTTCTTACTCAGAAGAAGTGGGGTTACAAATTTTGGGAGGCTTTTTTCCTATTATTCCTTGTGAAAATGAAAAATTTAGAGTAACACCAGCATTTTAGTGAAAAAAAATATATTTTTTGCATTTTCCCATCAAACTTTAATGAAAATTCTTCAAACACCTGTGGGGTGTTAAAGCTTACTATACCCCTTTTTACGTTCCGTGAGTGGTGTAGTTTCCAAAATGGAGTCCCAATCCACCCGATCAGATGCCTTTTCTGCATCGAGGGATAACAAAAAAAAAGCAGTGAATTGGTTTTGTGAGTATAATGCACTGCAGAAAACGTACGGATCAGAAAATACATTTAGTAGAGAAGCTGACAATTCAGGTCTGAGAAACTTGTAAAATTTGGCTGTATAGCCATCAGGGCCAGGGCTCTTACCAACAGGCATCAAGGAAATGGCCAGCTCAAGTCCTCCGTCCGTTAAGGGTCTCTCTAAAGCTTGTGTCGTCGACGGGTCTAAATGGGGAAGGGCCGTTTCTGCTATATACTGCGTCAGGGAAGGGGTATCAGGATTGGACGACCTGTCGGAAGGCTTCCAGGATGTCAGGATTCAGGGTGCAGGGTAGCCCTGATTGCATTTTAATGGTCGGAATAAATAAAGATGATCTCTTTTCTTTAAGAGCATTTGCGAGGAGCCTGTTGGTTAAGGGCATCTAATTTTGCCAACATTTCCCTTTTAAGTCGAGCCCCAAGTTTGATCAATATACCTCTAAGGATGCATTTCAATGCCTCCCATTTAGTCATGGAAGAGGACTCGTCCGAAACATGGTCTGCCTTGAAATGAGCAACGGAGTCATTGAGGTTCATTTAGTCTCCATGTAGAATGTTGCTTGGCCAAAGAGGGAAGATGCATCAAGCAGTAGACGGGGGCGTGATCAGACAGAGTCCTCAAGCCTATATTTGTAAAAGTGATAGAGGGCAATAGGTGGTGTGGAAAAAAGATGCAGTCAATGCCACTATATACCTTATTCGGATATGAATAGAGAGTGCCGTCCCTATCTTGAGGGAGTAGTGATTTCCAGACATCACTCTGCTGCATGGAGTGCAGTTTCCTTCTCAGGGCTCTGAGTTTTTTATGAGACATAAGCTAGGAGTCAGTTGACGTGTCTACTTGGGGAAAAAGGAGATAATTTTTACTGGTAGGGACTCATGGAAGTCAAGAGATACCCCCTTCATCCTGGTTGTCAGGATCCGGACTGGTATGCCGAGAGGACACGGGTGGTGGATCCTCTGTGTCAGTGAGGTGATGGCGTGGGCCGTACCAGGGGAACGGAATCTAAGGGGTTGCTGGTTTTTACCAGAGCCCGCCGCAAAGCGGGATGGACTTGCAGCGGCAGGTAACCCCCAGGTCGTTCCACCCGATAGCGACTCAACCTCACTGACAGCTGAGACAGGCGCGGTACACAAGGACAAGGCAAAAGCAAGGTCGGACGTAGCGGAAGGTCTGGGCAGGCAGCAATGGTTCATAGTCAGGGGCAACGGCAAGGGTCTTGATACACAGGCAATGGAACACACAGAAACGCTTTCTCAGGGCACAAGGCAACAAGATCCGGCAAGGACAGGAAGGGGAAGTGGGTTTACAAAGTGTGGGAAGTGTTAGGAACTAATTGGTTCAGGCACCAATTAATGGTGCACTGTCCCTTTAAATCTGAGAGGCCCGGCGAGCGCGCGCACTAGAGAGCTGGGCTGCGCATGCCGGGACTGAACAGAAGCATGGGGCCGGTGAGTGACACTGGATGCGACCCGCGGGCGGGCACGTCCCGCCACGGGGATCGCATCCCCGCCGAGGGACACAGAGCAGCGCTCCCGGTCACACTCGCTGACCGGGGCGCTGCAAGCAGGGAAGTGACGCCGCGAGCGCTCAGGAGGGGAAGCGGGGCCCGGAGCTCTCAGCGTTATACTGGTTTCAGGGTTAAAACAAAAATAAAAATAGCCAGCACAACTACCTAATACACAACCTCAACTACCTACTACACGGAATAAAAAAATTGATGCTCTTAGTGCACTTTTGATCAAAACATGTCCCCCATCCACCATGCGGAGGTGGCCTAATTTTGGATGGGACCCTAACACTCATTTCACTCACCTCTGCTGGGCATATAGCCTCTGACTGGGTGACATGCTGGATCCACTATCAAAGCTACAGAGGATGCCACTCCCCTTAAATTGCACAGATAATGTGGTGGATAAGGGACACGTTTTCATCAAAAAGTGTGCTAAGAGCCTCAATTTTTAGAGCAAGAGTGCTGCTGCTACCTTATTTTTTGTATACTGGTTTCATGGTTGGTTCTATGAAGCCAAGTAATGTGATATGAGGTAGACATTTTTGTTACATGACCCTCTTTAAAATGAGTTTCCTGGAGTGACATGATATGTACCCTCTATTTGTGGAGCATATGAAGTGTTTGGGCTCATTTTTCTGGTGTGTTAAACCTTTTAACATTAAGGGTTGCAAATTTTACGTCAGCAAACATAGTGGAGGGGTGTAAATGATGTCCACTCACCACAGGAGTCGCAGAGGTCTAGAGCGTCCAGCATGCCGGGTTCAAAGTGACAGAAGTTCAGGTTCCTGGGAGAGAAGAGAAAGAGAGAAGGGTTAAGGAGCACAGGTAATGTACAGGATAGAAAAGGAGGTAGCCATAAGCTAGGGAGGTCCAGGAAGAACTGCCATAAGGGCAAGAAATAGGATTGGGACCAGCCTAATCATTACACTAGTAGGGGAAAACAAGGAAGGAGCGCCCGACATGAGGTCTATATAAAAATGTACAAGAATCAAGGGGTGGGATAGAAGGAACACAGATGTCCGGGGCCTAATGTAGTAATAATATGGTACCCTGTGAGGCAGATATATATATATATATATATATATATATATTTTATTTTTTTTTTATTTTTTTTTTTCCTATCTATTTTGCGACTTGACCAGAAGCTGCAGTAAACTGGTGGAAAAGTTTTCCTAAAACTTCAGATTTTACAATAAAACTAAAATCTGGTTTCCGCTTACACATGATTACTGGAGAATTGCAGGAAGCACCAGCTACTTTCTATAGAATTACATCTTTTATCATCTATCACAGTCCTCTTTGAATTTGTTTTAAAAGATCACTTTACGCAACTCTCCCACAGGCAAGTCATCTCGGAGAAAAGTTCTCCACCTAAATTGGAGCAGTGGAAATAGAAAGTTAATGTCCTCAAACAACTACAGAAGCTGTGACATCAAGTAAAGCTGAGCTGCAGGCATTATGTACCTATGGTTGATCAACACTTCTCCGTGATCACTACTGCCCAACTGCGGCATACTGAAAATGGCATAAAAGAGAACTTGGAAAAACTCACAACTATGAGGCTGGGCGCTGTATATTCCATATACAACCATTTGTCAAATGCCAAACACAATGGGGTTTATTTACTAAGAGTGTTGTGTAGTTTTCTTTGTGGGTTTTGATTCCTGACAGGTATTTTCCCAAGTTATTTACAAATGTTTCATTAGGTTTTGCACTTTTTCCTACATTTTCCTTTTTTTTTTTTTTACAACTGTTCTAATGTGTCGGGTTTTCCCCAGCTCAAATACACCACATTTTTTGTGGAAACCTTAGTAAATATGTTGGGATTTTTCAAAACTGTTGGAGTCATGCCCCTTTTGCTGGAACACCCCCTTTCTCCCATGGCCATACCCCCTTTTTGAGTTTTTCTTGTAAAATAGAGGGTTTAAGATTTTTTTGGGTCACAAATTGTGGCACACGGAATGTGCAGAACAATTTGGGTGAAAAACCCAAGTAAAAAGAGTCGGATCACATTAGTAAATAAACCCAAATGGATACCAAGCCCCAACGCAAACTGGATCTCGGTATTATACATATTTCTCATGCTTTTAGTAGCACATAAGTTTAACATAAAGGAACAGTACATATTCTGCACTATACATTACACCTATGCAGCACATCCACAGTAATAAAGCATCAGTTGTCAAAGAAAAGTAAAACAATAAATAAGTAATAGAGAAGAGGGAAAGAGACAAAGAATAAGTGAATTACAGGCCAGAAGCCTTATGGAAATATAGACACAGAGAGGCAAGAGGGGGTGAGGAGAACAATCCGGATTGTCCATGATGGATGTCTCTAGGCAGTCTTGGATGGACATAATCCCCAAATACACATTCAGGCATTTCCTGGCAAGTCACAAAGTGTCCCCACAACAGTTCATAAGATGTCATGCCTCCTCAATAGCCACAACCTTGTAATCTCCATAAAATAGTCTGTAGGGCACCGAATGATGCCATAGGCCATTCCTGGCAACAGGTCTCTGTGTTTATATTCCAGAGCCAGATCAAGCACTGCCACAAGAAGTGAAAAATGCCCCAACACTTTAAAATGTTTTTCTCTCTTCTAGAAACAGCACCTATCGTTGTTTTTTTTTTTCCCTCAGGCCTATGTCTGATATTGCATTCAGCCCCAGTAACTTAAATAACCTGTCAAAATGACCTACCAAAGTATTAGAGAATTTTCTAATGGACCCAGACTGTAAAATATTAAAGGTTCAGAAGAAGTCCTCCAAATTCAACACTCGGTCAATAGAGTGTGAGCCGAACACTAGCCATACAGTGTAATCCAGGCCACTCTGTGTACAGGAGAAGGGACTCTGGCCTTTGATGGGAGTCTCTGCTTCTTACCGGGTTCACTTGAATTAAAGTGGTATTCCGGCCATAGACATCTTATCCCCTTTTCAAAAGATAGGGGATAAGATGTCTGATCATGGAGGGCCCGTCACTGGGACCCCCCCGTGATCTCCGTGCAGCACCCGGCAACATCCTCTGTGTTTCTGGGACTGGAGACGTGACATCACATCTCACCCTCTCTTGATGTCACGTCATGCCCCCTCCATTCATGTCTAATCACACAGGACGGCCGTCACACCCCCTCCCATAGACATGAATGGAGGGGGGCATGATGTCACAAGGGGGCATGACCTCACGTCTTTAGTCCTAGAAACACAGAGATTTTCCGAGACTGGAGCAGCAGCTAGGCACACATCAGACTTCTTATCACCTATCCTTTGGATAGGGGATAAGATGTCCATGGCCGGAATACCCCTTTAAGTTTCCAATTTTTTTTTAAATCAGAATTGTTTAGGAAATTCAGAGCTACTTCCTTGGCTGGCTCCCGCGATATGACACGGGGTCACGCGGTGATCCCGCGTCATATCGGGTCAGTCCCGGCATATATCTGATGCCGGGATCCAGGGCTAATAGCGCGCAGCAGCGATCGTGGTGCCGCGCACTATTAACCCTTTAGATGCGGCGTTCAAATTTGAATGCCGCGTCTAAACCGAAAGTGAAAGCTGCCCGGCTGCTCAGCGGGGCTGATCGGGACCACCGCAGTGAAAATGCGGTGTCCCGAACAGCTGGGACACGAGCGGAGGTCCTCTTACCTGCCTCCGGCATGTCCCCTCGGCGATTGATTGCTCCAAGCCTGAGATTCAGGCTTGAGCAATCGATCGCCGATAACCCTGATCACTGCAAAGCTATGGCCTTGCATTGAACAGGGTATAAGATCAGAATGTGCAGTGTCATAGGTCCCTATGGGACCTATAACACTGCAAAAAAATGTGTAAAAAAAAGTTAATAAATGTGATTTAACCCTTTCCTTAAAAATATATCATAAATTAAACCGCACGGTCAATGGCGTATGCGCCAAGAAATTCCAAATTCCAAAATAACGTATTTTTGGTAGCTTTTTACATCATGAAAAAATTAATAAAAAGCGATCAAAAAGTCCGATCAATACAAATACAAAAATGGTACTGCTAAAAACTTCAGATCACGGCGCAAAAAATGAGCCCTCATACCGCCCCATACGTGGAAAAATAAAAAAGTTATAGGGGTCAGAAGATGACAGTTTTAAACGTATACATTTTTCTGCATGTAGTTATGATTTTTTACAGAAGTATAACAAAATCAATCCTATATAAGTAGGGGATCATTTTAACCGTATGGACCTACAGAATAAATATCAGGTGTAATTTTTACCGAAAAATGTACTGTGTAGAAACGGAAGCCCCCAAAATTTAAAAAATTGCATTTTTTCTTCAATTTCGTCGCACAATGATTTTTTTTTCAGTTTCGCCGTAGATTTTGGGCTAAAATGACTGATGTCACTGCAAAGTAGAATTGGTGGCGCAAAAAATAAGCCATCATATGGATTTTTAGGTGCAAAATTGAAAGGGTTATGATTTTTAAAAGGTGAGGAGGAAAAAACAAAACTGCAAAAACGGAAAACCCCGTGGTCGTTAAGGGGTAAAAGGGGTGGACATTTTTTATTTTATTTTATTTTTTTCAAATCAACTGGTGCCAAAAAGTTATACAGATTTGTAAATTACTTCTATTTAAAAATCTCAAACCTTCCATTACTTATCAGCTGCTGTATGCTCCACAGGAAGTTGTGTAGTTCTTTCCAGTCTGACCACAGTGCTCTCTGCTGACACCAGGAACTGTCCAGAGCTGGAGGATTTGGTTCTACTCTAGACAGTTCCTACCAGGGACAAAGGTGGCAGCAAAGAGTTCTGTGGTCAGACTGAAAAGAACTACACAACTTCTGTACTATACAGCAGCTAATAAGTACTGGAAGGATTAAGATTTTTAAATAGAAGTAATTTTACAAATCTGTTTAACTTTCTGACACCAGTTGATATGAAACCATTTGTTTTTCTCTTATTTTCCGCTGGTAAACCCCGTAAAATTGCCAGGGCTAGAAAATATATATATATATATATTTGTCCCAGGTGAAGGAAAAAGTGGCTATAACTCTACAGACCAGTGTATTTTCCAACCAGGGTGTCTCTGACTATTGCAAAATGACAACTCCCAGCATGCCCGGACAGCCAACGGCTGTCCGGGCATGCTGGAAGTTGTTCTTTTGCAAAAGTTAGGGGCCCATTGGTTTGAAAAACACCTGTCTACAGACATTCAGTGTAATTTATAATGTATTCATACCATATCAATAACAAGGCGATCAACCTTAATCTACATATTACTAAGTATTAATCTAAAATAATTATCCTTATAATGTGGCCATATAGCATTTAAGTCTTACCTGTAATACCACTTTGGGGAAATCTCTGTCCCCCCCCAAGGGAGACAATTGCGCTGCAGCGGAGAATATTAAAACCTCCAGTTTAGAGGGATCAGGTTGGTAATTATGTTAATGTACTTAGTTATATTTTACAGTTTCATGGGGAAAAGCGGTTATGAAGCCTGATTCCGCCTATTAACACGTCTTCTCTCCCCCTGTGTTTTATCCGCAGCTGAATGTGGAGCATCTGCAACAAATAATGAAGGAATTCTGCTGTCTCCGAATTACCCACTGAACTATGAAAATAATCATGAATGTATTTACAGCATTCAAGTTCAAGCAGGAAAAGGAATCAATATTTCAGCCAGAACGTTTCATTTGGCACAAGGAGATGTACTCAAAGTAGGTTATTTTATTTTTATTTTTTTTCTCCAACATTATAGATTTAGTGCCTGAAAATATCTGAATTTAAAAATAAATACATACATACACACATATGCAAATCTGGCACCATAACTTACACACCAATATCCAATATGTGAAGAGTGGGGGAGAAAAATAAAAACCATCTCTCTGTTTGAAAACCTGACATGTCTTAAAGGGGTACTCCGTTGGAAAACTTTTTTTTTTTTTTTTTTAATTAACTGGTGCCGGAAAGTTAAACAGATTTGAAAATTACTTCTATTAAAAAATCTTAATCCTTCCAGGACTTAATAGCTGCTGAATACTACAGAGGAAATTCTTTTCTTTTTGGAACACAGTGCTCTTTGCGGACATCACAAGCACAGTGCTCTCTGCTGACATCATGACCACAGTGCTCTCTGCTGACATCTTTTTGTCCATTTTAGGAACAATCCAGAGCAGCATATGTTTGCTATGGGCATTTTATCCTACTCTGGACAGTTCTTAAAATGGACAGAGATGTCAGCAGAGAGCACTGTGCTCGTGATTCTGCAGAGAGCTCTGTGTTCCAAATAGAAAATAATTTCTTCTGTACTATTCTGTAGCTAATAAGTACTGGAAGGATTAAGATTTTTTAATAGAGGTAATCTACAAATCTGTTTAACTTTCTGGCACCAGTTGATTTAAAAAAAATAAAGTTTTCCACCGGAGTACCCCTTTAAAAACTGGCTACTTGAAATTTAAACCACTTTTAGACCAGCTAATATTTAAGCCAGCAATATGGCCAAAGGAGATGTAGGTTATTTTTTTTTTTCCTCCAGCATTACAGATTTATTGTTTAAAAAGATTGGAATTATAAATTAAACAAAGAAATTGTTAAATAAAGAAATAAAGAAATATATAAATAAAAGATACATAAATAAAATTAAATAAAGAAATACACATATACATGAAACTGGCACCATAAGTTACACACCAATATGTAATTAAAACAGTCTAGTTTTTAAAGCACCAGACTTTTAACAGTGCTTCAGGCTGTTTGAAAACCTGATATGTCTTAAAAAAATCGCTAGTTTTATTTTTTTCAACCACTTTCAGTTAGTTTTTTTTTTTTTTTTAGCTAGAAATATGGGCCAAAAAGTGGTTCATTATGGTATGTAAACCAATGACCTTTTTTTTTATATAACAAAGCCATTCCTACAGTTGAGTGCACGCCAAATGCAACTTTTCTGTCTAATTTGTTTGAAAAAGCGGTCTCATAGCACATATGCCAGTTTTTTTCTTTTCTTTTTCTGTGCAAACTGTGCCAAATTCTGTCTCACATGCTTTATTTAGCCCCCCCCCCCCCCCCCCCATTACATCTGTAAGGCTACTTTGACATGTGAGTATTTTGGTCAGTGTTTTTCCCAGTATTTGTTAGTTAAAATCAGGAAAAAAGTGTCAACAAAGATGCCACGAAAAACACTGCAAAGTGGTGTTTGTGAATTTAGCTATAGAATAGAATGGATTTTCTGAATACAATAGAGAAAAAGACATGGTCGCACATCCACATCTTGCACAGTGATCCTAGGCTTCTCAGCAAAATTTATTAAACTAACAGCCACGTCACGGCCACCTGTAAGTAGCGGGTCCCTAACATTCCTAGGATAAAATGGGGCTGCACTGAGTGGCGACCACCACGTATCAACACCAGTGCCCCTAGGGGGAACAACCCACTGGAAGAGCAGCCCCAATGCCGCCTAACCAGACCCTGGCCCGTGCCACCCCACAGAAAAGGCCCCACAGCAGCAATGACCGCTGCAAGGCACAGCACCAGTGTGAATTGGTGACAAAACACACTCTCCATAGGCTCCCAGTCTGAGACTGGGAGATTGCCGGAAAAAAAACAGGGCCCTTTGCAGTTTCCTGCCAATTTAAATAGGCCTGGGCTGAAGGGGGGGGGGGGCAGAGTGCTGACCAAGTAAAGACAAAACAGAGGAGATAGATGTTACAATGTGAATGCAATAGAGAAAAAGATGGTTGCACATCTACAATTTGCACAGTGTTCTAAGGCTTTTCAGCAAAATGTATTAAACTTACAGGTGGTTTGTGTACTTGATGATCATGAAGTGCAAGGCCGCTAGCCACGTCATGGCCACATGTAAGTAGAGGGTCCCTAACATCCCTAGCATAAAATGGCACTGGATTTTCTGTTCACTATTGATTCACAGAACCTTCCACATACTATCACAATTTGTAGGAGAAAATATAAACCTACTTTTTTTAAAAAATCCGATAGAAAATACCAAACTTTTTGCTTCTCACAGAATCCATATACCATTTGTCTCCATGTAAAATTGGAAGCATATGGAGGTCCCTTATGGGCACGGAAAATTCTATGATATGGTTATGTGCATTAGGAGCTGTTTCAAAAAGCCCCAAATGCAGCATTTCTTAAATTGTTCCTGCAGAGACGGAGAAACATCTGCCTGTGATGAAATGACAACACAGCGGGGGTCTAACCAGGATCATTGGAAATTCTGTGATTTACACGTTGTTTCTAGTCTCTTTAGTAGGGTATTTATTGTTTGATATGTAACTTTTATGGAGTAAATATAAAATGTATAGAAGTAGTCTGAAGTGTGTTAACCCAACATAGCAATGTGTAGTGTTAGGATATTC
This sequence comes from Hyla sarda, assembly GCF_029499605.1. Classification (NCBI taxonomy): domain Eukaryota; kingdom Metazoa; phylum Chordata; class Amphibia; order Anura; family Hylidae; genus Hyla; species Hyla sarda. The sequence continues at coordinate 347,794,346 of NC_079193.1, read as the reverse complement.
TAGTGTCGAGCAATATAAGGCCAATAATGGAGATGTTAAACTTAGGTTTATATAATGCGTAAGGATAGCATGTCAATATCAGGAGTGACGTGCAATATCTTAACACACCAGGGATAAAGAGGATGTTGGCTACATCAGTATGGACAAAAATATACTTGAGATTGTGAAAACATTGTTAGACTGGATAGTGCAGAAGTAGCAATGGAACTGGGACCCAGGTGCCTGAGGGGATCCAATAGCCCCTGATCAATATGAGAAAACATCAGTATGGTATATGACATATATCGGCGTGGGGGCTGTTAGAGTTTTTGCATTGGTTCTAGGAGCTTATATAGTAAGTGCACATGAGCAGACAAAAGGAATATACATCTAATATACATACAACTGTGTTGACAACATTATGGTACCCAAGGGAAAATTCTTCCCTTCAATGCCATAATAGTTCCAACATATTTTTTATGCTACATGCTGTAAAGTTTACATGTTTTAAATATAGCTGTAACAGCGTATTAAATGGTGTCGGAAATTTAGGGAAAACATATAATGCATGATGTTTGGGTTTTGTTACATTGAGGTTTTTTGTTAGTCTCAAAATAAATTTGACATGTCAGAAGCCCTGAAGTGTCAGAAACACCTGTGCATTTCATAGGATACCTCCAGAAGTTATAATGAGGAGATGTAGGGAGGTGCAGCACTGGGGAGAGCTTTAGGGGTGAGAATGAGGATATTGTGCTGTATCTGGACTGAAGGGGTAAACACTGTAGCGACTGACACAGGGGGAGGCATCAGTGTAATGTAATCAGTGTAAGAAGAGGAAGATAAGTCTGGCTGCCACTTTTAGAATGGACTTGAGAGAAGGCCTATTAGTAAAGAGGTACAACAGTCAAGAATGAATCAAAGTAACAGTGAAAGTTTTAACTGTATTAACAGTAACAAAGAGGCGGTGTCACGTACGGTCAGGAAGAGTTAAGCCCTAAACTCACCCACTCCCACTTGCCCTGCCTACTTGCGTACTCGCCCTAGGCGATAGGTCCACAACCACGGTGACAGTCCCGGCTTGAATACGTGCAGGGAGTCAAATGTCAAATATGCCAGAAATTTAAAATACAATATAAATGCTAGCTAGGAGAAATAGCTCTTTCGGAGGCAAGGTATGAGAGCAGACTGCCAGCTTAAATAGGCCCAGGTGCTCTCATCAAGGTCATCTGACCAGTCCAGGCAGCTGGACGTGGCCCAAACCAAACCAAGACAGAGAGAACTGTCAGAACTGTTTAACCACAAGGGTTCTGACAGGTGTATTCTGTTTTTAAGGTGCAGGTTACAAGAACCTGCAAGTGACTGTATATAGCGTGTAAAAGAAAGATCCGAGTCTGGCATAATTCCAAGACAGCAGGCATGCTGCCTAATAGTTATAGTTATGCCACCCACAGAGGTGGAAATGTCAGATTTAGATAGGTAAATTGATGAAGAAAGCAAAAAAATTTGTTTTAGAAAATATTACTTATACATACAGGAAAAACATGATTTTTGAGACAGCAAAGAGACAGTCACCAGCGTTTTGCAGAAGTGTCAGAAGAGGTATATAGCATAAATGTCATCAGCATTAAGATCATTGCAAAATCAGATGATAGTTTGCCCAATAGGGGCTGTATAAAGAAGAAAAAGGAGTGGACCCAGGGCGGATCCCTGCAGAACTCCAACATCAAGGGGAAGAGGGGAGTAAGTAGAAGCCGAGCAGAGAATACTGAGGTGAAGCTGGTGATCTACATTGTCAAATGCTGCAGAGATCAGGTAGGATTAAAAGGGCAGCACTCCAATCTATGGTAAAACTGGTGCATATGTGTTTATTCCATTTTACAGCAGCAAATATAATGTAACATTTCCCATGCATAAGACTTGAAAAAGACAGCATGATGCAGTCAAAATGTTGCATTATAGAGTGCAGAAAGTGGATTTAAAGTGGACAAGAAAAGGATTATCAGAAGGAAAATGTCACATAGGGTAGGGAATAGTACAGTCCTTCTGTTGCCCACAACCACTTTGCCTGCCTACTAAATGACCTGCCCTAAATAGGAGACCCCAAAATCAAGGATGGTCCCTACTCTTAATAAGTTTAGGGCATAGCGGTAAACACAAGAAAACTAAAAACAGTACAGAGGTTGGGGAACAAATCAGGAGGTAAAGGCTTAACAAAAAAATAGACCATGGAGCCCAAAGTAGGTATGCAGCAAAGTAACAAATGGACAGAGCAAAGTCAGGCGGGCCAGAGTCGAACACAGAAGGAAAAAGAGGTACAAAAAGTCAGGCAGAAAAGGTCAAAGACAGGCAATGATCAGATCAGATGGACTACAAGGCAACCCTGCAATTCCCAGGGCTGCTGCTACCACAACCTGAGACACCGTCGAGCATATGAGGTGGTAAAGAAGACAACGCTGGAGCCTGAAATAGTAAATCAGTATTCCGTTGTCTATTCTTTCTTCTAGTTTGAACCCATTGTGGAAAACCAACAAAAATCTGTGCACGTTCTGCACAAATGTTTGCCATAAAATGGTTCTGTAAATGGTACTGCAATCTGCTGAAGATTTTTTTTGTGCAACATTTCTGATACATGTGACCGTAACGTAGTCCAGCCTGTCCAACACCCTTTAAAAACACTGTGGCCTGCAAATAAAAATGGAGCAGAGTATCACTATAAATTTCCAACATATAAAAGTATTACAATTTGAGTTTTTGTAGAGAAGGAACTGTATACTTTCTATTTTAATATGAACTAGCTTTTTTTGCGGAATCATCTACATTTTACCCTAGAATTCTTCAGACAGAGCGGGGGACAGCTTAGTGCAGTTAAACAGATATTAGATGTCATTTTGGACACACACCGTGTAATAATTTCTTCTGGATGATGGATAAGAAACGCTGATTCTCAACTGAATAATTCCCAGTATGACTTAGTCAAAATTCATTCCCAGAATCATGTGCTGCTCCACTAGTTTTTCAAGAACAGTTGTCTTCAACTTCGGCCCCATTCTAAGTTCATTTCAAAAGTAATTCATCTTGCGTGCACTTTCCGTTGTTCTTCTGTCATGCCCCAAGGCAAAGCGATCATTGGAATTTATTCAAAGTGTTAAGACATTATTTACAAATTAAGTAACAATGTACAGTAAAATTAGCTCCTATGTTATACCATAAATGCGTCGCCAGTATTTAAGCTGTATTTTAGTTCTTGTTCACTGAGTCTATTTAAATCAGTTCACAAGAATTTATCATATGTTTAATATGCCTGCAGCGCTGCCATGAAGCTTTAGATTATGTTCCCATCACACATACACTTTGGGTTTATTTCAAGGAAACATTCCGGGATTTTTGTATTTTATTTTTTTAAAGTGCAGCATAGTTTATTATTAGAGAATAATGTAGAGGTTCTTGTGTATGCCTTGTACTTACTTATTTTAGTTAATGGGGCAGGTATGGGTTGTGCTCCCTTTGAGAGCTAGTAGGAGGAGTCTGGTAGGTGAGGATGTTATCCTGTAGTACACAATATGTCAGCTGACCCAGAACTGACATTCTGCTCTGACTCATTAAGCACTGGAAGTTCTTGATTGAGAGTCATGATTACTTGACTAGGTTAGAGTAATGAAATGTATAGATGCAACTGTGCTGGAATAAAACAGATGGTTCTGAAGGACTAGTGATGGTGGGGGTCATTTACAAAGATTGGTGTGAATTCTTAACTATTTTAGAGCACAAAAGTTGCTGTAATAGTTGCGGACGTGTGCTACATTTATCAACCACAGACTTTGATAAATTTCACTGATGCAACTTCTAAAAAGATTTTGTGCAGACATGTGACTTTTGTGTGAAAAGTCGCATATACCCTGACTCAAAAGTCACACAAAAAATGTAGGAGGGGGCTGAATTGACCTGAGAAACCATCTATTTCTGGGATCCTGCGACAATTTTGCGACATTCGCACTTAGTAAATCAGTGACCACTGCACAAAGTGCTCTAAATGGGTAAAAATCCTGGAAATGTTTCTGAAGCAATTGTCGCACAAAAAGTTGCATGGACCCATTGTGAGAAAAATCCATTTAAAAAGCTTTCTAAATGTCCCTCCAGTAAGTGTGCATGATATAGGTAAAAAAAACAAAAAAAAAAAACAAAAAAAAAACTGGAGTGCTTCTTTAATAACCTGTAAAAAAAAAGGTCACTGGCGTATATATATTAAAGGGGTACTCCGCTGCCCTGCTTTGGGAGCTCAGCTCCCCAGCGTCCGGAAGTTTATTGTTCCAAACGCTGCGTGCAGGCTTCCGTGTTCCGGGCAGCCCCTCATGACGTCATGCCCACCCCCTCAATGAAAGTCTATGGGAAGGTGGCACAACGGCCGTCACGCCCCCTTCCCATAGACTTTCATTGAGGGGGTGGGCATGACGTCACGAGGGGCTGCCCAGAACACGGAAGCCTGCACGCAGCGTTCGGAACAATAAACTTCCGGACGCTGGGGAGCGGAGCTCCGGAAGCAGGGCAGCGGAGTACCCCTTTAATGTAACTTGTATGTTCATTTTGCAGGTCCTTAAATAATACCTCTAAATAATAATACCTTTATCTATATAGCACTAACATGTTTCACACCACTTTACAAAACTGAATTCTCATCACTCACCTCCATTCCTGCCCCCACTGCGTCTCAGAATCTAAATACTAAACTCAGGAGGAACAAACTCAATGCAGATGTTGTCCTTGGTTGTATTTGAACTTAGGACCCAGACATTGCAATACTACAGTTCCAAACCTTGAGCCATTGTGTTGCCTTTAGCACAGTAGACCCTTTTTAGTCCTGCAAAATAAGCATATACTTTTTGAAAATGCACCAAACATAGTAACTAGTTGAATGACTATGTTGGTCCATTAAAAGTGAAGAACAAATTGGGAGTATGCAGTTGAATACATCAGCAATTTTTTTTTTTTTTTTGGGCACATGGTGCCAATATATCTCTGGAGTATATGAGAAAAACATGATGAAAACACAATTTTTTTAATTTGCAGTTAAAATCAGTGAGTTATCCATTTCATGTACACTCTCGACAGATCCTCCAGTGAGAGTTTCTCTATGTAACCATTGTCTACTATGGGTAATAGAGTCCTGGGTATGATTTTCCCTTCAATTAAAAAGTTAGGCAAAAAAAATAAAAAATTATTGGTACTTATGCAAAGCCTATATTGACCTCTGAATAAAACATTAGCATTTTCCGATATTTTAAGGTGACTAAGGGTGGTTTGGATATGTCGACTAGAGTACTTGTTGCACAACCTCTCATGGTTGCTTCTCTAACATGCTTGCCCAGTTCTTTGAACACTAAGGGGTCTTCCTTTAGTCCTTTTGGGTAAGAGTTCATAGTGGTGTCTATGGCAGCTTTTGATAGTCAGGGATTTCCTCCACCCAACATCCTATTCAATCTGAGCGAATGGTATGCAGCACCCTAAACTCATACTCTACTCTGTCCCCTATTCTCTAGACACATCTTTTAAGTGCCCTTATAAAAAGTATGGTTAGCCAAAATTTTTTGGAAATGCCTATGATATTCCTTTCTTGTTTTTATGCTGATATGTATAATAATGTACATCCTTGTATTACAGATCTACGATGGGAGAGACAACACAGCACACTTATTGGGGGCCTTTACAGCATCTTCTTTGAGAGGACTGACATTGAGCAGCACATCGAACCATTTATGGGTGGAATTTAATTCAGACTCTGAAGTTAATGATGAGGGTTTCCAGTTGGTTTATACTAGTACGTATTATTCCTTCTGAATGTTTTTTAACCATTTAAAGTTATTAAGCAGCCAGCAACAGCAAAATAGATAAACAATAATAATGGCTATAACAAAATAGTGTTTTATTTATTCTATTAGTGTTTATTTTTTTTTAAATAAAAAAAAAATGTCTACAACTGTATTCATATATAGGGCCTCATGTACTATTAGAGTTCTGTGTGAATTTAAAATAAAGATATACGGGGGAGGCATTTTACTCAATTTCTTAAGGGGGTACTCCAATTGAAAACAATTAAAAAAAATCTACTGGTGCTAGAAAGTTATACAGTTTTGTAAATAACTTGTAAATAAAAATCTTAATCCTTCCAGTACTTATCAGCTGCTGTATACTTGAGAGGAAGTTCTTTTCTTTTTGAATTTATTTTCTCTCTGACCACTGTGCTCTTCGCTGACACATCTGTCCATGTCAGGAACTGTCTAGAGCAGGATATGTTTACTATGGGGATTTGCTCCTAATCTGGACACGGACAGAAGTATCAACAGTGTGGTCAGACAGAAAAGAAATTCAAAAGGAAAATAACTTCCTGTGAAGCATACAGCATCTGATAAGTACTGGAAGGGTTAAGATTTTCATTTAGAAGTCATTTACAAATCTATTTAACTTTCTGGCACCAGTTGATTTAAAAAAAAAATTATCCACTGGAGTATCACTTTAAAGATGTACTATGGGGAACTAAACCATGACCCTTCCTTTCCCTCTCATAAACCTATGTATTTGTCTAAATATCATTCATTAGCTATATAGAGAAGTTTGCCCTCTTTAAATTGCCAATTACATGCAGGGAGTAAGGAAACTGTCATATTGCCATCAGCTCCCTATCTGTTCAAATCCCTTTCTAAAAGCAGCCTCCACCCTCATGAGAGACACACACCACCTGGTTTCTGTCCTGCACTGATGACTCATTCTCCGTTTAGTGCTGGGAGCTGGAAGGTGGGTGCAGCCTTAGCCAATCACACACTGAACTTTTCGCTGCTGCTCAGTGTATGAGGGTGGGAGCTTCCCTCAGAGAGGGAAATGAGCTGCAGTTATTCCTGGATAATGTTGTATCTATGAGGCAAGGGGAGGGAAGGATAGCAAAGAATATCAAGCAGCCAGAGAAGACCACAGGGGCCACAGGAGCCATGCATATCAGGCAGGATCATTTACAGGGAAAATATCCAGGTAGTGTGGTGGCTTTGGAACTTTTTTTATATGTTTACTTTCCAGGAGTACCCCATTAATGTTTTTACCTGTAATTATTCTGCTCAAACGTTTTTGCCAATTTTCTGAAAATGGGCTATGTTAACAACTGTGGAATTTAGTAAAATGTTTACCCTGTCTTTGATATTTTTTTTTTCTTGCTTTGTTTTTCTCCTTTTAACAGAGAGGTTAAATAAATGAAAACTGAGTGAGTGAGTGAAAAATGTAATAAAAATATAACATTTCATAATTAAAGGGGGGAAATTTTACAAGAGGCCCATAATGTGCATAATAGTAAAGTAATCATTTAGGGCATATTTTACCATCTTTTCAGGTTTTGAATTGTCACACTGTGAAGACCCCGGAGTACCACAATTTGGATACAAAATCAGTGACCAGGGACATTTCGCTGGAAGCACCATCATCTACGGATGTAACCCTGGGTACACACTCCATGGAAGCAGTCTGCTGAAATGCATGACCGGAGAGAGGAGGGCATGGGACTATCCTCTACCATCTTGTATTGGTAAACTATTTTTATTAAGCTTTTTCAAATACCTCAATAGATAAGGCAAATCATTGCAGCCGTATTAAATTGCTATTATATGAATTGATATGATTTTTCTATAGTCCTATAGTGAAAAAATACTGACAAATTATAAAAAGGGTGCAATGCATATATTAATAATGTAAGGGAGTTTTGGAATAAAAGTCCCAAAAATCTAAATATAATGTTAATGATCCTGTGCGGTGAACGGTATAAATATAAAAAAAAAAAAATAAAGGTTAAAAAAAGGATTAAAGTTTGCATACATGCAAATGTGGTACTAGTTAATACTACAGATCACAGTGAAAAAAATTTGCCCTGTATAGGGAACATATGAAAGTTATACATAGTCAGAATACGGCAATTTCATTTTATTTTGTTAAAGTAAATTTTTTTTAAAGTAGTACAGTAATAGACAATGAAGTAAACATGGGTATTTTTTTTTATCATATTGAGCCACAGAATAAATAGAACATGTCAGTTGTACTGTAAAGCACACTACGTAAAAGCAAACCCATTGAAAGTTGCAAAATTGACTTTTTTTTATTTTATTTCCCCTCCACAAATATTTTTTTTCCCTTGTGCCGTCAATTTTAGGGTAAAATATATAGGATTTCTTGTAAAGTAAAACTGGTAGTAGCCCTTATATGGGACTATAGAAGAAACAATGAAAGAGCTATGTTTTCTAAAAGACTAGGAGGAAAAATGAAAACATATTTACGAATATTTACAAATATTTATTAAAATATGTTGATAATTTTTTGTCATATAAATTAAATTATTTATCTATTGTAAATGTCTCTGCTATTAAATGACTTTGACTATATAAGTTTCCTGTTTAGCTGAATGTGGTGGCCGTTTCAAAGGCGAGTCATCTGGAAGAATTTTATCCCCTGGATACCCTTTTCCTTATGACAACAATCTACGCTGCACTTGGGTCATTGAAGTGGACCTTGGCAACATTGTAAGGTAAATGTATTAAATATTTAGTTACATCTTAGATTATGGAAAATTCCAATTTTAGTTTTGGTTGGTTTAACTTGATCGACACTCACCTTCAGCCAACCGTGCTAACTATATGTATAAAAATATCCTGTTGACAGGACAACTTAAAGCACTTTGTCCCTAGATAACATTTTCCTTTCACATAGGTTTGGGGAGCCTGGCACTTCATTAAAGAGTACCTTTCACCAAAACTAAACTTTTAATGTGTTGTTCCTATATAGATCATTTTAAAAAAAACTTTGCGATTTACTTGCTCTTAAAGGACATGTCTCACAGTAAAAAATTGTTCAGCTTTAAGAGCAGAAGGTAAAGTTATATAGGTTTGTAAATCACTTCCATAACCAATACTGCTTGGAAACAAGCTTTTTCTGCATTCTTCTGTCTGACAGGAAGTTCAGCTGTTCCAGGTTTTCATGACTTGCGACCCCCTATTCAGGCGGTTATCAGCAGCATCCCGGGGCCGTGACATGACAATTACCCAGAAAACCCCTGTGCTGCAGAGAGCTCCCTGTGCTCCGCCTTAGCCCCTCCCATCTGAAGAATATTCACACTGTCCTCCCTCTGTTCTGCAGTGATTGGCTGAGCAGCACTGCCTATATGCCGGCTGATTCAGATCATAGCAGCCCCAGCAAACAGGCTGATTCTCTCCCCTCTCCTTGCTAATGTTTTTACACTGAAAACGGAGGAGAGGGGGGAGGTGAGGGAGCTGCCAGTGTAAAACTGTCACACTGAGAATGGAGGGGAGGGAGAGAGGGAGCTGCGAGAGTAGAGCTGTCACACTGAGAACTGGGGAGAGAGGGATTTACGGGGCTAGAGCTAAGGTGGTCAACTCCAGGGTCCCTCTCTCTGTGCACTGAGATTACATTTTGTTTCCTCCTGGGCACCCTGCTGTATAGGGCTATGATTGGAGCTCAGTGTTATGTGGGAGTGAGCTAGCAGAGCTGTGGGAGTGACTAACATAAGTTAGGGGTGGTAACAAGCTCTCTGCTCAGGCAGCTGAGAGCAGGAAATGAGAGCAGTGCATGCAGGGAAATGTAGTCTTTGAGATCACAGGCATAGCCACCATAACCAGGAAGTAACTGGAAATTATGAGCTGAATAGCAGGTAAATGGGGGCCAACAAAAAAAAAACACAAACATGTCAGAGGTGTGGTAGGTGAATATACCATGGAATGGCTATGTATTTTTTTTTACTTTGCTGCATGGGATATCTTCTTTAACCCCTTAATAACATAGGATGTAAATGTAAGTCCTGATGCCCTGGTACTTAACCCACCAGGACATACATTTACATCCTACACATGACGCGAGCACCGGAACGGTGCTCGCATCATGTGCGGCAGGTCCGTCAGCAGTCAGGGACCAGCCGGTAATGGCAGACATCAGCGATCACACTAATATGCGCCATTAACCCCTCAGATGCCATGATCAATAGAGATCACGGCATCTGCTGAAGTACGGCACTTAAAATGGATGATCAGATCGATCCACGGTGATCTAATCATCCAGCATGGCGGCCTGTGGTCCCATCACCAGCCTCAGACTGTCTCCAGGTGTATTCTGCTTTGGTCTGAGATTGAGCAGACCAGAGCAGAAGATCGTCGATAACACTGATCAGAGCTATGCCCTATGCATAACAATGAACAGTATTAGCAATCAACTGATTGCTATAGATCGAGAAAGGAAAAAAGGTGACTGGTTCTCTAGGTCTATGGGGATTACTATAGTGGTTTTCTGGTGAGATTGGGTGGTGTAGTGGTAGGGTGTTGTCAGTGTGTCTGTATATATGGGATGATGGTTATGGTAGTGTGTTATAAATTGTGAATGTGATATGTATGGTAATGAATGTACTAGAGTGTATGGCGGTGTATGAGATGCGTTGAAAATGTATGACAGTGTGTGTGAGTGTGTGTATATGATGTGTGTATGGCTGAGGCGTGTATGTTAGTGTAGCTGTGATAGAGGTTAGGTGTGATGAATGAATGTGAAGAGGACAAAGAGGAAAAAAAAAAAAGGAAAAATAAATAAATAAATAAAATAAAAAAAATCTAAAAAAAAATATATATAAAATATATAATAATAAAAAATAAATAAATAAAAAAATAAAAAAAAGGGGAGAGAGAAAGAAGGAAAAGTGGAATGGTTTGTACTTGGATGCTTAAACAACTTATTTGTTATAAAATGACATACAATATATGGAAAAAAGTACTGGGCCCTAGCACTTATATTTTCCAATACACAATAAAAAATAATAATAAATAAAAAACAAATTAAAAAATATAGTACTACACTGATAATACCAAGTCAAATAATTATACCCTAGAGTCAGTATTCAATAGCCATAAAGTCAATAGTTCAAAGCACTGGACAGAAGCTCTGCTTCTCAAGTAACTGATGTTAATATTCACGTATATTGGCCAATATGTCCCACTGGACCATGTACCCAATTGGCCAATGCACAGTATCGGTGCTGCGACCGAAAAGAAGTTAGTAAGTTATCCACGGTACTGCGACCGTACTTATGCAGTGTCTCTAATGCAAAGGTGAGAGAAACAAACAATTGTAAAGTGAAACAAAGTTATGGATATAGCGGTACTGCGACCGTGGGGACAATCTCGTCCCGTAGAAACACTGTATCCGATAAAGCAATATTGCGGCTGTCATATGAGAAGGATACAAGCCTGTAGTAGTATAGCTGTTGGCGGTGCTGCGACCGTGCTGGATACAGCAGAGTGGGAAAGCCGCAGCATGTGCTGTGGTCCCGTGGTGGGACAGACAGAGGAGGCTCCAGCAGTTGCAAATATAGGTAAGCAGATAAGGGGGTAGAAGATGTCAGGTACTATGTACCGCTCACCCGGTGCTTCCTGTAGCTTCTGCGGTGTCCGTCCTCTCTGCAGGTGAAGAAATTTTGCTGTACCGGCCAGCGGTGACCAGAGCTGGTGGCGATGGGCGCGTGTGTGGTCCCGTGCGTGCTAGGATGATTTCCTTGGTCTGTGCTTAGCCTCAGGGTTAGATTAGTTGTTGCAGTGCTTGAGAGTAGTAGTGCTTGACTTGGTATGCTAGGACTAGACGCGTTTTGGAACTGCTAGGTCCTTCCTCAGACTACTGTACATCTCACAAACCTATTTTTTCTTTACCTATCTTATTGATTGCTATAGATAGTCCCATATGGGGTCTTAAAAAGAGTTTTAAAAAAAGTAAAGAAAAGTGAAAAATCCCCTCCCCCAATAAAAATGTAAATCCTCCCTTTTTCCCATTTTACCCCAAAAAGTGTTAAAATAATATTTATAAACATATTTGGTATCATCGCATGCGTAAATGTCCGAACTATCAAAAAAATAATGTTAATGATCCCGTATGGTTTTTATAAAAAGTGATTTAAAAGTTTCACATATGCAAATGTTGTATCGGTAAAAAGTACAGTTCACATTGCAAAAAATGAGCCCTCCTACAGCCACGTATACGGAAAAATGAGAATATTATAGGTCGTCAAACTAGAGGGAATTTAAACATACTAATTTGGTTAAAAAGTTTGAGATTTTTATAAGCGGTACAATAATAGAAAAGTATGTAGTCATGGGTATCTTTTTAATCATATTGACCCACAGAACAAAGAAAAAATGTCATTTTTACCGTAAAGTGCACAGCGTGAAAACGAAACCTTCCAAAATTAGCAACATTTTTTTTTAAATTTCCCTACACAAATATTTATTTTTTGTTGCACCATACATTTTATGGTAAAATGAGTGATGGTCGCACAAAAAACAAGCCCTCATATGCGTCTGTGGATGAAAATATAAAAGAGTTATAATTTTTAGAAGGCGAGGGGGCAAAAACTAAAATAAAATTGGCTGTGTCCTTAAGGCCACAATGAGCTGTGTCCTTAAGGGGTTAAAATTCTCAACCTTTATATGTTTTTAATGTGATTGAAAAAAACAGCCACTAGGTAGCTCTGTTCTGTCCTCTGCCACAAGTCAAACAATTAGCTTGGTCTCCTCTCAGCCTGGCAGGAGACCGAACTCAGGAAGCGTGTGCGGGGCATGGCGAGGAACAGCTCTCACAGACTTCGGTGACATTGTGCCTGCTGGGGAACACCCACTTTCTTGTGCCGTCAGCTCATACAATGTGAGCAAGGGGAAAGGTATGATAAACAGCTTTATAAAGGGGTGGAGGGGTGTTAGGAGTAGTTAGGGAATATAATCGTAGTGAATTTAGAAAATATGGTTTCATGACAGGTACTCTTTAACCCCGTAACGACGAAGGACCTAAATGTACGTCCTGGTGATGCGGTACTTAACGCACCAGGACGTACATTTACGTCCTAAGCATAACCGCGGGCATCGGAGCGATCATGCGCGGCAGGTCCCGGCTGTTGATCGCAGCCAGGGACCCGCCGGTAATGGCGGACATCCGCGATCCCGCGGATGTCCGCCATTAACCCCTCAGATGCCGTGATCAACACCGATCACGGCATCTGCAGCATCGCGGTCACTTAATTGGATGCCGCGGCGATCCGATCATCCAGCACAGCAGCCGGAGGTCCCCTCACCTGCCTTCGCTGTCTTCCGGGAGTCTTCTGCTCTGATCTGCCTTCCCGCAGACCAGAGCAGAAGATGACCGATAAACCTGATCAGTGCTATGTCCTATCCATAGCACTGAACAGGATTAGCAATCAAATGATTGCTTTAAATAGTCCCCTATGGGGACTATTAAAGTGTAAAAATAAAAGTAAAAAAGTTTTTAAAAAAATGAAAAAAACATGTGAAAAACCCCCTCCCCCCAAAAAACGTAAATTGACCCATTTTCCTTATTTCACCCCCAAAAAGTGTTAAAAAAAATATTTTATATACATATTTGGTATCACCGCGTGCATAAATATCTGAACTATTAAAATAAAATGTTAATGATACCGTACGGTGAACGGCGTGAACGTAAAAAAAAATAGTCCAAAATAGCTGCTTTTTTTTTATAACATTTTATTCCCAAAAAAATTATAAAAAATGTATTAAAAGTTTTATATAAGCAAATATGGTATCAATAAAAAGTACAGATCATGGCGCAAAAAATGAGCCCTCATACCACCGCTTATACGGAAAAAGGAAAAAGTTATAGGTCTTCAAAATAGGGGGATCTTAAACGTACTAATTTGGTTTAAAAGTTTGTGATTTTTTTTAAGTGCAACAGTAATAGAAAAGTATGTTATCACAGGTATCATTTTAATCGTATTGACCCAAAGAATAAAGAACACATGTCACTTTTACCATAAATTGTACGGCGTGAAAACAAACCTTCCAAAATTGGCAAAATTGCGGTTTTCTTTTTAATTTCCCCACACAAATAGTATTTTTTGGTTGTGCATTTTATGGTAAAGTGAGTGATGGCATTACAACGGACAACTGGTCGCGCAAAAAACATACTAGTCTGTGGATGAAAATATAAAAGAGTTATGATTTTTTGAAGGCGAGGAGGAAAAAATGAAAACGTAAAAATAACATTTTCTGCATCCTTAAGGCCAAAATAGGCTGTGTCCTTAAGGGGTTAAGCCCCCTAAATTACCAAGTGCAATCTTTATTTTTTACCATATTGTTCCCACCCATCTATTCACAGCTATTGTGATCCATTGGTTTGACACTGTCCCTTTTTGGCCTCTGCCTCATCCTCAGTCCCTAACCATTACATGCCCTTATGTAGGATCTATGGGGGAGATTCATCAATACCTGTGCAGGGGAAAAGTTGCCCAGTTGCCCATAGCAACCAATCAGATCACTTCTTTTGTTTTGCAGAGGCCTTGTTAAAAATGAAAGTGTGCCATGGGCAGCTGGGCAACTTTTCCTCTGCACAGGTTTTGATAAAATTCCCCCCATATATTTTGTTAAACAATTCATGTCTGTATCAATACATATGTACAGGTACAACTTTTAAATATTGTTGTTCTTGTCTGTGAAGGAAGATCTGTATGTAAGTACAGATGGTGCAACATTTGTTGTATTTGTTGTAAAACATGTAAAAAAGGAAGTATAAAAAAAATATGACATGAACAACAGTCCCAAACCAGAAGACAATGTATGAGAATGCAAGCAGAAAGGTAACAGGTCTGGTACTGATACTGTGTATATTCTTATTGGGGAGTATTAATTGGAAAAAGACGTATGGCACAAATATAAAAATCTTGTGATAAAAAAAGGGGAAGAAACAAAAGGCTGTGGCCCAAAAGGGTCAGTGTCCAACCAGTGATCACAATATGTGTGAAGAGGTGGATGAACAATATGGGAAAAATCTGATTGAACTTGATAGTTTAGAGAGTGCTTTATGAAAGGTTAGGCTTCCTAAACCCATGTTGATGGAAGAAGTTATGCCATGGAGGGTGGCAAGTGGGCTATAACTAAGAAAGGTCAATAGATACAGTAAAACATGACAGGTGGCAATAAAAACAGAAGGGTAAAAAAAAATAAGGGCTGAATGTTATGCTTCTTAGGTAGAGTCTTGTCACGTACCGGCAGGACTAGTAGTGGATCCTCTGAACCAGAGAGGCGAAGACGCGGGTTGTACCAGAGGACCGGTTCTAAGTGTTTACTGGTTTTCACCAGAGCCCGCCGCAAGGCGAAATGGGCTTGCTGCGGCGGTAACCACCAGGTCGTATCCTCCAGTAGCAACTTGACCTCTCTGGTGGCTGATATGGCGTGGTACACAGGGAGCAGGCAAGAGCGTAGTCGGACGTAGCAGAGGTCAGGGCAGTTAGCAAGGGTTCACAGGCGAGTATACGGTAGCAATGGGTACGGCAACTGGCAAGGCAATAATCACTGAAGGGAACGCTTTTTCAGAGGCACAAGGCACAAAGATCCGGCAAGGGCAGGAAGGGGCAGGTGCCTTTTATTGGGAAATCACAATGGGAGGTGTGAACCAGCCCACCAATTACCGGTGTGCTGGCCCTTTAAATTTACTGAAGCCGGCGCGCGCGCACCCTAGAGAGCGGGGCCAACCGCTGGGACCCTGGAGCAAGCAGTGCCGCGCGGGGAGCAGGTGAGATGAATGGGGAAGCGGTGCGTGAGTGGGGACCAGCCGCCACGCTAGCCGCGTCCCTGCCACAGTGAGACCCGCGCTCCCAGTCAGTGTGTTTGACCGGGAGATGCCGGGACCCCAGCACGGAGGACACAGGCAGCGGTCTCTCCGGTCCGGAGGTGGAGAAAGGAGCGCTCGCTGTGACAAGTCTATTGAGGGCCAAGGAGAGTTAGAATATTCCTACTGTGGAGACCTTTGACCCTGGTTATCCACTGGATAAGGCAGCAGAGTCCTCTGTCTTTATGACACAGCCCAACTTCTGTCTGACGTGTCCTCCAATGCTCTAGATAGGTCCTCATTTACTGAGTCTATTGCATTTCTTGGTATCGGGCAGAAAGTGAGGCACAAATGATCGCAGGATGGCTCATGTGGCCCTTTCTTCCTATCATTCATCAGCCGCACGTGTCCTATGACTTAGGGTGATATACAGCCAATTTTTAAAACTGTCAAATCCCTCCTTGTTTTTATGCTCATCTCTGGGCCTATTACACAGGACCATCATTGTCCTATTCAGCCGATAATTTCCCTGTATTATAGGGCCATTAGGCCGATCAATCTCCATTACTGGAAAAATGCAATATTCAGTTACTACAAGCAAATGTATTGCAAATATAGGGAATTAATACACAGTATAAGAGGCATTAATCTTGAAAAATTACATTACTTTTGTTTTCCCATGAAAAAGCTGAAAAATGAAATATCCCTTTATAATGGACTCCATGTAATGTTCATCATTTCCAATTTCTATTGTGTAGAATATAGAATATACATGTGTGAATAAATTGCTTTGCTGTATTGCATTGCTTGTATACTTCATTCAAAACATGACTCCCTATCTGTAAATGAAAGCCCCGAGCCTCATTATAGTAACTTGGATGGAAGATCAGCTTAAAGGGGTACTCCGCTACTCAGCATTTGGAGCAAACTGTTCACAACACTGGAGCTGCCGCCGAAAGCTCATGACATCATCGCCCCACTCCCTCAATGCAAGTCTATGGGAGGGGGCGTGACATCATGAGGGAGCGGGGCTATGACGTCACGAGCTCCTGGCGGCTCCAGCGTTCCGAACAGTTTGTTCCAAACGCTGAGCAGCGGAGTACCCATTTAAAGGGGTACTCCGGTGGAAAACGTATTTCTTTTTTAAATCAACTGGTGCCAGAAAGTTAAACAGATTTGTAAATTACTTCTTTAAAAAAAATCTCAATCCTTCCAGTACTTATTAGCTGCTGAATACTACAGAGGAAATTATTTTCTTTTTGGAACACAAAGCTCTCTGCTGAATCACGAGCACAGTGCTTTCTGCCATTTTAAAAACTGTCCAGAGTAGGAGAAAATCCCCATAGCAAACATATGCTGCTCTGGACAGTTCCTAAAATGGACAGAGATCCCTGTGCTCGTGATGTCAGCAGAGAGCTCTGTGTTCCAAAAAGAAAATAATTTTATCTGTAGTATTCAGCAGATAATAAGTACTGGAAGGATTAAGATTTGTTAATAGAAGTAATTTACAAATCTGTTTAACTTTCTGGCACCAATTGATTTAAAAAAAAGTTTTCCACCAGAGTACCCCTTTAAATAATGTAACAACAATTTATTATAGAGGTAATAGTGATGATTTTAAATATCTGTATAATTATGTATGTAATATGTGGTTTGTAGCTGCTCATTGGAACAAACAGTACTGGAAATGATGTGAGGCGGTACAGTCAAATCTCACCACTAATCCGTATGGGAGTAAAGCTAATTAATCATGACAAGCGCCTCAGACCTGTTGTGTTACACATATAATCACAGGATGGAGTAGGAAACAGCAGCCAGCGATAGCTTCTAGTAAATGTACTAAATAATCTAAGGTAGCAAAAATGGAAGCAAATTAAAACACACACAGGAACATTAACAGCAGGTTTCTGTGGATTTAATACTATTATAATGCTAGTTACAACAGATAGATTTGAATCATTTTATTTGTATATATGTGTAAAATTATCCCAGTGTTATTAGATCTGCAATGTTACAAATACGTGAAACTGCTGTCCGGTCACCATCACTGTTTCTACAAGCCTACCAGCTCACCCTCTACATTCCCCTAAAGGGGTTACTTACCCCTTTAGGGTACCACTTTTTTGGGTACCAAGAAAGTTAGTTATTTATAGTGTTACCTATACATTTTAAAAATCATACATTTATTTATTCATTTATTTAATTTTATTTATTTATTTATTTTATTTATTTGTCAAATTCCCCAATGATTTGATGGTTTCATATCTGTGGGAATATTGACTATACCATATGAATGGTATCAGCAAATTCTGACAACACCAAATTTGTGTATGATTTACTTTTGCACAATAAAGAAATTTTAAAAGATACGTTCCGTGTTTCTATTTTCTGAGAGCCATCACTTTTATTATTATTATGTTTTTTGTTGTTGTTGATGGAAATGTTTATTTTATTTTTACTATATCTATATCAACTGACATTTGATTAGTATCATTTTGAGGGTAAAGTTGATGTTTTTAGGGTTTTTTGAGACAACAATAGGAGCATTGTTTTTTTTTACATTTATTTTTAATGTGTACATTGCAAAAAACAAACATGATCACTTTATAGTTCAGGTTGTCACAGACAGAGAAATACCAATGCGAAGGGTAAATGTGATGTACGAGCACAAATTTTATTAATTTGAAGAAAAAAACTTTAAAAAAAAAACACGTTTGTTGTAATACATAAAAATGAATGAACGCAGCAACTGAAAAAGCAGACTTTGTGGTGTTACCGGATAGAGATAATATCATAACCAGAAAAAAAAAAGACTAAAGAAATGGTGTGCATAAGTCACAAGCAGCAAATACAATGCAAATAGTACAGTACTTGTATAGAAGGTGCATTAGCACACAGCTGCAAAGAGCAAGCTCCAGAAACAGAAAACACAAGTTAAAACAGTTAAATATACAGCCATAAAGTGCAATGCACACCAACAAAGTGCTTCATTCGAACGTTAGCCTCTACTAAAGCTGGTAAAGTCTGTTAAAGGTTCAATCTGTGTGGCTGAAAAAATAGACAAATGTTAGAGGTGATAACTTTGTTGGGAAAAGAAGAAAGTTTTAAGGATAAGAAGGAGTAAGATTAGTGAATTGTCAAGATGGGAAACAGCAGGAAGGGAGAGTAAGTTTCAAGATAAAGGTAGGTTATCAATACGTTATTGCGAGCAGAAGAAATCTAAAGAGCCGCGGGACACAGTTGGGGTAAATTAGGAATAGGAAGCAGGTCTAGGTCATTTTTTATTTCGAAAATCTATGAGATGTCTTAGAATCTACAAGATAAAAAGCAAGTGCATTGGTATAGACAAAGTTTGTTGATGATTCCCAGAAGGGGTTAAAAGGTGCGGGCATCAACACGCTATTCTGCCTTGCCTATTTTATTTCATTTTTTTTTTGGGGGGGGGGAGGAATTGTCAGGGATAGGTCATCAAAGCCTAGCTATGCCCAAAATGTTGAAGCGTACTCCCATGGGGGGGGGGGGGGGGCTGGAATTCAATCAGCTGGACCCAGAGAGTTATACAAATTTGTAAATTACTTCTATTTAAAAATCTTAACCCCTTAAGGACTCAGGGTGTACCACTTCCTTTCTATAACCTTATATATCCTTTGGATAGGGTATAAGATGTCTTAGCGCCGGAGTATCCCTTTAACGTTAAAATGGGCTGGGTCCTTAAGGGGTTACTTGCATTGGGGTTTATTTGCTAAGGTGATCCCGACTCTTTTTTGTCAGGTTTTGCACCCAAATTGTGTTGCACGTTCCAAGCGACACAATTTGCGACCCAAAAAATCTAAACCCTCCATTTTACAAGAAAAACCAAAAAGGAGGTGTGTGGACATCCCAAAATATTTACTGTAAAGAAAAGCAAAATGTAGGGAAAAGTGCAAAATGCAGGGAAACCTTTGTAAATACCTTGGGAAAATACCAGTGGGAAATCAAAAACCACAAAGAAAACTACACTCCACTCTTAGTAAATAAACCCCATTGTCTTTTTGTATCTTTGTATATTTTTTGCTAATAAAGATTCATATTTTATACAGAATATTGTTGTTACTGATAGGTGTGCACTGCATTATAGTATATCTGCAATTTTTTTCTTTTGTTTTGTATATGGCTATTGGGATTTACTGCTTTGCACCCGGATTTGTATTTTGATATAGAGGTTGAAACCCTATGTTTTTGTGTTTGTTTAGACTGGAAATAACTACAATACTTCCTCTTGAGCATACAGCAGCTGTTAAAAGCAATTTATTGCCTAGGGCTGAACCCCCCCCCCCCCCCCCCGCGCCCCTCAGCACTCCAAACTGCATTTCCTGATTTTGGATTTCTGCAAGGCCAGCAGGAGTCCAAAGTCTCTGCATGGTATAGGGGAAATGTGATCTGGACAAGTAGGGAGACACTTAATGGCAGCTTTTTTAAACACACAAAAAAAAAGAAAATTTCATATAATTCCAGTGCAATACCAAAAATTTTTTTAATTATAATGCCCATTTAAGCTCTGAAACCCTACATCAAAATCTGTAACAATACTCCATCTACTATGTGCAATTTAGAGTTTTTTTTTTTAATAGAAAAGGGTATTTGGGTCAGGCACCAGGGTTAAAGGGGTATTTTGGGCAAAAACATCTTATCCCCTATCAAAAGGATAGGGGATAAGATGTCTGATCGCGGGGGGCCTGCTGCTGGGACCCCCCATGATCTCCCTGCAGCAGCCCGCATTCTATGCATAGCTGCGTCTGCAGTTTCAGAGACCTCCGAGCTTCCAAAATGTGGACGTGACGTCACGCCACGCCCCCTCCATTAATTTCTATGGGAGGGGGCGTAACGACCGCATTGCCCCATCCCATAAATGGAGGGGGCGTGGCGTGACGTCATGTCCCCGTCTCGGAAGCCCTGTGGTTTCCAAAACTGCAGGCGCAGCTACACATAGAATGCGGGCTGCTGCAGGAAGATTGCGGGGGGGGGGGACCCAGTGGCAAGCCCCCCGCGATCAGACATCTTATCCCCTATCCTTTCGATAGGGAATACGATGTTTTTTTCTCGGAATACCCCTTTAAGTGTTTTCTACCCCTACAGCTCTACCCATGACTGTTTTAACTGCAAACCCGGCATCCTTACACCCCAACGTCCCAGTTCATAGTTGACTTGGTGACACTTAAATGTATTTGGAAGACAAAAGAGTGCAATAAAACAATAAAGCAATAAAGTGTCAGGAGGTTCTGAAGAGATTTACCACCTCGTTTCATTACAGTAATTTTCTCCAGCAAATGTTCACATTAAACAATTCTTTTTAAGAACAATGACAGATGATAATGTCAGGATCCTGTCACCAAAATGATCTCATTTCTATGTTAAAACAAATTGAAGATAATTGAAGACGGAATCTGAAATCACAAAATTACCTTATGTGAATCTCTGTGAACTCAAGTTCACTCAAAATGTATCATATTTGTCATGACTGTGCACCTCTCGGTAGTTTTTCCATTAGAATGTATTGAAATCTTGTTTTATCTGAAGACATTTTAGTGTCAAACTACAAGATACATAGGGAACCTGTGAGAAATAATGGACAAAAACGACAAAAGGGTCAACCTTTACAGTTCTACAGAGAAAAAAATATTACACCTTTTTTTTTTTTTTTTTTTTTTTTTAAACCTATCAAGACATAATAAAAACATAAAAGCTGATCTTTACACGGTCTTAAAGGGTTACTCCAGTGGAAAACTTTTTTGTTTAATCAACTGGTGCCAGGAAGTTGAACAGATTTGTAAATTACTTCTATTAAAAAACCTTAATCCTTACAGTAGTCTGCTGAATACTACAGAGAAAATTATTTTGTTCTTGGAACACAGCGCTCTCTGCTGACATCATGACCACAGTGTTCTCGGCTGCCATCTCTGTCCATTTTAAGAACTGTCCATTGTAGGAGAAAATCCCCATAGCAAACATATGCTGCTCTGGACAGTTCCTAAAATGGACAGAGATGTCAGCAGAGAGCGCTGTGCTCGTGATGTCAACAGAGAGCTGTGTTTTCCAAAAATAAAATAATTTCCTCTGTAATATTCAGCAGCTAATAAGTACTGGAAGGATTAAGCTTTTTTAATAGAAGTGATTTGCAAATCTGTTTAACTTTCTGTCACCAGTTGATAAAAAAAATAAAATAAAGTTTTCCAGTTCTTCCAGTACGTATCTGCTGCTGTATGCTCTAGAAGAAGTTCCTTTCTTTTTGAATTTATTTTCTGTCTGACCACAGTGCTCTCTGCTGACACCTCTGTCTATGTCAGGAACTGTCTAGAGTAGCAGCAAACCCATCCTGCTCTTGACAGTTCCTGACATAGAAAGAGAGCACTGTGGTCAGACTGGTAAGAACTATACAACTTCCTCTGGGGCATACAGCAGCTTATAAGTACTGGAAGGATTAAGATGTTTATATAGGAGTGATTTACAAATCTGTTTAACTTTCTGGCACCATTTGGTTTAAAAAAAAATAGTTTTCCACCGGAGCACCTCTTCAAGATTATTCTCCTACTGAATGACCAAGTTCTAGCTGTTGGATAGATGGACTCACGTTTGTCTCTAGAATCAAGGGCATTTCCTTTGCAACACCTGACTGCTACTTACCCTCTCACTATACCATACCTAGTACGCTTCTCTAGGTAGTTTGTACTTTTTGCTTGCCTAACTCAACAGCCCACTCACTTAACCTAGAAACCTGCCTGTCCTTTTGCCTGACCCACGGTTATTTTTACTTCATTGTGAAGTATACTGAATGCCAGTAGCTGCAGTCCTCCCTCCACTTCCCCATGTGAGGTTGTCTGCCTGATATTGCAGGTACTATAATATCTTACTTTTGACATGTGTTTACCTTACTGCCAGATTCTGAAAAGCATTAAGTTACAGCTGTAACCTCCCAGGAAAAGATATTTGCGCAGATGTCACTGACTTTATACCACCCTTCAACAAGACATTAACATTCACACAAACAACTGTTTGGCAAATTTCTTTCTTACCTGCATCTGAAATAACTAAAGTAAATATTTCTGGTAAGATTTGATATAATCAAGATCATTTACACAAGAATGGAGACAGACAAAGCAAAATAGAATAACAGAAAACTGAATTAGAAATAATATTTAACATTTACAATTAAATGGGAACCTTTATAAACATGCAAATCCTTGTCAGCATAATATAGATTGAAATAAAATCAGGCTCACTCTGAGCACTCTCAGACAATATATACAATAAAACAATAAAGACAATAAATATCTGTGTGTGTGTGTAAGATTTAAGTAGTTCATCTTGTTTCCCTTAGTCTGACAGCAGCACAATGATGGGGTAACTCTGCCCCTGTGAGCTTGCAGGACCTTAGGATAATTTTAATAAAAAACAACCTCAGTAACTAGAGCCCCTCCCCCCATAAGGCTCCCTGTATCCACTCACCTGAGAAATTATAACATAAACACAACATTAAGAAGGAGGGAAGTTTGTGCTGCTGTCAGACTAAGGGAAACAAGATTAACTACTTAAATCTTACACTTCCCTCTCATCTGCCATCAGCACAATGATGGGGATTTACATAGCATAACCCCAGGGTGGGAATAAAATATAACAGTATTTATTGCAGTCTTTGGCAAATATAACTCCTCAAGTCTGTAATGCTTGAAAAAAAAATACTTCAAAGGGGATGAACCTCGTTTAGCCCATGAGGCAGCAACCATTCAGGTAGAGCAACCATTCAGTTAGAGTGGCACTTGTAGATACAGGTGGATACATGTCAGCCGCCAGTCAGAAGAGATTCAATCACAACCATCTGGATATTGTGGGTTTGGAAACTTTCTTGCCACAATTTGTGTCCTGGTATACCACAAAGAGATTATTCTCCTTCCTAAAATGGAAGACATCTGAGCAGATCCAAGGTTTTCACATTATTATCTTTACCAGTAGGGTGGAAGAACTATCCTATGGGTACCATTGTTTTAGTGAAAATAAAATTGTGTTTATTATGTAGAACAATATAATATACAGCCAATCACCTAACATTGTATTGCCTTTCACCTGCCAGGGCCCTGCCAGGTGATTGGCTGTATATTATATTGTTCTACATAATAAACACAATTTTATTTTCACTAAAACAATTGGATCCACATTCTATTCACTCATTTTTCTTTTTCCATACCCCTAGTACTTTAGAGGACTGTTTTTTATATATTTTATATATTTTTTTTCCCTATATTAGATTTGTAAATTACTTCTATAAAAAAAATCTTAATCCTTCCAATAGTTATTAGCTTCTGAAGTTGAGTTGTTGTTTTCTGTCTAACTGCTCTCTGATGACTCACGTCCCGGGAGCTGTGCAGTTCCTATGGGGATATTCTCCCATCATGACATCATCATTGAGCAGTTAGACAGAAAACTTCAGAAGCTAATAACTATTGGAAGGATTAAGATTTTTTAATAGAAGTAATTTACAAATCTGTTTAACTTTCCGGAGCCAGTTGATATCTATATATAAAACAAGGTTTTGCCTGGAATACCCCTTTAAATCTGATTTGTCCAGATTAAAGGACAACTGTAGTGGTACACATTTATATATGCCTATGCCCGGGCCTCAAAAATAAACAAAATAAACTCATACATACCTTCCTAAGAGCCCCCGTTGGTCCTGCACAGGCATCACGGTCCGGCAGTGCTGACATCATTCCAGTTCCTGGGGACGGGGATGCCGCTGACCCGTCGGCGTATCACCGGCCGTAGCGATGTCCCGCTCTGGTTGGTGATAGGCTGAGCCCACTGTCATGTAAGAAGCCGGCCAGAGCTACTTACATGACAGTGGGCTCAGCCTATCACTGACCGGGGCGGGACATCGCTACGGCCGGTGATACACTGACGGCTCTGCGGCGTCCCCAGGAAGTGGAATGACGTCAGCACTGCCGGACCGTGAGGCCTGTGCCGGACCAACGGGGGCCCGTAGGAAGATATGTATGAGTTTATTTTATTTATTTTTGAGACCCGGGCACGGGCATATATAAATGTGGACCACTACAGTTGTCCTTTAGTAATCCAGCCTAGATCTGAAAGGAGGTAATTCTGACAACTGTAGAGAGCTGGCAAACATCTGCCAGAGCTCAGGTATAGGATAAATCTTATTTCCAGTCACCTGAAAATTACCACCACAGCAGTAATGATCAGTCAGTGGTCAGGTATAGTCCTCTGAATTGAAGGTGATGCAGAATTCCTTATATTCCTTAAATTCTTACTGCAATCCGAAGAAAGCTTCGGTGCACTGGCTTTTTCCCACATAAAAGCCCTAGGCCCATAGAAGTGGATGAGGCCTCCCACAAACAGCAGTCTGACGCTTGGTCTGCACTAGCTGAAATCATTTTAAGCCCCCTTGGACAACTTAGCAATTGCCATATCGACTTTAGGAGACCACCAGACCTCTTTCAGGCTTTTTTAACTTAGCCTTATAAGACTGGTGAGGCCTTCTACCCACATAAAGGCCATAGGCCCATAGAAGTGGATGGAGCCTCCCACAAATAGCAGTCTGACCCTCGGTCTGCACTAGAGGAATTCATTTTTCAAGCCTTTCCAGAAGGAAATATTATCCTGCTTAACTCTGGGGAATCATGGTAGGTAGAAGAGATGAGACAGAAATAGAGTATTTGACCCAAATATACATGTCCCTAATAGTTGTCTCTTCAGAGGTCGGAGGGATGGGTAGGTATGACGGACAAGTTGTATAGTCGCTGTCATCAGGCAGCGGATTGTCACCATTTTGCACACTAGGTGTCTTCTTTTAGCAGAGGTTTTGCTCCCAGATCTCTGTGAATCCACAGAGGAATAAGTAGATTCTGAATCAACAAAAAAATCCTAAAGATAAATAAATGGTAAGATGGAGGATAAAGAATCATTGTACAGCAACAAACACAGTGATACAAAAATACTGCAGCGCAGAAACAGACAAACAGTACCAGTAGCAATCCAGGAGACTAAGATCAATTCAGGAAGAACGGACATAAGCCTCTCCTGACAAAGGCTAATAATAATAATAATAATAATATTGTAATATAATATACATGTCATATCTTTACTCTAAACCAGCCTTCTTATATAGAGCCCAGGAGGAGCAAACATACGCCTCTCCTGACAGAGGCTAAAAAAAATAATAATAATAATGCAATATACATATATTGTGCATGGCACATCTATACAGAGTGGGCCATTTATATGGATACACCTTAATAAAATGGGAGTGGTTGGTGATATTAACTTCTTGTTTGTGGCACATTTGTATATGTGAGGGGGGAAACTTTCCGAGATGGGTGGTGACCACGGCGGCCATTTTGATAAAGGCCATTTTGAATCCAACTTTAGTTTTTTCAATAGGAAGAGGGTCATGTGACACATCAAACTTATTGGGAATTTCACAAGAAAAACAGTGATGTGCTTGGTTTTAACGTATCTTTATTTTTTTATAGGTTATTTACAAGTTTCTGACCACTTATAAAATGTGTTCAATGTGTTGCCCATTGTGTTGGATTGTCAATGCAACCCTCTTCTCCCACTCTTCACACACTGATAGCAACACCGCAGTAGAAATGCTAGCACAGGCTTCCAGTATCCGTATACACTGCTATATACTACTATATACACCGCAGTAGAAATGCTAGCACAGGCTTCCAGTATCCGTATACACTGCTATATACTACTATATACACCGCAGTAGAAATGCTAGCAGAGGCTTCCACAATTTATTAAAAATTCATCTTTATTCTTTCATTTGCAGCCTACAGTTCCTGGCTTTCGACACAGAAGCGTCACATGACCTCCTACGTGTTTGGGATGGGCCCCTCGAAAATGAGATGCTGCTCAAAGAGATAAGCGGCTCCCTTATTCCCGAAGGAATTCACAGCACCCTTAATATTGTCACCATCCAATTTGACACCGACTTTTACATCAGCAAATCGGGATTTGCCATTCAGTTTTCAAGTAAGTTATTTTTATTCTCATAGTTACTTTAACCTATCAAGTGACACGTTTATTTTGAAAAGCCTGCATAAGTATATCCAGCGCATATTAGAGAGGAGAACCTTAGACTCTTCAGAAAAATGGACAACTGCAAGGATGGGCATGAATCTGTGCATTGGCATCACATCAGGTTATCAGGTGGTTCGCCTTTTCTCAAATAGTAATGCAAGAGATAGAGGGAAATAAAATACATATAGCTTAGCAATCTAGTAAAGGGGGAAATCACCAATGGAAAAAGGTAGAAGGCTAAAGTAAATTAAACTTTTAAAGTCCTGTACTCACCTAATGCTGCTTAAAATAGTCATGGTGCAATGAAATCCCATCTCTGCGACATAAACATTATGTTTTATGATCAGATGCAGCAATGAGGCTAAAAGGAGGATGTGGATGATGGAGATCCCAATAAATTATGCTTTAAAGAGGTATTCTGGCCTTAGACATCTTATCCCCTATCCAAAGGACAGAAAAGATGATGTCTGAAAACTGGAACCTCCCAACCTCGATCTCGGTGCAGCTCTCGGCATGCCCCTGATGACGTCAAGCCCCCTTCCATAGACCTGAACAGAGGGGTGTTGTGTGCCATCATGAAGGGGCATGGCATGACGTTGCCTCTCTGTCTCGGGAGCAGCGCCCGAGACAGAATGCTAGGAGCTGCATCAAGATCGCGGGGGGATCCCATTGGTGAGACCCCACGATCAGACATCTTATCCCCTATCTTTCGGATAGGGGATAAAATGTATAAGGCCGGAATACCTCCTTAAGTGCAACTCCGATGTTGGTCCATTGGCAGGATGTGTTTTTAAATCTGCTGGAAACTTTGAGAGAACTGTCACAGAATCACTGGAGGAGATTTATCATAACCTGTCTAGAGGAAAAGTTGCTGAGTTGCCCATAGCAACCAATCAGATGGCTACTTTTTATTATTTATTATTTTTCAGAGGCCTTTTCAGAAATGAAAGAAACTATCTGATTGGTTGCTATGGACAGGTTTTGATAAATCTCCCCCAATATTTTTTAAAACTATGCTTAAAAAGTCTACCACAAAACCACAAAAAAACGGGTCCCCATCGATCTCCCCAATAAAGAAGGTGTAAAACAAAGAACATAAAAGTAAACACAATTTATGGTGCACAGGCTCAAAATCTTAATCTATTCATTATGGTAAAATACACAATGATCAAATGACCACAGGCCAATAACACATATTATTCCAATTTCACACGGTAAATAAAGCGAGACCCCACTAGACTTACAACACATTCCTGTAAAGAACATAATTAATAATGATATAACTAAGTCCCAATGTGTTTTTCTCATATGAGATAGGTTTATCAGGGATAGGAATAAGAGACAGAAAGCAACACATAATGCATTGCAATACTTTCAAACAATTATAAATATCAGCCAATCCCTTCCTTAGACAGTAAAAATCTAGTATCCAAAATTAAAGGGGTACTCCCGTGGAAAACTTTTTTTTTAATCAACTGGTGCCAGAAAGTTAAACAGATTTGTAAATTACTTCTATTAAAAAATCTTAATCCTTCCAGTACTTATTAACTGCTGAATACTACAGAGAAAATGGTTTTCTTTTTGGAAAACAGAGCTCTCTGCTGAATCACAAGCACAGTGCTCTCTGCTGACATAATGACCACAGTGCTCTCTGCTGACATCTCTGTCAATTTTAAGAACTGTCCAGAGTAGGAGAAAGAAAATCCCCATAGCAAACATATGCTGCTCTGGACAGTTCCTAAAATGGACAGAGATGTCAGCAGAGAGCGCTGTGCTCGGATGTCAGCAGAGATCTCTGTGTTCCAAAAAGAAAACCATTTCCTCTGTAGTATACAGACCCTAAAAAGTACTGGAAAGATTAAGAATTTTTAATAGAATTAATTTACAAATCTGTTTGACTTTCTGGCACCAGTGGATTAAAAAAAAAAAATACGTTTTCCACCGGAGTACCTCTTTAATGAATAAGATTATATGCAGAAGTGTAACCAAGCAAGATGGATAGCACTTACATGGAGTGATGCCTCATGATTGACATGATTGTTTTAAAACTATATATAAGGCATTTTTGAACCATCACTATCAGAATGACTTGTGGCAGAATACAGTTAAAGGGTTACTCTGGAGGCAAAAAAAAATGTTTTCAGACAACTGGTGTCAGACAATTATACAGATTTGTAAATAATTACATTGAAAAATCTTAACCCTTCCAGTACTTATAAGCTTCTGTGGGCCCCAGAGGAAGTTGTGTAGTTCTTTCCAATTTGACCACAGTGCTCTCTGCTGATACCTCTGTTTGTGAGAGGAACTGTCCAGAGCAGGAGAGGTTTGCTATGGGGATTTACTCTTGCTCTGGACTGTTTGTGATACGGACATAAGTGTCAGCAGAGAGCACTGTAGTCAGACAGAAAAGAACTACCCAACTTCCTTGCCACCAGTTGATCTGTATTTCTTTTCTCCTCCGGAGTACCCCTGTAAACTTAAATTGCAATCCCATTGCCCCAGACTAGAGCTAAAACTCCGGAAGTTCCATTAACATTTATGGGGCTTTAGGGATGGGACATTCTCCAATCCGTCTGATCATGAACTTTCCATGCGAGTCTCAGACAATAGGATCACACAGTCCAACCGTATCCTGCCACCAGTCATTTTGATAGTAATAATGTGTTTAGGCTTTTTTCCGGTAGGACAAGACAGTGATAAATGACTGCAAACTGGGATGGCTTGTTTACAAGAAGTCAAAATCCACCTATTATTATAAAGCAAGGATAGGGGATAAGATGTCTGATCTCGAGGGGTCCGACAGCTGGGACCCCCTGCCATCTCCAGCATGGCACCCCAGTCATTCGGTGCCTGGAGCAAACTCTGCTTCATGCCAAATGACGGGTGACTTCAGCCATCACGCCCCCTCCTTCTATGGGAGGAGACGTGACAGTTGTGTACTATGCTCTAAACTTCCATGTTGAGAACACGCCAGTGTTGGCCTGGAGATCGCGGGGGCCACATCAGCAGGACCCCCCAACGATCAGACATCTTATTCCTTATCCTTCTACTGACAGTCAGTGTTTCTACTTACTACATTTGAAACAGTAGCTCTACTTCTTAAAGGGGTACTCCAGTGCAAAACATCGTATCCCCTTTCAAAAGTATAGAGGATGCACCCAGGTCATCCGTGCACGGAGCAATACCGCTCGGTGCCGGATGGCTGGCGACTACAGCCACGCCCTCACCATTCCGGTCTATGGAAGGAGGCGTGACGGTTAAAGGGGTATTCCAGGCCAAAAAGTTTTTTTTATACATCAACTGGCTCCGGAAAGTTAAACAGATTTGTAAATTACTTCTATTACATAGTTACATAGTTTCATAGTTAGTACGGTCGAAAAAAGACATATGTCCATCAAGTTCAACCAGGGAATTAAGGGGTAGGGGTGTGGCGCGATATTGCGGAAGGGATGGGATTTTATATTTCTTCATAAGCATTAATGTTATTTTGTTCCATGAATGTATCTAATCCTGTTTTAAAGCTGTTAATTGTTCCTGCTGTGACCAGTTCCTGAGGTAGACCGTTCCATAAAATCACAGTCCTCACGGTAAAGAAGGCGTGTCGCCCCTTGAGACTAAACTTTTTCTTCTCCAGACGGAGGGAGTGCCCCCTCGTCCTTTGGGGGGGTTTAACCTGGAACAGTTTTTCTCCATATTTTTTGTATGGGCCATTAATATACTTATATACGTTTATCATATCCCCCCTTAAACGTCTCTTCTCAAGACTAAACAATTGTAACTCCTTTAATCGCTCCTCATAGCTAAGATGTTCCATGCCCCATATTAGTTTAGTCGCGCGTCTCTGCACCCTTTCCAACTCCGCAGTGTCCCTTTTATGGACAGGTGCCCAAAACTGAACAGCATATTCCAGGTGAGGCCGTACCAATGCTTTATAAAGGGGGAGTATTATGTCCCTGTCCCTTGAGTCCATGCCTCTTTTGATACATGACAATATCCTGCCGGCTTTGGAAGCAGCAGCCTGACATTGCATGCTATTCTGTAGTCTGTGATCTACAAGTACACCCAGATCCTTCTCTACCAGTGACTCTGCCAGTTTAATCCCCCCTAAGACATAAGACACATGCAGGTTATTAGTACCCAGATGCATAACTTTACATTCATCCACATTGAACCTCATTTGCCAAGTGGATGCCCAGACACTTAGTCTATCCAAGTCATCTTGTAACTTATGCACATCCTCTATAGACTGTACCGTGCTACAAAGCTTAGTGTCATCTGCAAAGATAGAAACAGAGCTGTTAATACCATCCTCTATATCATTGATAAATAAATTAAACAACAGCGGGCCCAGTACTGAACCTTGGGGTACACCACTAATAACCGCTATCCTTCCAATAGTTATTAGCTTCTGAAGTTGAGTTGTTGTTTTCTGTCTAACTGCTCTCTGATGACTCGCGTCCCAGGAGCTGTGCAGTTCCTATGGGGATATTCTCCCATCATGCACAGCTCCCGGGACGTGACGTCATCATTGAGCAGTTAGACAGAAAACTTCAGAAGCTAATAACTACTGGAAGTATTAAGATTTTTTAATAGAAGTAATTTACAAATCTGTTTAACTTTCCGGAGCCAGTTGATATATATATATATATATATATATATATATATATATATATATATATATATATATATATATATAAAAGGTTTTTCCTGGAATACCCCTTTAAGTACTAGCCGTCACACCCCCTCCCATAGACATGAATGGAGGGTGCGTGACATGACAGCACAAACACAGGAGCGTGGATGCCGCTGCTGCTGGCCTGGAGATTACGGGGGTCCCGCAGCTTTCTTTTGAGAGGGGATAAGATGTTTTGCACCTGACTACCCCTTTAAGGATAACTGCTGTGAACAAGCCTTAGCTCCCCACTGCTGGTAAGGAAAAGAAGAATATCTGGTTATGTGATTTACTTTTAACACTGTCTTGAGTGTTTACATGTTAGTCATGTATATGTTTTTTTTTTGCTTTTTTGCTAGCAGGCTCATGAATCTCTGGTCAATGCCTCATCACATTAATATTTTTAATTATGCTCCGACATACTAGATACAAAAGAGATAATTATCCCTTTGATGTGCAGATCCAATGCAAATGAAGCCATGGAAATGTATATCTTGCTAATTTCATGTTAAATTAAGGTGTGAATATAATTTTTCTAATTAGATATTGTAATTCAGGATGTTATAAGATTACTTCATTTTTTATTTAAAAAAAAAAAAATAAGATCATTAACAGAGTTATGTGCTTTTCTTATTAGATTGCTAGCCAACCCCCTCAGGGAAGTGGCGAACATATATTACATTTTCTAAAGATTGATGATGTGCTGTATGACAACCTGCTTCTACATTAATGCATTTTATCAACATATAATTATACAATTTTAGCGTCAATTATAAATGGGATTTGCTACATTCAACCCAGCTTACATTTCTTGATAGAGTTAGATGGATTTACGACATTCAGGAATTATGAAGATATCCCAGTACAAGACAGAGGGGAAGTATTCCCAAACATTTCTATGGAGAATATCTCCCTTTCCTAATGCTGGGATTGGTTCTCATTGTTAAAAATTCGAAAGATTGGATCTCTTATGATATCCACAATAAGGGTCTAGTCACACGTACAGTATTCTGCAAAGATTTGATGCTTAGGATTTGATGCCCAGGATTTCAAGATGTGGTCAGTCATTTAGTTTACATTAGAATCTACAGCATACAATGCTGCGTATCAAATCTGTGCCGAATACTGTACACGGTAATAAACCCTAAATAAGAAGAAGGTTGGTGTTCTGTCCCTATTTAAATATAGGTAGTAGTACAAATAACTTTCATCATATACAGATGTAGCTACCAATGTTATTGGATAAGTGCAACTTTTTCCTAAGGCATAAAAGTGCATAGAGGAGCAGGGACTCCTGTCAGAAGCTAGACTCTCTGCTCCTGTACACTAAGTAGTGAAGAAGAACACAGAGCACCCAGCCCAGTCAATGCAGCCAGTGAGCAACATACAGCATCGCTTCTCACCTTCAGGCCACCGTACACATTTACAGGGCTCTCAGCAATGTGATAGTAATGAGGGGGATGCATTGTCACTCATTTTCCAGCCCAAAGAATGTAGTGACATACATGTAGTGACACAAAATGTGCATTGTCACCCATGTACACTTGTCTAGATCTCACCCAGCTGGCTCCTCTTGGTGATGAAATGTTGCACTGTCGCCCTCATGTTGTCGATAGCTACATCTGTAGAATAAGTGATACTTTACAGAAAAGTAAAAGCTAAAAAACAATATTGAATAATATTGAACAATATTGTTTAAAGATATATAAGACGATTTAAGCTGTGAAGATACAATAGTGCCCCTTTAATGTATGTGCTGGGATAGATCTTCCTGACACATGAGGTAAATAGGTCCATAAACCCCAATTACAAAACATAGGCCAAAAATGTGTCATTTTGTCCTTAATTTGGGTCAGTTGTTAAATTAAGTGGCATTAAGTGGATGTATGTGTCCAAGACTCTTCCCGACTTAAACATTGAATATTTAATAAAGAACTTGGAATATTTGATGAAGAAAACAGCTCCTGAAAAGCCCCGCTGGCTTCCTGAAGTTAGTGGCCTGGGTGTTAGAATTGCTTCCTCCTCTGTTACTTATCTGGGAATTAAAGGGGGTAAGACTCCTGACACTATTTACACCCTCAATTACCCCCCCTCTATTTTCTAAAATCTGTGTTGAATTAACAAGATGAGGAGGCCTCCTACTCACCTTTATGGGCAGATGTCATTATCTGATCAAGATGGTTATCTTTGCTCGACTTCCCTATCCTCTACAGACCTTGTCCCTGTTGTTGAAGCATGCAGATATACGTAGTTTAAACTCTGTTTCCACCAAATGTATCTGGGTGGGTAAACGGCCTCGGATAGAGATTTGTGGTGGACTGGATCCACGGGTCCTCCTTCCATGCTGTCTTGAATTTAGAAAAAAGCATTGGCTACCCCATGGGACCTGACTGCTTTGCTCCACACGTCATTCTCTAAATTACCTACTTTGGTAAAACGCTCCATACTCTTGAGAGACACTGAGGTGACTAGTGTTGCTCGCGAATATTCGCAATGCGAATTTTTTTCGCGAATATCGCATATTCGCGAATTCGCGAATATTCGCGAATATAGCACTATATATTCGTAATTACGAATATTTTTTTTTTTTTTCCACAGTACACATCACAGTGATCATCCCTATCTAATTCTAGCTTGTGTGGTGTAAAGAAGGCTCTAATACTACTGTGAGAGACTGGTGTGCGAATTTTCGAATATACGAAAATTTGCATATGCAAATTTTCGTATATGCAAATTTTAACGTATGTTAATTTTGTGTATGCTAATTTTCGCATATGTTAATTTTCGCATATGCGAAAATAAAACGAGAATATTACGAATATGCGAATATCCGCGAATATATGGCGAATATTCGTCCATATATTCGCGAATATTCGCGAATTCGAATATGGCCTATGCCGCTCAACACTAGTGGTGACATAGAAGGAGGTCCAGAAACTATACCAGCTTCCCTTTCTGGTATCCAAACACCTCCCTTTAACTAATCACCCGGAACTCCCGACACATATCCTTTCCCAGATAACCACTCCGCGAGCGGCTAAGAGTCTGTCCACAGTTCATAACCTTATTGATAGACCTACCAAATGTTGACTCTCACCGACATCTTTACAGGTGTTCCCTTTAACTCAGAACTCAGCTATATTCAGTCCTAACTACGCACTTGAAGAATTTAGATAAGGAATCGCAGGATCACACCTTAGATTATCTACTAGGTACTACTCCCCTTAAGCTTACCATCTCCACAATCTATTCTGCCCTCCGGAGAGTACTCCTAAAAACTGACCCATCCATCCTTTTTTCCCCATGGTCCGCCTGGATACCGGACGATTACATTTCTGACTGTGTGTTACAGGGTTGGAATGTGATCCTTAGATGTATAATTAACAAACGCTAGTGGGAAACTTATTTCAAACTGACTCACAGGGCTCTCAATGGCTTTAATATTTTACCGTCTCCCGATTTCCCTGATAGAATTACAGAGTGCCCTAAATTCTCCACACCTCTGACCAACTTATGGCATGGGGTGTGGACCTGTCCTCATATTATGTCCTACTGGCAACTCTGGCCTATATTAAAGATATGTGGAGTCTAAATTTGCCATGTAATCCTAAGGCTCTTCTCTTCCACCAATTCCGACCACCAGATTCTGATCTTCCGCCTACCCCCAAGATACCTCAAGTGGTTGATATTGTACTTTTAGTGGCCCTACGTTGTATCTTTGCCTCTTGGCTGTCCCCTTCTGTCCCTACTCTGTCCATGGTGATTGCACAACTCAAAAAACAGTAAACAATCTTACCCAATTACCTGCCATCCAGTGTATAAATATCCCTTCTATGCACTAAATCTATCTAAAAGTCATATCATTGGCCCAATAATACATCCATACAGTGGTTTAAATAACAATGTTATATAGTGCCAAAACTATACACCGCACAAATGATATACTGTAGTGTCACACGATATCATCATTAAGTGTTTAACTGATACCAACATATAGTGAGTAATCAATCAATATATGAAGTAATCTTACAACAATGCTATACAAATGCCTACATAATAATTCCCCATAATTAATGCTAATTTCCTCAGGGACCACTTTTGTTTTATTAAAGGGCACTAAGGGGGATTTTTTGTTGTAAGAGGGTCACTAAGAGAACACTTTACCCATGTGTAGTGCATGAAAGGGGCACTTTAACTGCATGCAGAGCATTAAGAAGTACTTTAGCTGTTTGTGAATCACAAAGGGGCCCTATAGCTACATACTGTATGAATCATTAAGGGGCACTTTACCTACGTGTGAATCACTAAAGGACACTTTAGCTACATGCATGTGAATCACTGAAGGACACTTTAGCTACATGTGAATCAATAAGTGGCACTTTAACTACATTTGAATCCCTAAAGGACACTTTAGCTACATGTGAATCCCTAAGGCCACTTTATTTACATGTGAATCAATAAGTGGCACTTTAACTACATGTAAATCCCTAAGGGGCACTTTAGCTAAATGTGAATTACTTAAGGACACTTTAACTACAAGTGAATCAATAAGGGCCACTTTAATTATGGGAGACGCTGAGGAAGAACTTCAACTTGTGGCATATACTAATGGGGCACTCCAGCTGAGTGGGGGAACAAAGAAAGCACTTTGCATGGGGCAGTATTACTGTGTGCAGATACAAAAAGAAGAAATGTGATTCATTAGAGGCACTAGGGGCACTTTTACCATGTTTATACTACTACAGGAGTACTATTATTGTGTGGGGCACTGTTACCATTTGGAGCACTGTTTGTCGCTATTTTTTTGGGGTAACTATAGCTATAAGGGCATTGGGGCAGCATAAGAGAAAGTATAGAACTGTTAAATGGATAATAAGATGTTAGGTTTATGTAGAGCACCACACTCTGAACACTTATACAGGCTGCAGAGT
Organism: Hyla sarda; assembly: GCF_029499605.1. Taxonomy (NCBI): domain Eukaryota; kingdom Metazoa; phylum Chordata; class Amphibia; order Anura; family Hylidae; genus Hyla; species Hyla sarda. The sequence goes on along the minus strand of NC_079193.1, from coordinate 347,758,043 downwards.
AGCTGACATCTCCCACTACATGGTCAGTATATGTGGATAATATTGATATTTATAGTGTTTTATAGTAACACTGTTGTTATACAAATTACCTATAACACAATGAACAAGCAATAGAAAATATATGTTTGAGATTTACAAACGATCAGATAAAGGTTCTACTGTGTAACTAACCAAAAATACTCCATAATTCCAAATATGTTATATAAATATAGACTATGACACTATCATTATCCTACAGTATGTAAAGAATAAAAAGTGACACTGAAAATGATCTACTATGTGAATAAGCCTATTATCATCAAGGAGGGGACTGACATGATGCCTGAAAAGCATTAGCCCAGTTCATAAAAATATAAATAAAACAATGTAGACATAATGAAAAAAAAAAAAAAAAAATAATAATAATAATAATAATAATATATATATATATATATATATATATATACATATACATATATATATATATATATATATATATATATATATATATATATCTTATGAAACACTATCTTTAAATAGTATCTATTTTAAAATATTAAAACAATTGAAATTTGTTAAAATGAAATCCCTGCAGCAGAGTACATTCTGTATCAGGCAGCTTAGACGACAGACAGGAGATACATCAATAATAATGGGGTTCCTTCCGCTCGTTGCCTTTTGTTCTTGTTTTCTACACTGTAAAATAGGAATTGAAAAGTGTTATGGTGACTATGTTGTCATTTTCTTATCAACTCTATGTGTTAGCAGCCATAAAATGAGGGGAATATGAATGGATTATAGCCAGGCACATAAACTCACATTTAAAAGAAAGGAAATGTATTATATTTTTCCTGAAGAAAATCAAATAAGCCTTTTGAAGGGGTTTTCTTGGAAATATAAGAGGTTACTATAAGACTCCTCCTGTATTAACCCTTAAAGAACACAACCCATTTTGATCTTAAGGAAACAATTTTCAATTTAGCGTTTTTCGCTTTTTCCTCAGAGACATACCTTTTGTATGTTTCCATCCATGAAACCATATGAGGGCTTGTTTTTTGCCGGGCCAATTGTACTTTGCAATGACATTAGAATGTTACTGTAAAACTATTCCAAAGCACTTAAAGGGGTACTCTGGTGGAAAACTTTTTTTTTTAAATGAACTGGTGCCTGAAAGTTAAACAGATTTGTAAATTACTTCTATTAAAAAAAATCTTAATCCTTTCAGTACTTTTTAGCAGCTGTTTGCTACAGAGGAAAATCTTTTTTTTTATGTCTTTTTTTTGTGTTGTCCACAGTGCTCTCTGCTGACACCTGATGTTAGTATCAGGAACTGTCCAGAGCAGGAGAAAAATCCCCATAGCAAACCTATACTGCTCTGGACAGTTCCTGACATGGACAGAGGTGTCAGCAGAGAGCACTCTGGACAACACAACAAAAGAAATTCAAAAAGTAAAGAATTTCCTCTATAGCATGCAGCTGCTAAAAAGTATCAAAAGGATTAAGATTTTTTAATAGGAGGAATTAACAAATCTGTTAAACTTTCAGGCACCAGTTCATTTAAAAAAAAAATTCCCACTGGAGTACCCCTTTAACCCCTTAAGGACGCAGTACGTAAATGTACGTCCTGGTGCGGTGGTACTTAACGCACCAGGACGTACATTTACGTCCTAAGCATAACCACGGGCATCGGAGCAATGCCCGTGTCATGCGCGGCTGATCCCGGCTGCTGATCGCAGCCAGGGACCCGCCAGCAATGGCCGACGCCCGCGATCTCGCGGGCGTCCGCCATTAACCCCTCAGGTGCCGGGATCAATACAGATCCCGGCATCTGGGCAGTGCGCAATTTGAATGAACGCCACATTCAGAACGCCACACGGAGGTCCCCTCTAGTTCCTCCGTCCGGCTCCTGGCGTCTCCTGCTCTGGTCTGTGATCGAGCAGACCAGAGCAGAAGATCGCCGATAATACTGATCTGTTCTATGTCCTATACATAGAACAGATCAGTATTAGCAATCATGGTATTGCTATGAATAGTCCCCTATGGGGACTATTCAAGTGTAAAAAAAAATGATCCCGTACGGTGAACGGCATGAACGAAAAAAAAAAAAATCCCAAATTCCTACTTTTTTAATACATTTTATTAAAAAAAAATTATAAAAAATGTATTAAAAGTTTTGTATATGCAAATGTGGTATCAAAAAAAAGTACAGATCATGGCGCAAAAAATGAGCCCCCATACCGCCGCTTATACGGAAAAATAAAAAAGTTAGAGGTCATCAAAATAGAGGGATTATAAACGTACTAATTTGGTTAAAAAGTTTGTGATTTTTTTTAAGCGGAACAATAATATAAAAGTAAGTAATAATGGGTATCATTTTAATCATATTGACCCTCAGAATAAAGAACACACGTCATTTTTACCATAAATTGTACGGCGGGAAAACGAAACCTTCCAAAATTAGCAAAATTGCGTTTTTTGTTTTAATTTCCCCACAAAAATAGTGTTTTTTAGTTGCGCCATACAGTTTATGATATAATGAGTTATGTCATTACAAAGGACAACTGGTCGCGCAAAAAACAAGCCCTCATACTAGTCTGTGGATGAAAATATAAAAGAGTTATGATTTTTAGAAGGCGAGGAGGAAAAAATGAAAACGTAAAAATTAAATTTGCTGAGTCCTTAAGGCCAAAATGGGCTGAGTCCTTAAGGGGTTAAGGACCAAGCTATCTGGTTCGACTTCTGCTGTTGTTTAACACTACTAGAGAGTCTAAAAATGTGTCAGATTTTTGTGTATTATGCAGTTTGATAAATTTGTCCCATCTTTAGACTCTCTAGCCTATGTTTAGAGCAACTATAAGTTGGCTTAAACTGCACAATCTTAGTAAATTCCCTCTGTAGTGTACATCCTGTGATTGGATTTTGGTAATAATTACATTGAATAAAAAATAGACAATTTCTTAATGGAGCTGCACCAATAAAGTCAAATTTAAGTGTTAATTTATAATGGATTATTGTCACTTTCTCTTACATTTCAGGTTCCGTGGCTACAGCATGTCGAGATCCTGGAGTTCCAATGAATGGAAGTAGGAATGGTGATGGCCGGGAACCTGGGGATACTGTCATTTTTCAGTGTGATCCTGGATATGAGTTACAAGGGGAAGAAAGAATTACTTGTATCCAAGTGGATAACCGTTTCTTCTGGCAGCCTAGTCCCCCATCATGTATAGGTAAGGTGGAGCTCCAGTTCGATCATCAAGTCATTAGGGATTGTATTTTACTCCTTATCTGTAGAGATTTTCTTTTTGCAGTGGCACTGACTGTAATGATCATTTATTAGGGAATTTAAAGAGGTTATCTGGCAACAGAAACTAACTTTTTATGGTTTTTAAAAATAAAAAAATGTAAAAAGTTACTTACTTACTTGTTTCTTCCTTTAAGCTGTGACGTCACATCACAGCATGAGCAGCAGCTCTGTCCTTTTTCCCTTTCACTAGTATCAGGTTATTCACAACAGTGTCTATACCTGTCATCAGGCAGGAAAGGCAAGGACCTGATGACAGGTGAGAATGGGACTCCTGACTGCCTTATCTATTTAGCCATAAAGCTAATGAGCAATAATATCAGCCCTCTCCTTCACATACCATGCTGACACTAGGGGAAGGAAGAGGAGAGGGGGGAAAGGGACAGAGCTGCTGATGTGATGTCCAGCTTACATTTAGAAATCACAGCTGAAATGGGCAGTCTGTTCACTTTGGATAAGAACATTATATTAATAAGTTGCTTTATTTTACATTTTGACACCAGAGGTTTTTTCTGTTACCTGACAACCCATTTAAAGATAATGCTATGGATACAGGTCTAATCTAAAGATATATTCACCCATGCCTTTCCTTTATATTAGTTTATATTAATTTTATAGAAGGATTTGAATTTCTCATGAAATCCATTTAATACAATATCATGGCATGCTATTAGAATGACGTTAAAAGGCTTCATTCATACAACAATCTACACTGAGACACACATAACGTATATACTGTAATTAGTGACAAAGTGTATTGAATTGAATTAAATTGTATTGTTGTGAAAAGGTGTTAATCCCACACCATTCATCACTCAATGCATTGGGGGTAATTTACTAGTCTTTAGTAAGAACCAGGACACATGGTATACTAGTGATTGCCAACCAACAGCGTTACAAAATTAGATGTGAGATTAGGCCATGCCTGCTTTAACACCAAGTCACACCCACTTTCCGTGCAAAGGAGAGCCTGCGCAAAGATGTGGGATTTTTCTACCCCTAAAAATAATAAAAAATAAATACAAACATAAATAAATATATAACTTATATGTAATCATTATGTTTAGATGAATAAAGGACACATCTATACCTGGTTAATAATCTCTCATTTTTGTTTTCCAGCTCCATGCGGTGGCAATCTAACGGGTTCTGCTGGTTTCATTTTATCTCCAAACTTCCCTCACCCATATCCACACAGCAGGGACTGTGACTGGACTATTACAGTCAACCCAGACTATGTCATATCTTTGGCTTTTATAAGGTGAGTGTGCATAGTGTTATATGCCCTGGGTTAGACAATCTGAATTAATGCAGGAGTCAACAAATATTTTTTTAATGTTTATGAATTGGACAGAACCTATGGGTTTTCTTTCTTCCTGAAGCAGCACCACTCTTATCCATGAGCTGTGTCTGTTTTCGTATAAAATGCAAACTTTATCTAGTGCAGCCCCTTCAACAATTTCTAATCAAGCCTCTCACTCCGTTGGAAGAAGGTGGGTGGGGCAATCTATTAGATAAGGCTCCTCTATAAGGCCATTTTAATGTACCATTATAGTACTGAGCTCCTTGTGTATGGCATCAGGGTTCACATGCAACTGTGGCCTCTACAACCCCTTATAGTTACAGTTATAGCCTTATAACAATATAGTTATGGTTTATAGCCTGATGTATTTCTCTTGCCCACTGAGGTCAACTGGTGCCAGAAAGTTAAACAGATTTGTAAATTACTTCTATTAAAAAAATCTTAATCCTTCCAGTACTTTTTAGAGGCTGTATACCACAGAGGAAATACTTTACTTTTTGGATTTCTCTGATGTCACAACCACAGTGCTCTCTGCTGACCTCTGCTGTCCATTTTAGGAACTGTCCAGAGCAGCATATGCTTGCTATGGGGATTTGCTCCTGCTCTGGACAGTTCCAAAAATGGACAGCAGAGGTCAGCAGAGAGCACTGTGGTCGTGACATCAGAGAAATCAAAAAAGAAAAGCATTTCTTCTGTAGTATATAGCCCCTAAAATGTACTGGAAGGATTAAGATTTTTTAATTGAAGTAATTTACAAATCTGTTTAACTTTCTGGCACCAGTTGATTTAAAAAAAAAAAAAGTTTTCCACCGGAGTACCCCTTTAAGATTCAACCTTTTGTAAATTGAAATGACCCTTTTATATATTTATATTTTGTCTGAAATAAAATGGAGAAAATGTAGAAATCCCTGACTCTAATGCTGCAGATCTATAAATATACTTAGAAGGAATTTGGCCAACAAAATTATAAAACGCATTCCTGACTCCCACAGCTTTGCAGTCTAAGCTACTTTTGCTGATTTTTATCCTTTAGTCATTATTACCTTCTTGTAGAATTTCACTTTAGTTGCTTATTAAGCAGCAGATCAAGATATATTCGAGCACAGAATGACTTTATTTAACCCCTTTGGCAACATCTGAATACAAATATATAGCTACAGCATTGTACGTGAAGTTGAGATGCACCCTCAGCATCAGATATCAACCTTATATTATAGCTAATGATCTACTGCAGTGGATGGGAATGGAGATAACTCTGATACCAGCTGTTTGTCACCTTAGATACTGTGGTCAATAGTGACAATTGCATCAGTGGTATGAGTAATGTATAGTGTATAAGAGTTAATATCACAAAAAATATGTATTTTTTTTAATTCTAAGACAAAGTAATATAACTTTATTTAAGCAAAGTATAAAAAAAAAAAAATGGAATACCCCTTTAAATAAATCTTTACCTAAACAGACCCATATAAAAAATACTTGCACTGATTATCATCACCTCTCATTTTGGGTTGAGGTGGGTATCATGAGCAGAAGCATTATCTTTAGGAAAAATGCAGGGGGCTGAGGTCAATAGCGCAGCTTCCATCTTTGTTTTAGAGGGATCATGAGCAGCACACTTAACTTTAATAAAGGTACAAGGGGTGGGGGCAGTTATGAGGTGCAATTAAATTTTTGTCTGTGCTCACACATTGTATTTTGGCCTATTTTTGGTCGGAAATTAACCGTAAAATGGCCATTGTATGCCTAAAAAAAAAAAAACAAGCAGAAAACTATTTGTTTTTTTTTAAAGAGAAAAACGGTCAATGCACATGCATTAGTCTTACTACCATAAAAGTCACAATATTTTAAAGGAGCAGTATTAGTTGGTACTTCAGGACACTGCACTAAAAGTGTGACAGAACAAATTATATATATATATATATATATATAAAAAAAAGAAAAGTGGCATCCCTTTTCCACCCAGTCGCCAGACAAAACTAGTCACATGACATGCTAAGGCATTACCAGTTACTATTCCTCCCGCCTTCGCTGTTTACAATCAATATATAAAAATGTGGGAAATTTTTATTTCACAAGTTTTATTTCACAAATAATCATGAAAATGATAATAATAATAATAGCAATAACAATAATAGCTTTTAATGTGTGCTTCATAATAGTGTCATTAATAAAATACAAATCATTCCACAAAAAAGAACACTCATATGGCTATACCCTTTTGATGGAAACATTTAAGTTATATTTCTTGAAAAGCAGAGAGATAAAAATAAAAATAAAAAATATGTATCCTCAAGGCCCAAATATCTAAAACCCAAAGGGGTTAACTATACTAATGAAAAGTAAGGATTCAATTAGAAAGTATAATTTATTTTCAGCCATGTTCAGGCTTTGATTTCGTCTATTAAAATAAGAGAAACATTATTATCACTATAACATCGAGTTGACGATGAGCATTTCAATGATTGTATCATTCTACCTTTTAATACTTCCTGGCAAATGATTACAGAATCCTGCGGCGTGTTTCTCGTCTTTTCAGACGGGATGGCTATAGAGTTCTCATCCTATTTTGCCTCTGCAGTTTGTAGTCTGTGAAGCTTTCAGTGGGGGCTTTTGTCTTATGCTGGGTTGTTCACATATATCAGTTGTCTGGCATAGTTTCCCTCCGGAGAGAAACTGATGCTAGAACTGATCCCATTCACTTAAATGGGACAGTTCACAATCATCCAGCATCCCAATTTAAGCTCCGGATGATTGGACATGCCAGACAGCATCGGACGGGGAACGCAGCTTGCTGTGTTCCCCTGTCTGGTGTCTGAAACAATGGACGCCGGATGTCATACAACTGATGACAACTGGTGCACGTTGTCATCAGTTGGGGTATCAGTTACATCGAGATTTAGGCTGGGTTCACCCATGCCCGACGCTGGACATAGGTGAACCCAGCCTATCGTTGTGCACATTAATGAGACTTGGTCAGATTTCTTGTATTGGCCAAGAGGTCTATGACTTTTTTTCCCATTGTTAGTAATTTTCTTGCATTTCTGTGTCCATAGTATCCAAATCCCCACTACTAATTCTAGTACAGTTTAAAATGACCATTTCAGCTAATCACCAGTCACGGTGGTAGCATGTCTATGGCGATCAATGCCTGGCACCCAGGGGCATAGCAGAGGTATCAGTTGCATCGGGGCCATGTTGCCAAAGGGGGCTTCAAAGCACGTCTGCCCCATAAGAGACCAGTATTATAATAGGCTTGTGGACCCTGTTGCAGATTTTGCTGCCATCATCATATAGGGTGGACAACATTACATTGCATTGTGAATGGTCACAGAGACAGTTAGCATGGGAATTGCATCAAATAAAATTTATGGAGGGGGGGGATTTATCATTGTAGGTGTAGGGGAAGCATTTTCATATACCTTTATTTTGCGTGCTGGTAATGTGTAGGTGCCCCAGATTTATTAAATGGTCACAGGACATTTGATCACTTTTAGGCAGACACAAATTTACTGAAATTTCACTTTACACACACAACAAAAAGCTAAGCTAAGTCTTGTCTGGTGTATTTTTGAGACTTTTTGGTGTTTTTTTTGCACAAAATATCTGACAAAAAAAAAATAAAGTCTCAGTTGATAAATTCATTACCACTGCAAAAGATTAACGGTTCTAGCTTGTCTGTAAACAGTTAAAAAAAAAGAAGAAAAAAAAGAGTAAACTAAAAAGTCGCACAAAAGAGCCTAAAATGCTGTGCAGCACCAACTGTGCAACAAATATGCACAAAGAAACAACTTTAAAGACAATGATTAATTGCCCTCTTTAGACACAATTAACAAACGTTGGAGTTTAGTATAGCCTAGTCTTTGGCCTGATTATGAACCATGTATTGTACCACTAAATGTGTTCTGCAACCACCAAGCATGTGATGTCTTGTTTTGACAAGAACAAAGCTATTTGTTGCCAAAAAGTTCTGCATCATTCCAAAAGGGGTATACTTTCCTTACATGTGTGGTTTTTCTATGTATAGCTAGTCAAAAGAAGATTGCAGTCAGACACTGCACGTATGCCTCATTTGTATCCTATCATCAAATTCCACTCAGGTAGGTTCCCATGTCCTTAACCTGTTGAAGACCCAGGGCATACAGGTACGCCCTGTGGTCCTGGGACTTAAGGACCAAGGGTGTACCTGTCTGCCCGTGGAAATTCCGGTCCCTGCCGCGCGACGGGTGGGGACCGGACAGGGATGCCAGCTGAAATTATTCAGCAGGCATCCTGTGACATTCCCCGGGGGGGGGGGGGGGGTGTCTTGTGAAGTCACACCAGCGATCTGTGGAGATTCTGGTCATACGGGTCACATGTGTCCCAATGACCCGAAATTAGAAGGTGACCGGTGGTGTACTATACACCGCCAATCATCTCCTGTTGCTATGGGAAGGTGGCGATGATGTCACCTCCCCAGATGTGCTGCTATTGATCGTCCGGCCAATAGCAGCTGGCAGAGGAGGGGTTAATTTCCCCTTCTCTCAGGGAAGGAGCCAGGGACCCCCCTCTGACCAGATCTGTGCCCCTCAGGGCTGAAGAAGTGTCCTGCCACCTGTAGTCAGGGTAGGGTGAGTATGCTGTAAAGGGACAGGTAGGAGTTTGCAGCATGATTTTAGAGGATGACCCGGGCCCTATTATGGTGACTTCACACCAAGCACACACACACTACAATGCGCCCCCCACACACACATGGCCATGCCGCTCGTAATAGGAGTCCGAACCCCCCAGAGGGATACCAGCCATGGATTTCTGAGTTTGTTGGCAACACAAGAATCTGGATTGACAAGGCGAGATACACTGAAATAGACTATTTTAGTTATTATTTCAGTAATGACTTTGTCAATTATATGGTGGAGCAAATTAACTTGTATGCCCACAAGTTCATTGCCCACCACCCTGATCCTTTTTGGCTAGGTCCAATGAATGGTACACCATCAATGCAGCCGAAATGAGGACACTTTGGGGCCTTGTGCTGCATATAGGCCTCGTCAAAAAAACAAGTGTCAGACAGTACTGGAGCAGGGATGTCCTCTACCAGACCCTGCTTTACAGTATCGCCATGACACGGAAGCGGTTTGAGGCCATTTGGAAATGCCTGCATTATGCAGATAATGCGGCATGTCCCCCCCCCCCCCCCTTCCCCGATCATCCGGGACTCTGCATTAAAAATTGCTTCAGGGAGTATCAAACTTTCTTGGAGTATGTTCCTTGAGAGGTGTAGTTTCCAAAATAGTATACCATGTGTTTTTGTTGTTGTGACGTGCCCCCCCCCCCCCCACACACACACAAAACCATTTCAGCTAAATTTGCTTTCCAAAAGCCAAATGTTACTCCTTTCCTTCTGAGCATTGTAGAGCGCCCACAGTGCACTTGACATCCACACATGGAGTATTTCCATACTCAGAAGAGATGGGTTTACACATTTTAAGGGGCATGTTCTCCTTTTACCCCTTGTAAAAATGTAAAATTTGGGGAAAAACCAGCATTTTAGAGAAAAAAATCATTTACACATCTAAATTTAACAAAAAAGTTGTCAAACACCTGTGGATTGTTAAGGTTCACTGTACCCCTTGTTACGTTCCTTGAGGGGTGTAGTTTCCAAAGTAGTATACCATGTGGTGTTTTTTGTTGTTGTTCTGGCACCATAGGGGCTTCCTAAATGTGACATGCCCCCCAAAAACCATTTCAGCTAAATTTGCTTTCCAAAAGCCAAATGTGACTCCTTCTATTATGAGCATTGTAGTGCACCAGCAGAGCAAATGACGTCCACACATGGGGTATTTCCATACTCAGAAGGGATGGGGTTACAAATTTTGGGGGGCAATTTCTCATATTACCCCTTGTAAAAATGTAAAATTTGGGGAAAAAACTGCATTAAAAAAATTATTAATTTACACATCCAATATTAAAGGAAAAGTCATCAAACACCTGTGGGGTGTTAAGGCTCATTGTACCCCTTATTACATTCCTTTTTAGGGGTGTAGTTTCCCAAATAGTATGCCATGTGGTTTTTCTTTTTGCAGTTCGGGCACCATAGGGGCTTCCTAAATGTGGCATGCCCCCCAAAAACCATTTCAGCAAAATTCACTCTCCAAAATCCCATTGTCACCCCTTCCTTTCTGAGCATTGCAGTGCACACGCAGAGCATATGAGGTATATCCTTACTCAAGAGAAATTGAGAAAAATTCAAAAACTGGGTCTACAAGAACATGCGAGTGTAAAAAAATTAAGATTTTGATTTTTTTCTCTCACTTTGCTGCTATTTCTGTTGAACACCTAAAGGGTTAACACATTTTCTGAATATCATTTTGAATACTTTGAGGGTGCAATATTTATAATGGGGTAATTTATGGGGTATTTCTAATATTAAGGCCCTTCAAATCCATTTCAAAACTGAACTGGTCCCAGAAAAAATCAGATTTTGAAAATGTTGTTAAAAATTAGAAATTGCTGCTGAACTTTGAAGCCCACTAAATTCTTCTAGTAGTGAAACACATCAACTTTATGATGCAAACATATAGTAGACATATTGTATATGTGAATCAATATGTTATTTATTTGGGATGTCCATTTACCTTATAAGCAGAGAGTTTCAAAGTATAAAAAATGCTAAATGTAACATTTTCTCATAAAACTTGGAATTTTTCACCAAGAAATTATGCAAGTATTGACAAAAATTTTCATCTTACATAAAGTAGTAGAATATGTCACTAAAAAACAATCTCGGAATCAGAATGAAAAATAAAAGCATCCCAGAGTTATTAATGCTTAAAGTGACTGTGGTCAGATGTGCAAAAAATGTTCTGGTCCTTAAAGGGGTACTCCGCCCCTAGACATCTTATCCCCTATCCAAAGGATAGGGGATAAGATGTCAGATCGCCGTGGTCGCTCTGCACGTACTGACGGGCAATACAGGGGCCGGAGCATCGTTACATCATGGCTCCACCCCTCGTGATGTCACGGTCCGCCCCTTTCAATACAAGTCTATAGGAGGGGGCGGGGTGGTCGTCACACCCCCTCCCATAGACTTGCATTAAGGGGACGGGCCGTGATGTCACGAGGGGCGGAGCCATGATGTCACGCTGCTCCGTCCCCCGTATCACTCGTCATTATGCACAGAGCAAACTCGCTCTGTGCTGTAATGATAGCTCGGTACCGCAGCGGGGATCCCCAGCAGTGGGACCGCGGCGATCTGACATCTTATCCCCTATCCTTTGGATAGGGGATAAGATGTCTAGGGGCGGAGTACCCCTTTAAGGTGAAAATGGTTTGGGTGTCCTTAAACAGTAGGTAACGTCAATATTCAGTAAAAGAGACAAGAAAATAGAATATGAACTTCTTTATTCGGTAGGGAAATACATACACGAACAGATTGGTAGACACCTGTCAGCAACATCTGTTTCCTGCATCACCTTGCACTTCTTTGGACCGGAGGCCCGAAGAAGTGCACAGTGATGCAAGAAACGGCTGTGGCTAACAGGTGTCATCACTGCTGTTGGTGTATGTATCTCCTGCCCAAAGAAGTGTGCAGTGACACAGGAAAAGGCTGTGGCCAACAGCTGTCGACCCTGCTGTTGGTGTATGTATCTCCGGCCCGAAGAAGCGTGCATTGATGCAGGAAACGGCTGTTGCCAATAGGTGTCAACCCTTCTGTTGGCAAGAAGTGCACAGTGACGCAGGAAACGGCTGTTGCCAACAGGTGTCTATGCCACTGTCCATATATGTATCTCCCTGCTGTATGTATTTGGTCCTCTGAATAAAGAAGTTATTAATTCAACTGACGGGTTGGTGCTAGCGTCTTGTGTTTTCTAATGAATATGGTTTTTATGTGTATTATATCGTGATTTTGATTGTTTCCCAACTTTAGCTTTTGTCTATTTGTAGTATCCCCATGTGATAGTGTAATAGGTTGCTAATTGCTTCTATACTTCTGATGAGTTGCTTATCCTTAATCACCATGGTACTAATTGGTGATGGACAGGAGAAAAAAGGAACATAAGTAATAGGGTAAATCTGCGTAACAGAAAATAATGAGGTATAGCAGAGAGGATGGAGCAGGTTCCCACATGTTACTGTAACTGTTCTTTGCTAATTTGTCCATTAAAATAAACTCACTCAGTGCATCGCCTTTCTGGACATTGTTATTGGAACAAAGGAAATGTTACCGACAGGGCAAACAAGGTGATATCTTTGCAACAAAAGGCAAATTGTTATCAGAGGAATTTTATAGATGACATGTATCTATGGCTGTCATGTTTAGTGGATATATTGTGCAATCTATCCTAATGGTCTTTTGTGTGGTGTTGAAATAATTTAAAATTCCTCACAGCATAATATTGTTAATAAGTATTTTCCAACAGTTATACCCTCCAGTCCCCGATTCATCCTGGAGGTGCATGCGCAGATTCTCAGCAAGTGATTGTATATAAAGTAATGCAACCTAAAAAGATCTCTATTAAAATGATAACCTTTCTGACAAAAATATAAAAAACCTACGTTAAACCTATAAAATTTAGTGGTGTAATTTATTTGAAGCATGCACTTGCGTTTCAAATTTGAAAAATCCACTATTTATGACGGCTGTTTCAATTAGTGTCATAAAATCAACACAAACATCTTCATAGGAATTTGGACTTGGGACAAATACAGTGGTCCCTCAACATACGATGGTAATCCGTTCCAAATGAACCATCGTTTGTTGAAACCATCGTATATTGAGGAATCCGTTCAATGTAAAGAATAGGAAGTTGTACTCACCTGTCCCCGCCGCTCTGGACCCGTCACCGCTGGTCACCGCTGCCCTGGATGTTGCGCTCCATCGCTGTCGCCACGTCCCCATGGTGTCCCTGCCGCTCCGGAACGTATCTGCTGCCCGGGTACGTCGCTCTCACGTCGCCGTCATCACTTCACTATGCACGCCGCTCCTATTGGATGACGGGAAGCCGTGCGCGGTGACGTGATGACGACGATGAAGAGTGCCGGAGATGAAGGGGATCCTGAAGAGGACGCTCCGGAGCCCCGAGGACAGGTAGGAGACCATTACCGGAGCACACAGGGCACCGTAAACAGCTATTCGGCGGCAGCTGAAGCAGTCAGCATTGCCGTATAGCCATTTATGCGATGGCCCCAACATACAAAATCATTGTATGTTGATGCGGCCTTCAATGTGCAATGGCCTCTGAGAGGCCATCGCATTTTGAAATTATCGTATGTCGGGGCCATCGTAGGTCAGGGGGGTCACTGTACTGCTAGAAAGCAAATAAAGAGAAATTGGTGTACTCACGCACTATCCAGCAAACAAGAATTTTATTGTTCATAAGGCAGGGTCATTTTTAGGCTGGATGCACACATAGCATTTTGGTCAGTATTTTCAGTCAAAACCAAGAGTTGGTTCACAGCAAAGAAAAAATGTTGAACATTTTTCCATCATAGTTTTTCCTTATGTTTGCTAGAGGGGTATTTCGGGGTTAACTAACTTTAACTATCCTGCTCATTATGAATAAGTATGCTAGTTTTACATTTACTTGATGTATCGCTCTGCCGTGAATTGTCTTCTTTTTCTTCATTATATGGTCCCCCAGGTCTAGCGTTTCCTTTCAGGTTCTGATGACGTTCGTCTCACAATTCTTACCGGTTCGAGGCGGCACCTGGTATACGGGGGCTTGGCTATTTCTTGTATTTCATCACAAGCCAGCTCCCTGATGACGTTTGCGGTCCATCTGTACCTCTTTCTGACTTGCCGGCGTCCCAAGATCTTATCAATCTGCGCTTGGAATGCAGGGAACACCTGCATGTCAGGACGTACAGATGGGCCGCAAACGTCATCAGGGGGCTGGCTTGTGAAGAAGTACAAGAAATAGCCAAACCCCCGTATACCAGCTGTCGCCTCGAGCCGCAAAGGATTGTGAGACAAACATCATCAGGACCTGAAAGGAAGCACTAGACCTGGGGGACCATATAATGAAGAAAAAGACGATCCACGGCAGAGCGGTATAGCAAGTAAATGTAAAACTGGCATAATTATTCATAATGGGCAGGATAGTTAAAAGTTAGTTAACCCCGGAATACCCCTTTACACTTCTGGTAGTGGGTACAAATATTGACCAAAATGCTACGTGTTAACCTAGCTTTGCTATCCCTGCCGGACAGGAGAGGTATAAACTGGCTCCAGAAAGTTAAACGGATTTGTAAATTAATTATTTTAAAAAATCTTATTCCTTCTAGTACTTATCAGCTGCTGAAGTTGAGTTGTTGTTTTCTGTCTCACAACAGTGCTCTCTGCTGACACCTCTGTCTGTCTCAGGAACTGTCCAGAGTAGCAGAAAAGCCACACAGCAAACCTCTCCTGCTCTGGACAGCTTCTGATACAGACAGAGGTGTCAGCAGAGAGCACTGTTGTCAGACAGAAAAGAACAACTCAACTTGTGCAGCTGATAAGTACTGGAAGGATTAAGAATGTTTTTATAGAAGTGATTTACAAATCTGTTTAACTTTCTGGAGCCAGTTGATATGGAATACCCCTTTAATACCATTAACTACCCCCCTCCCCCTATAGGGACTAACTATTTCTTTATGCAGTTCCCCTTATATGGTGCAATCTACATGGGAGGGGGAGGAAGGGTCATTTTGTGAGAGTACAATGCTCCAAAGTCCTCAACTCCTGAGTTGGATGATTCCCAGATATGTGATCAATTATATGTGGATGTACTCAATCAGGTCTGAGAACTTTCACCTGGTGGTGTCCTCAACCCACCTTAAATATTTAGAAAAATAGAAAGTAGAGAAATGGCGAGGTTCTCAAGGACTGTGGGTTGGTTTATGTAAGTGAAATTAATCTATGTAGAGTGTGTGAGAATTAGTACATAGTATTAAGACCTGAGAAGAGGTATAGATTTATATAGAAACATAGTATTGGTGGAATAGAATGTTATACAGTATATACCAATTTGTATGTATAGTGTGTGGTATAACTGTGGGATGTGGAGTGTAACTGTATCAGTAACTGAATCAGTCACATGTGAAGCAGGTGATGTGTAGAATGTTTAATGTAACTGTAGGATATGGAATGTAACTGTATCAGTAGTTGTATCTGTTGAGTATACAATCAGTGGTGTGTGTAATGTGTAAAGAAAATGGATAGGTGGAGGGGTTATGTGTGGTAACAGTAATAGAGATAGTGTGAGGATGGTCAGGAGAAAATAGTAGATGGAGATGTTTAGATAATAGTATAAGTATCATTGAGAATGTATCTAATGTCCTAAATGTTACTATGTTCTTGTCTGGTGAAAAACTGGTAAATAATGTAGCTCAGTAATGTATCTGTATGAATCTGTATCAATAATCAAAAGTTGTCCAAGGTACAATGGTGATTTATTAAGTTCTATAAAGCATATAAAACATAAAAAACATACATGCAGGAAAGGGATATGTAGGGCCCTTCCAATCCCCTCCAAAAAAATTTACATGGGGTAAAGAAAATACAAAAATAAAAAAGGTTAATATAGGGTTAAAAAAAAATATATTTATATATATATACATATATATATATATATATATATATATATATATATATATATATATATATATATATATTAATGCCACACAGAATGTCCTCAAAGATATATTAGTCCACAGTTCTTTGGTTCGAACAGTTTATAATCCTGAATCGGGTGATTCAATTTTCAACCTCTGGAGCCTCCTTATTTGCGGACCACTCCTATTGTTATATCCAAATATGATGCAATTTGTGTTAAGATTGTTTCAATAGTACATCGATAGTGGTACAGTGATGCAGTGACACAGCGGTCACAAACTCCCTGGTGGTGACTCGGAGGTCACGGCCAGCAGATGGTAATAATACTAGCAGTAGATGTAAAGCAGCTCGGCGGCCGCAGAAAGCAAAAAGCCGTTCAGTACTATGTACCGCTTACCCGACCGTGGGTGACTGGGGAGTCTCTGGTGACCTGGTGGTTCCGGCGATGTAGTGGTTAGGCGATGCGGTCTGTCTCCCAACAGGCCGGTCGTCAGCTATATTCGCCTTCTCCTAAGTCAGGCCTCCGGTGCTCCCGTCCTCGGTCCTCGTGGTGTCTGTGGCTTGCGGCTTCTGCTGTAAGAGAGTGCAGATGGTGGTGGTGGCAGCGGCAGTGGTGGAAAGTGCGGTGACGGTCCCGGAGTTAGTGGTGCAGCAAATCACAGGGTGATGTTGTCCTGGATGTTGGTTGATGCTCTGATTAGTAATTGTAGTGACTGTGGTGGGTGGCAAGCTGAGATCAGATGCGTTTCGGACCTACGTGGTCCATCCTCAGCGATCCTGAGGATGGACCACATAGGTCCGAAACGTATCTGATTTATTTCTGATGTATTTCTAGTGCAATGACACACAGTGTATCTACAATGACTGCCACTAAATAAACACTGAATAGATCAATGAGAGCATATCCTAAAGTGAAACACTGGGCAAAACCTGGCCCATTTGATCTTAAACTGACTTTATTCATGGAGGGCCAAAAACATTTACCTGGATTTACCCTTTAAATGTAATGCCCCAACAGGTGTGCCACCTACCGGTTTTGTATTCATCGGGTTTTCACTCATAATCCCACTCCAGTATTCAGAAACCAGACTTCTGCTGCAGGAGAGATACAATGTTGCTTCCGCAAGAGTGTTAATAATTAAATGGTGTTTGGTCAGGCCATACAGTGGGGGTGTAGGCAGTGTTGGTTGTGCAACAAAGCTAGAAAGTTTAGATGCAGGTGGGTGGAAGGAGGAAAGCACAGGCATGATCGACAATCTGGGTCATTCACTGAAAGAGCAACAAGGTACAGTAGGGTCAAGCAGAGGAAGGGTCAGTATGACAAGTTCACCTGTAGACCAGTGGGAGCTTTAAAGCAAAAAACTTTGTAATACAAGTACTTATCCCCCCCCCCACCCTTAGTCCTGTTTCACTTTTTGATCTATTTGCTATTGGTGTAAACAATCACATGAAGAACTATTAGATCCTTTTACCTCTGCAGTAGGTTCTGTCAGTAGATCCCCTTAGGGTGAAAACACACAAGCTATCAGCCGCATGCACCAAAAATGCAGGAGTTAATAACCACTGGCAGACCTGTGGTGTGTATTCGCCGTATAAGATGCACCAACTTCCCCCCTCCCCCCCCCCCCCCCCCCTGGGAAGAAAAAGTGCGTCTTATATGGCGAAAAAAACTGTATTTATTTTTTTCTTGGAATGCAACAATATAGTCACAAAAAAGTGCTTAGACCCCCCAGGCCAAAATAGTCCTGGTCATTAAAGTGTTAATTTACTAATATCAATAGTGTGAACCCTCCGCAAATCAAAGGGCAGATAATATTTTGGCTGAACAATGCAGAGTCTTATTAGAACACACAGTGAAAATGAAATAGATGGCGATGTGTTCAGGAAAGGTTGCTAAAGGGCATGTACTGGCAAATGAACGCACGTCATTTGATTGTGGAGAAGCCATTGAAATGTATGAGCCCTAATGAATTGACGGGTTTTGTCTAACAGTTTCAGCATCGAGCCAAATTACGACTTCCTGTATATTTATGATGGGCCAGATGGAAACAGTCCTCTGATTGGAAGTTTTCAGGACAGCAAATTACCAGAAAGAATCGAGAGCGGTTCCAACAACATGCATTTGGCTTTCAGGAGTGACGGATCTGTCAGCTTTACCGGCTTTCATCTGGAATACAAAGGTGATGTTACCGCTTAGTTCTACTTAAGATTTTTTCATAACAGTTACAGTGAAGTTCTGACAGTCTATTTTATAAAGTACATTCCACCTCAAAGCTATTGAACAGCTATTTTTTTTTATTTACTAAAAAAGACAGTAAGATGAGACTGAAGAGATGTGTAGACCTTCCAACCATGCATGGCTCCAATGCATGTTATTACTTCTAGACCAGTCTTGTGACCCCAACACTGTTTTATGACCAAACACATGTACATTCATTTTTTATTTATTTATTTCCAACTTCCTTTATCATAAATTGCTCAAAAGAGTAATATAAACGTCAAAAGAGGTATCAGTGTTCCAAATGTCATTACATATGCAAAATCCTAGAATGTTGTATAAAACAGTATTTTGTAACTGCAAGCTCCGTGTATCGAGTCAAAAGTATTTCTGAGCACATTAGTAGAAAACACACAGATATACAGGGGTTAAAACAACAAAAGTGGATTCACGCGAAGTTGGGTCTTAAATTGTCCAGCTTTAGGACCATAGATAAGGATGAAGAAGGAGGTACATTTACTTCATTCAGGTAATGTGTTGTTTATGTTTAAAGGGGTTCACCAGAGGAAGAAAATGTTTTCAAATCAAACAGTGCCAGAAAGTAAAACATATTTATATATTACTTATATTTAAAAATGTTCGTCCTTCCAGTACTTATCAGCAGCTGTATGCTCCAGACAAAGTTGTGTAGTTCTTTCCAGTCTGACCACTGTGTTCTCTGCTGACACCTCTGTCCGTGTCAGAAAGTGTCCAATCCAGGAGAGGTTTGCTATGGGGATTAGTTCCTGCTCTAGACAGTTTCTGACATGGACAGAGGTGACAGTAGAGAGAACTGTGGACAGAGAAAAGAACTACACAACTTCCTCTGGAGCATAGAGCAGCTGATAAATTCTGGAAGGATTAAGATTTAAAAAAATGAATTTACAAATCTGTAGAACTTTTTGGCACCAGTTGATTTGAAAACTTTTTTTTCCACCAGAGTTTCCCTTAACCCCTTAACGACAATTGACGTTAATGGGCATAAATGAACGTCATGGTGCGGTGGTACTTAACGCTCCATGACGTACATTTGCATCATGAACATGACCGTTAGCACCGGATCGGTGCTCGTATCATGTGCGGCAAGTCCTGTTTGCTATCAGCAGCCAGGGACCCGCCGGTAATGGCGGACATCAGCGATTGCGCTGATGTCCGCCATTAACCCCTCAGATGCCCTTATCAATACAGATCACGGCATCTGCGGCAGTGCAGCACTTAAAATGGATGATCGGATTGCCCGCAGTGCTGCCGCAGGATCAGATCATCCAGCACGGCGGCCAGAGGTCCCCTCACCTGCCTCCGGCTATCTCCAGGGGTCTTCTACTCTGGTCTGCTCTGATCGAGCAGACCAGAGCAGAAGATCACCAATAACACTGATCAGTGCTATGCCTTATGTATAGCAGTGAACAGTATTGGCAATCAAGTTATTGCAATAAAAAGTCCCCTATGGGGACATAAAATGTGTAAAAAAAAAAGTTTAATAACTTTTTTTTTATTTAAAAAATGGGAAAAATCCTCTCTCCAATAAAAATGTAAAAGGTCCCTTTTTCCCATTTTACCCACAAAAAGCGTAAAAATAAAAAAGAAACATATTTTGTATTGCTGCGTGCGTCATTATCCGAACGATCAAAATATAATGTTAATTATCCCATATGGTGAACAGCGTAAACGTAAAAAAAAAAAAAAAAAAAAGTCCAAAATTGCTGCTTTTCCCCCAAAAAAATTGCTAAAAAATGATTAAAGTTTTATACATGCAAATGTGGTACCAATAAAAAGTATAGATCACGGTGCAAAAAATGAGCCCTGATACTGCCACACAACTTAAAGCATGCCGGTTAGCTCAGGGAGCTGTTCGGGATAGCCACAGTGAAATTGCGGCATCCCGAACAGCTTACAGGACAGCCGGAGGGTCCCTACCTGCCTCCTCGCTGTCCGGTCGCCGAATGACTGCTCAGTGCCTGAGATCCAGGCATGAGCAGTCAAGCAGCAGAATCATCGATCACTGGTTTCCTATGAGAAACCAGTGATCAATGATAAAGATCAGAGTGTGTAGTGTTATAGGTCCCTATGGGAGCTATAACACTGCAAAAAAATGTGGAAAAAAAAGTGAATAAAGATCATTTAACCCCTTCCCTATTAAAAGTTTGAATAGCCCCCCTTTTCCCATAAAAAATGTCTGTGCGGAAATGTCCGAATTATAAAAATATATATTTAATTAAACCGCACGGTCAATGGCGTACGCGCAAAAAAATTCCAAAGTCCAAAATAGTGCATTTTTGGTCAAGATCAATAAGTCCTATCAATGCAAAAATGGTACCGTTACAAACTTCAGATCACGGCGCAAAAAATGAGCCCTCATACCGCCCCATACGCGGAAAAATAAAAAAGTTATAGGGGTCAGAAGATAACAATTTATCAATTTTGCTGCATGAAGTTATGATTTTTTCCAGAAGTACGACAAAATCAAACCTATATAAGTAGGGTATCATTTTAATCGTATGAACCTACAGAATATAGATTAGGTGTCATATTTACCAAAAAATTTACTACATAGAAACGGAAGCCCCCAAAATTTACAAAACAGCGGTTTTTTTTTCAATTTTGTCTCACAATGATTTTTTTTCCATTTCACCATAGATTTTTGGGCAAAATGACTGACGTCATTACAAAGTAGAATTGGTGGCGCAAAAAATAAGCATTTATATGGATGTTTAGGTGCAAAATTGAAAGAGTTATGATTTTTTTAAAGGCAAGGAGAAAAAAACGGAAATGCAAAAACGGAAAAAAACCCGGTCCTTAAGGGGTTAAACATACTAGATTTTCTTTAAAGCGGTACAATAATAGAAAAGTATGTAATCATGAGTATAATTTTAATGGTATTGACCCACAGAATAAAGAATACATGTCATTTTTTATGTAAATTGTTCAATGTGAAAACTAAATCTTTCAAAATTTTCAAAATTGCCATTTTCTTTTATATTTCACCACACAAATAATATATTTTATGGGAAACTGAGTGATGTCATTACAAAGTAGCACTGGTCGTGCAAATAACATGCCCTCATACTCGCCTGTGGATGAAAATATTAAAGAGTTATGATTTTTAGAAGACAAGGAGGAAAAAAGGAAAATTAAAAAATAAAATTGGCCAAAATGGGCTTGGTCCTTAAAGGATTAAATAATGAATTTGGCCAAGATATATATATATATATATATATATATATATATATATATATATAATATTAATGCTTAGTTTAAATAAATATTTTGGTTTTTAGGCTAGTGGTAAGTGTGTTCTGTCGGGGCCAAAAGAAAATGGTGTGTCTCTCTTTGTACAGTTGTACAGCTAGGACAGCCACTAGATCAGTTTACAGACCCTTGTGCCCATCTCTAACTGGTGAATGATACTTAGGGTTAGACAAGGAGACTTCAATTTTGTCTTCACATCTGTATGCGAGTGCTTCCTTTTGTTTGGCTCCCCACCAAGTAGTCACCAAGTGATTCCTAATCCATGTTCTAAGTCAACTTGTATTGTACACTGGAATTCACAGAAGGGGTATAACAACTTAAAACTTAACATTTATTGTGCTATTTAAAAGACAAGACCCCACTGAAAACAAAACAACAGAAAGAGATAGTCAGTCACAGAGGCCAAGGTAAATAATGGTCAGTGAGTGACAGGGGATGAAGACTGTATGACCAGGGTGGGTAGGGCTGTGGCCCTAGTATACCCTAACGGGGAAATGTCATGCCACTAACCCTGCTCGCTCAGGGAACTGTCGGGGCACTTGTCCTTGAAAGGACGACCCCTGCCCCGGTCTACCCCTTTGTCAAACCCTGCACTATATGGATAATCAGCCCGCCCGCCCAAAGCGTTTCCCCCAAGTCATTGGGTTCGTCAGGGGCTATAAAGCAAAGACAACCAATATCACAAATATAATCAACAGCTTAATAACACATAGTGCAAAACAAAAGCCAAGGCCAAAAAGGTGCACCAGTTACAATGAAGTGCACCATATAGAATTAACCGCAACAACATCCCTAAGCATAAGCAACCCTCAATAGTAAGTTACAGCGCAGGGAATAGCGATGTGCTAATGACCCAGAGCAGAGCCCTGCTCCTGGGTACTGACTCACGTTACCCACAGTGGCGGTCTGCGAGATGCTGGCATCTGTAGTGGCAGAGTGCACAGCGATGGTGTCTGTTTTCCGCTAATTTGATCAGCGAAACAGGAGCCCTCTTATAGCACTTACCTAATCAGACGCTGCTACGCTTCCGGATGCCGACGTCACACTAGTGAGTCTGCATCACTTCCGGGGGCGCGTCATCACTACAGAGCGGAGTGTCTACAGTTGCCTGGCGACGCCACATTGCTGTGCGCAGGCGCCGTCCGCAACTTGTAAACATAGACAGGATGAGTATTTAGTGGCTAGATCTGGGACAAAAACGGTAAGTATAAACAGAAAGGTAGTTCGATCCTACTAATAGTGACATAGCAATAGGTCTCCAACAACTGATAAGTTACAGAATCAGAAATAGATTAATGATTACTGCAGAATGCAGAATATATATGGACCACTGTTGTGAATATACAGTAAAATTATAACAAGGGTGTAGAAGGCAAAGGGAACATAGAGCTCCTCTGAATGGTGAGAGAGTGACAGGGCACGAGGGTATAAACTGAAGAGGAATAAATATCAGCTACAGAAAACATGCATAACTTAATTTCTCATTTAAGCCTTTCGGGGACTGAGTCTGAAGACGGAATAATCTACTGGGCTTCTTTTTGTAAAATCAATTTATCCCAGTCCCCTCGACTTAGAGGGGGTCTTACCTGCTCAATCCCCACAAAGGTCACCACTTTTGGGTCCCCCCCATGGCTGTCACAGACGTGTCTTGCCAAGGATTTGTCCGCTTGATTTGCAATGTCCCTCAGATGCTCCCCCACCCTCCTTCTCAGTTCACGCTTGGTTTTGCCAATGTATTCAAGACCACATATACAGTTGGCCTTATATACCACCCCCTTTCTCCGACAGTTTATGAAATCACAGATGTCAAATATGCCCCCTGTGGTGGAACTCGTGAAGGTCTTAGTCACTGCAATGTGGTTGCATGCAATGCATCCACTGCATCTAAAGCAGCCCTTGATTCTGCGGTCTAGCCAAGTGTGTCCTTGATTAGGTCTGGTGAAATGGCTACGAACAAGTCTGTCCGGCAGATTCCGACCCCATTAAAATGAAATCTGTGGGTGAGTATCTAAGACCTAAGATCTAAGACCTCCTGAAGATCTTTATCCATCAATAGGACATGCCAATACTCAATAATGGCTCTGACCTGGGGGGATGCCACTATCAAAAGTGGCCACTATTCGTGTAATGTCTTTAACTGGAGTTTTCTGTCGGGGTACAAGGAGGGAAATAAAGGGAACACTTAAACAACACAATGTAACTCCAAGTCAATCACACTTCAGTGAAATCACATCAATGCGAGCTGTGGCAAGAAGGTTTGCTGTGTCTGTCAGCGTAGTGTCCAGAGCATGGTACCAGGAGACAGGCCAGTATATCAGGAGATGTGGAGGAGGCTGTAAGAGGGCAACAACCCAGCAGCAGGACCGCTACCTCTGCCTTTGTGCAAGGAGGAGCAGTAGGAGCGCTGCCTGAGCCCTGCAAAACAACCACAAGCAGGCCACAAATGTGCATGTGTCCACTCAAACGGTCAGAAACAGACTCCATGAGGGTGGTATGAGGGCCCGACGTCCACAGGTGGGGGTTTTGCTTACAGCCACACAACGTGCAGGACATTTGGCATTTGCCAGAGAAAACCAAGATTGGCAAATTCGTCACTGGCGCCCTGTGCTCTTCACAGATGAAAGCCGATTCACACTCAGCACATGTGACAGACATGACAGAGTCTGGAGACACCGTGGAGAATGTTCTGCTGTCTGAAAGATCCTCCAGCATGACCGGTTTGGCGGTAGGTCAGTAATGGTATGGGCAGCATTTCTTTGGGGGGCTGCACAGCCCTCCATGTGCTTGTCAGAGGTTGCCTGACTGCCATATGGTACTGAGAGGAGATCCTCAGACCCCTTGTGAGACCATATGCTGGTGCGGTTGGCCCTGGGTTCTTCCTAATGCAAGACAATGCTAGACCTCATGGGGCTGGAGTGTGTCAGCAGTTCCTGCAAGAGGAAGGCATTAATGCTATGGACTAGCCCACCCGTTCCCTAGACCTGAATCCTACTGAGCACATCTGGGACATCATGTCTCGCTCCATCCACCAATGCCACGTTGCACCACAGACTGTCCAGGAGTTGGCAGATGCTTTACAAGCACAGCTGTTCTTAAAAATTATAATTGGTAGGAATTTTCCTTCATGGATATGACCTGAAAGAAGACGGCACTACTAGCCCAGATGACAGGGACACCTGAAGGGTTCACCCCCAATTTCACATTTAAAAAAATGAAAAGGCAAGCCCAGAGTATTTCTGACATATCAGCAGTTGTCATGCTCCTCCTCATCCTACGTGTGTTATCCTAAGGTTGTTTCTTCTTCTTTACATATACTCTACAAATTAATTCAAAAGGATGAAAATGCAAATGTACTCAATATGAGCCACAAGCCTACAATGGATATTAGAGATGACCGAATTTTTGAAAAATTTGATTCGGCCGAATTTATTTGCGGGAAATCTGTATTAAAAATGGCTATTTCTGGCCTACAGAGAGCCTCAATAGGGGTGTAAAACACTTTGCCTTGCTATAACACGCATAAGGTGTGTGCTGGGTTACTGAAAAAATACTGTTATTCAGTATGACATGCAGATTAGAGGCATCGCTATTAAAATCACTGTCGCAGAGCATCACAATGACAGAGCCTGGAGGTGGCATCAGAATGAGGAGACCATATAGTGGCTGAATGACACAGCGTGGAGGTGGAGGCAGCATGAGGAGACCATAGAGTGGCTGAATAACCCAGCCTGGAGGTGCCAACAGCCTGACGAGACCATAGGGCCTCAGAATTGAAAAAATTAAAGATATTTTTTATCATTTAAATTGAAGATTCCAAATAGATAAACCTAAAAAGTTTTATTTAATTTGCATGAGGAGACACAATGACGGTACAGTGACACAGCGTAGAGGTGGCGGAAGCATGAGGAGACTATATAGTGGCTGAAAGACAGCCTGTATTTGGCAGCAGCATGAGGAGACCATATAGTGGCTGAATGGCACAGCCTGGAGTTGGTAGCAGCAAGAGCAGACCATATAGTGGCTGAATGACACAGCCTGGAGGTGGCGGAAGCATGAGAAGACCATATAGCTGCAGAATGAGACAGCCTGGAGGTGGCAGCAGTATGAAAAGAACATATGGTGGCAGAATGAGATAGCCTGGAGCTGCCATCAGCATGAGGAAAACATATGGTGGCAGTATGCGAAAGCCTGGAGGTGGCATCAGCAGCATCAGGATTCCTGAAAGTGACCTGGTGACTGAAAAGGGCGGCCCTACACAGGAACCTCTCCCTATTTCTACCTGCAAACACTACCATTTCCCAGGGTTTTTAGGTGGATATATGGGAAGAGGTTCCTGTGTGTGGCCGTCCTTTCTAAGACAAGTAACACTTTCCTCGAGAAGGTGGAAGGGAACAATGTATTGTCCATTGTAGGAGGTGGGGCTAAAAACTTCCCCTGTAAGGCCTTACTCTTGCATTATTAATTCCCTTCTTGGCAAGTGTTACACGCCCTTTAAAGGGTGGCCCCCACACAGGAAACTCTTCCTATTTCCACCTATAAACCATGTGAAATGGCAGTGTTTGCAGGTAGAAATAGGGAGAGGTTCCTGTGTGGGGCCGCCTTTTTTAGGGCGAGTAACACTTGCCAAGAAGGGAATTAATAATGCAAAAGTTTTTACCCCCAACGGTTACAAACAGCTGGAGATATTTTGATAATACTTGGTCACATGTTACTTATATGTCCACTAAAAATATAGGATAGTTAAATTAACTCTAACCTACCCCCATTTGTGAGGGTCAGGGTTTTTGTTTTACCCCTTAAGGACCCGGGGTTTTTTCCATTTTTCATTTCCTTAACTTTAAAAAATCATAACTCTTTCAATTTTGCACCTAAAAATCCATATGATGGCTTATTTTTTGCACCACCAATTCTACTTTGTAATGACATCAGTCATTTTACCCAAAAATCTATGGCGAAACAGAAACTAAATCCTTATGAGACAAAATTGAAGAAAAAAAAAACGCCATTTTGTAATTTTCGGGGGATTCTGTTTCGATACAGTAAATTTTTCAATAAAAATGACACCTTCTCTTTATTCTGTTGGTCCATACAATTAAAATGATACCCTACTTATGTAGATTTGATTTTGTCATACTTCTGGAAAAAATCATAACTACATAACTGACCCCTATAACTTTTTTATTTTTCCGCGTATGGGGCATTATGAGGGCTCATTTTTTGCGCCCTGATCTGAAGTTTTTAGCTGTAAAATTTTTGCATTGATAGGACTTATTGATCGAAATGCACTATTTTGGACTTTGGAATTTTTTTGTGCCATTGACCGTGCGGTTTAATCAATGATATATTTTTATAATTCGGACATTTCCGTACGCGGCGATACCATATATGTTTATTTTTATTGACACTGTTTTGTTTATGGGAAAAGGTGATTCAAGCTTTTATAAGGGGAGGGGTTCAATGATCTTTATTCACTTTTTTTTCCACTTTTTTTTTGCAATGTTCATGCTCCCATAGGGAGCTATAACACTGCACACACTGATCTTTTACTTTGATCAGTGGTTTCTTATAAGAATTCTGCCGCTTGACTGCTCATGCCTGGATCTCAGGCACTGAGCAGTCATTCGGCGATTGGACAGCATGGAGGCAGATAAGGACCCTCCGGATGTCATGTAAGCTGTTCAGGCCCCACGTTATAGATCGGGAGCGGACTCATGATGTACCGGTACGTCATGGGTCCTTAAGAGGTTAAATAGGCACTGTCAGATACAAAAACTTTTTATATGTTGTAAAGCATGCAAAACCAATAGGTTTTGCAATTGCTTTCATTAGAAAATGTTCTGTATTGAATACTGAAAAAGCCAGTCAAACAGCTGCCCCACCTGCCGGCTTAGACACATACTAGTCCTGCTGTGTCCATGCATCATCACCTATGTCATGGACACACTTCTTTGATTGACAGCTGTAAGCGCAGGGCTCACAGCTGGAGGAAAAATCCTCCCACTGTCAGCTTGTGACCCATTACTGTCAGTGAGGACAAGCTGGGAGTTGTAGTTTTGCTAATGCTAGGGGAGATGTGAGCAGACAGCATACTGAGGGAGGGGCAGAGACCTGCACAATGAGACTACGCCCCCTCCCTTTCAGAGGAAGTCAGACTAGTGAGCTAAATTAAAATTGTAAAAAAAAAAATAAAGGTGCTAGACACATAAAAATTTGATGTGCATTGTCAGGATTAGGTATAAAAAAATTTTGTTGGATCTGACGGGTAAGCTTAAAAGTCTAATGCAAATATATGGGAAATGTATGTACTTTGACATTAACTTAGTATTAAAAACTGCTTAAAAGTATTCAGATACACTCCCAGGTGAAATTACAGTGTTAGGCTTTTTTTAGGCTTTAAGGGCTCTTGGACTGTGTTGTACATGAGTTTCGTGGCTATTGATGACTTTCAGATTTGGACCGACCGTAGTTCAAACGTAGCGCAACAATTCTTTTTTTTCCATGAAAATATGTCTCTGTGGTACAAAAGTAGTAAAATATTAATAAAACTATGGCCTGTGCGCTGGCACACGGTGCTTCTCCTGAATAATGATGGTGTATCACTGGACCTGAAGTTGACGCCCCTAAGAAAAACATGTTTACATTGAAAACAGGCATTTTTTTTATATTTCATTGGCCAAAAGCAGTCCAGTTGAACCACTGCCATACTTGTGTTTTTGCATTATAGTACAAAACTGTTTATAAATAAAACTTGCAATATTTAATTTGATCATGTGTTAACAATGTAACAAATAAAAATATTTTAATATGTTAAAATAAACTAAAACTAAACTAAATTAACAAATAAGTACATTAAATAAATAAATAAATAAACAATATCAATTTGGTACATATTAGGCAAAAGAAAAGTTATTTTGGTTGAATGAATCTTTAACGTACTAAGTGCTTGTGTTCTGTATTCTGCAGCCAAACTACGAGAATCCTGTTTTGACCCTGGAAATATAATGAATGGTACACGACTTGGTATGGATTACAAGCTTGGATCTACCGTTACCTATTATTGTGATGCCGGCTATGTCCTTCAAGGATATTCAACACTTACATGCATCATGGGAGATGATGGAAGACCCGGGTGGAACCGTGTATTACCAAGCTGTCATGGTGAGATTTTCTATAATAAACACCAGCAGAAATAAATCCCCATCAATTTAATGCGGTTTTTGTATCAGGAAGGCATATGTTCACTGTAAACACCTTCGCTATAGTCACAAATTAATTTGTATCCAGCAGATGCCAATTGAGATAATAAAACCTAAGGCCAGATTGGATCATTAGAAAGTGCTGGACACATTATCAAAATCACTGAATCAGTAAATATTTCCAATTGGCACCACATATAGTAGGGACTCTTGCAGAATATTCTCACATTTAAAATTATTAATAAAGGTACATTTACATTAGTTTCAGGTGACAATGTTAAAAGGCAATAGGGAAAATTTAAGATATATTCATTTTTCACTCTTCTTTTCTAACTTGCACATTTTTCTGAATGCAAATTGAAAATGTGATAAAGTGACCATGTTGTCGCACAGTGCATGATGATTTTTTTTGCCTTGTGGGTTTCTATGCCACCCATTGAGAAGAGTGTTGTGAATTGTGAAAAATTATGAAACCTTTTGAAAATCACAAATAGTAAGTGTATCTACAAGCCAACAACAAATAAATCACTCTCTCTTTACACAAACTGTAACACTTTTTATCACTCAGCTTTGTCAGACAAGGCACAAAAAGTCTCTAAAACACATAATAAATCTTGTGCAAGTCATGTAAGTATTTCTTTATTTTTTTGGTGTAAATTGTGCCAGAATCATTTGCAATAATAAATCTGCCCCAATGACTATTTGATGACCAAGTGGGTCTAACTGTTTACATGTATTTAGGGACCAGCAATACATGCAAAACGTCTAACTTAATTGGATTGTCCTATAAAGATTGAATGTTTTTTAGTATGGTATGGCTGAAAAGATAGAGATTTGTCTATACTCATGATGTTTTGATGTATATTCGGGGTATTCAATGTAAGGAATCATCCCAGGGATCCCACTCTGGCCAGTAGTGCTTCCCCGGTAAAAGATGACACGATAGGTCAGAATATATAGATAGTATTATTAATTTATTCATGCTCCAAAGTATAAGCAGTAAAAAGAACTGTCCATGCAGTAAAAATGCAGTAAAAAGAACGGACAACACATTTCTAAAGGATAACCCCTTTCTGAAGGATACAGGAGTTATCCTTTAAAAATGCGTTGTCCGTTCTTTTTACTGCACTTGTACAAAACTGCTTGTATTTTGGAGCGCAAATTAAGTACTAATACTATCTACATATTCTGACCTATCATATCATCCTGAGTCGGATCCCTGGGGTGATTCTTTGCCTTGAATATCCAGAATATATCTTGTTATTCAAGTTCTTCACCAATATATACCAACGGCCAGCAGCTCCCGCATACTGGGCTGCCTCTAAAGCGATTAACTGTGTTGTGCTTGATAGCGCAACACGAAAAGTTGAGCAGCTCCAACATATCCATCATGGTAATGGCACTATCGAGCGCCATCTCTGTTTTCCTTTTTTACTTATCCTTCTATGATGTTTTGATGGAACATTGTGACTCAAATTTTCATAATATTCTGGTGGTCATTAGATACTTCATATATAAGATACAGAGATCTTATCAGTATCATTGAGTATGTGGTTAGTTAGAATGGTGTGTGGTGTACAAAATACTGCGCCATACTACTCTCTACAATGGTAACTGGATGGGTCTGTGTTAAGTAGAGTTATGTAGGGATTAAATTGCACTGAGTATAATTGAGTATTCATGATATCTTTCATCTTACTGCCCTCACCTTAAAGGGGTATTCCAAAGGACTAACTTTTTTTTGTCAACTGTTTAAATAAAATAATTTTGTAGTATAAATTTATAAAAAAAAATAGAACTAATAATAATAACCTTTTTGTTTAATCTGCTTTTAGATGTTTGCTGGCAGCATAGAGAGCCGACATGGGACTCTCTGCTGGTACCAGTGTCTGTGTCAGGAACTGCACGGCTGCTCATACCCTGGTGCCTACTTACTCACTGATTGCTATACTACATCTCACAGAGCCCCCCCCCTATTCTATTGTTTATTCTAATAGAGCCCCCCCCCATTCTATTTGCATATTCTAATAGAGCCCCCCCTCCCCTTATTCTATTGTATATTCTAATTCTTTTTAGCTGGGCGTTAGAATACACAATTCACTGATGTAGGCCCTTACTAGTGCTATTTACACTGCAGCCTCTACCATAGTGAACAGTGTGATCACCCCTTACTTACTAACCTAGAGGCTGCAGTGCACACAGCTCTAAACACAGGGAGCCTCCCCAGTGTATTTCATTCTCTATTTCCCAGTTTAAATGCATTAGAATATACAATAAATTTGGGCAGGCTTTCTGTTGCTATTTCTGTGTGCACAGCAATGTGAGCACTGAGTGAGTGTGCGGTGGCAACAGAGAGCCCCATGTCGGTTCTTACAGCTGCCAGCTAATGTTCAAAAGAAAAGTTAACAAAAAGTCTAAAAAAGTTACAATAAAGTTACATTGCAAAATTATATAACTTTATTAAAACATTTAACTAAAAAAAAGGCTTCAGAATACCCTTCAAAATATTTCTGTAGGCATTGAATAAGCTGTGTCAGAACACCTTTAGAAGTACATGTATTTGAAGTATGTAAAAAAGAGCATAAAAAACTCAAATGGGCACTGTCAAATTTATTTTTTTTAAATAACAACTAGCACTTTTCTGTACTCACTCCTGTCCTGTCAATCAGACTTCTGTCTGAAAACATAGAGGAGGGGTTACATAGCAGCCTGCAGTAATTGAATAAAGATGCATTGCACAGCACAGCAGACTCAGGGAGAAAGTGAATGCATGGTGAGTGAGGGTGGGCTTAGTGCTTGCTTCTAATATGCCCCTTCCAAGGCAGTGAACGTCAGAATAAGTGAAAAGCAGAACAGAGGGATTTGCGATAAAGAATCTGCATATCCTAGTGAGTAACATACAGAAGCGTTATGTTTTCTGCGATATTACAGGTACACTTTAAGCTAGCCATTTACCTTAAATAGCTCTAAACCGACAACTTTCTCTCCCGATCTCCATATATATATATATATATATATATATATATATATATGCATATTTTAGTTAAGACACCTTTAGAGGCAACTAATTTCATAGAGAACAAAAAGATGAGAAAATTTAAATCCAACTGCATGAACCTCCCTAGACATCTGCTATCAGGAGGCCAGGAGACACATTAGATGGTTAGCCGTTCTACCTAAAATTGGTAGGTTTGGCCAAAAGTTATCTAATGTGTATAGCCAGCTTTAATTGCATTAATCTTAATAACAAGGGGTTATCTCACTATAGACACGTTTTAAAGGAGTACTCTGGTTAAACAGGGAATTGCTTCTGCCTCCAAAATACCCTACAGCAGTCTTTCCCAAACAGGGTGTCTCCAGCTGTTGCAAAACTCCCAGCATGCCATGACAGTCAGTGGCTGTCCGGCAATACTGGGAGTTGTTGTTTTTCAACAGCTGGAGGCTCCATTTTGGAAAGAGTGCCACCTAAAATTGGTAGGTTTGGCCAAAAGTTATCTAATGTGTATAGCCAGCTTTAATTGCATTAATCTTAATAACAGGGGTTATCTCACTATAGACACGTTTTAAAGGAGGACGCTGGTTAAACAGGGATTTGCTTCTGCCTCCAAAATACCCTAAAGCAGTCTTTCCCAAACAGGGTGTCTCCAGCTGTTGCAAAACTCCCAGCATGCCATGACAGTCAGTGGCTGTCCGGCAATACTGGGAGTTGTTGTTTTTCAACAGCTGGAGGCTCCATTTTGGAAACAGTGCCGTACAAGGCATTTTTATTTTTATTGGGGGGGGAGGGGGGACGGACTGTGGGTGTATATATGTAGTGTTTTACTTTTTATTTTGTGTAGGTGTAGTGTAGTGTTTATAGGGTACATTCACATGGGCGGGGGTTTACAGTGAGTTTCTCGCTGGGAGTTTGAGCAGCAGCAAAAAATTGGCCGCATCTCAAATTTGCAGCAGAAAACTCGCTGTTAACCCGCGCCAATGTGAATGTACCCTGTACACTGTAAACTGTTGCAAAACTACAACTCCTAGCATGCACTGACAGACCATACATGCTGGGAGTTGTAGTTATGCAACAGCTGGAGGCACTTTGGTTGCAAAACACTAAGAGTTTTGAAACCAGTGGGCCTCCATCTGTTGCAAACCTAAAACTCCCAGCATGTACGGTCTATCAGTGCCTGCTGGGAGTTGTAGTTTGCAACAGTTGGAGACAAACTGGTTGCGAAACACTGAGTTAGGTAACAAACTCAGTGTTTCACAACCAGTGTGCCTTCAGCTGTTAAAAATTACAACTCTCAGATGCACTTACAGCTGAAGGGCATGCTGGGACTTGTAGTTATGCAACAGCTGGAGGCACACTACTGCAACTCCCAGCATTTGGTAGTTTGTGCATGCTGTGTTTTGTAGTTATGCAATTGCTGGAGGCACACTTTTTTCATAGAATAAATGTGCCTCCAGCTGTTGCATAACTACAACCCCCAGCATGCACAAACTACCAAATGGCATGCTAGGAGTGGCAGTAGTGCCTTCTGCTGTTACATAACAACAACTCCCAGCATGCCCTTTTGTGCATGCTGGAAGTTGTTGCTAAGCAACAGCAGGAGGCCAGCCTTACCTCCTGCTGCTGCTGCTCTGCCACCGATGCCAGGGATCGGGGGCCCCCACTCCAGGTACTCGCTCCCGAAACCCGCTTTTGCCCTCCGGAATAGGGGTGGAGCGAGTGCGATTAAGGTCACCCTAACACAACGGCTGTCTGGGCATGCTGGAAGTTTTGCAACACCTGGAGGGCCACAGTTTGAGACCGCTGCCCTACAAGAACTCATGGACTGGGCTTGTCTTCATAAGCTCAGTTGCGCTCAATTTAACATATGGAAAAGCATAACCTTTTTACTACACATTTTGAGGCAGATGCTTGAAGTCAAGTATTGAGTTATTCCGGTAAGTTATAGCATCTTGCGTAATGATTTTAATTAGTCAACCTAATTTCCTAAGTGGAATTATCCTTCAGTAGTATACTATTTTAATTTAAAATGTTCACTTACTCATCTTACTTATGAAATTACATTGCCGGCTCATGCAGACCGCTCAGATCTTACTCTCTCCGGTGACTCATCCTTCCATCATAGCACTTATACCTCATCATGTTACATTACCCCATGGCTCTAGCTTGTCAATGTCCAATGACAATCATCTCCAAATGAGTCACTCTGACAGGCATTACCAAGAAGATTCCATACCACGTGCTCCACAAATAGCGTACTTCTAGGTCAATGTGTCTCTTTAAAAGCATGAAATTGGGATTTTAAGCATTTGCATAACATTCACTTTGCACTATAGATATACTGCCAAGACTGATGCCTTATTGACCTAAACATAAGAAAGATGAGACATCCAGGTTCCTATAATTATGACTCCATTTACGACGGTGATACGACTGACCATGTGAATACTGGGTTATTTAATGTAAACATACAGCAGAAATGAATTCTTACAGGAAGAACTACTGTATGGGGGTAGAAAGGTACTGTAGGTAGAGGTAGAGAGGTACTGTAGTGACTAAGAGGGCTCAATGATCCCTGGTACAGATTGTGTATTGCGAGCCAGAAACTTCATGTTATTCCTTTGTTATATGTATATATAGGGGCATGGACATCATTGGAAGATTGAGTAATTTAGGCCACAATTAAAATTTTCCATCTGCATCAAAGGAATATAATCATGGTATGAAGTTTATTCTGCAATGCATGGAAACTTAAAGCGAACCTGTCATATCCCACAGAAAAAAATAAAATAATAATATGTAACTCAGTACCTAATCCTGACAATATACATCAAATTTTTTTGCCTCTATCATCTATATTTATTATAAAAATCCCTCTTTTCATTAGCTCACAGTGTTAGAAATCCTCTTAGGGAAAAGGGGCGTGTCTCTCCCTGTGGTGGTGGGAGATGATTGGTGTGTGGTGAGAGGGGGTGTGTCCCTCCCTTGTGGTGGTGGGAGAGGATTGGTGTGTGGTGAGAGGGGGCCTGTCCCTTCCATGTGGCGGTGGGAGGTGATTGGTGTGTCTGCTCATGCAGCCCTTGTCCATGAGTCATCTCTTGAACATGAGTCATGGGCAAGCCTGATGCTGCTGCAGGACTGGTTAGTGTCCCACTAGGTATGAGGACCTCTATTGGTGGGATTTTAAGGAGCTGTTTTCTTTCTTAAATATTCAAACAAAAATTTTAACAACCATATTACAAAAGGTCTTTAATTTTCATCAGTAACAATATGTAACAGTGCCGATTTAAGTAAAGCAATGCAATGTTATGAAATGTATTAATAGTATAAAATACCCCTGTCACTTTATCACCACCACTTCAGAGCTCTACATTGGTCTTGACTGCAGCATTGGCATGCCAATAACCCAATAAGATCACTGCAGTCAATCACTGGCCTCATTGGTCTGGTGACATATGATGTTAAGGCCAGTGGTTATGTGCAACAGTCATGTGGCATAGAGACCCATCGCTGCTGCCTTCAAGGGGAAGCACTAACCAATGGGGAGGGCCAAAGGTGGCAGGGGAGAGATAAGGTAGTCTTCTTGTTGTATTTTAT
The DNA here is from genome assembly GCF_029499605.1 of Hyla sarda. NCBI lineage: Eukaryota > Metazoa > Chordata > Amphibia > Anura > Hylidae > Hyla > Hyla sarda. The sequence continues at coordinate 347,722,591 of NC_079193.1, read as the reverse complement.
AACATTTTCTTACTTCGTTCTTCATTTTGCCACCATGGACACTTTTTCTCTTGCCACAGGTTGTGTCTGGAAAATGAGACTCCTAAAGCTCAGTTATGAATGGAGTGCCAATGACCATACTAGACTTCTGCTCCATTCATTGTCTATGACTGTGTCAAAGAGTACAGTATTTGACTTTCTTTGGAACTCTCATGAACATTGAATGTAGTGGCCATCAAGTAAGCACACCATATCTCCATTCTGACAGGAGCCTCAGGAGTCCCATTCATTGGGTCTCAGCAGTTGTACCCCAGCCATTAAACACTTACGGATTATCCTGCGGACAGGGTATATTGCCCATGGTGGCAGAACCTTTTTTAAGTATTTCGACATCTCATAAAACCTTTTTAGTACAATGTGGGGAAGATAATGGTGTTCTTACCAATTGAAGACAGTTTGGTCTAGCCTGTATTTGATCTACACACAATGAAGTTGCTTGCTGTACATCACCTTAATGTAGTTCTTCAGTTCATGTTATTATTTTTAATATGATAGATGACATTAGCACAGTCGGTACTCTGTCAAGTATAAGGAGCCATGTCATGATATCCTTCACAGCTGTGATGCATTTTAGTAAAGTGTACACTGAAAAGTTTTGTGCCATATTAAGAATTATACAATATATTTTCTAAGGAAAAATAAAAACATAACTATAAATAAGTTTTTCACATTTTTAAAGCCCAAATCATGTTTTACCATTAGAAATTTGTACTAGGAAATTTATATTGTATTCTTATTTTTTGTTTAGGAATATCTATACCTTTAGGAAGCACTAGTAGTACATTCTTGGGGCTTTAAACTCATAATTTTGGCAAGCCTCTTGTATCATTCAGTTGGGTGTGTTATAACAAATTGTAATGTTCCATATTTTTGATGTAACACCAGAATCCGCCATGGTTCTCCCATATTGAGCTTACAGCTCATCTATTAAACTGATCTATTTAACAGAAGTACAATATGCCCACCATCTGAAAGAGTGATGTCCATCCCCCCAAAATGTACTTTACATAGGATAGGGAAGAAGTTTCTGAAGTATCCTCAAAGTGTTAAGTGTTTTAACTTGGAATACTATTCCCTCAGACCTTTATCAGGAGTCTCAGCCAACACACTTTTCCGTACTGATGAAGAGCTTGTGGTTTGGTTTAAAATCCCTAGTAATGTTTTTAGAGTAACTAACCAACTAAGTAAAAATAGGTGGCACTAGATATCCAGCTTTCCTTCTTCTGAAAGTGAGCTTATCTGCCGACTCATCTCATAAAATGATGCTATATCAGAAGTAAATTACTCAAAGTCACAAAAAGAGGCCATACTTGTACTGGTAACTGGTACAAGGACAGGTTAGACCCATATTACCACCATGATATGTGGGGGAGGTCACACAGGAGCAAAATACTGATGAACAACCACTCACACATCTTCATTCATGAGGAGGATAGTTGCCGAGTATTACAGTTGCACACAAATAAGGCATACAAAGGGTGGCAGTTACATGATAACGTGTAGTGCACCATGCCGGCTTATAGACTGTGAGTGACGCCCATACTATTTGATCAGGCAGTCTGCCCAGCATCTGATATGCTCGCCACACAAAGAACTGGAACCCTGGGCTCTCCCAACATTACAAGGCCAGACCACATCATGATTAAAATATACTAGACATGATAAATAGAGATGAGCAAACTTACAGTAAATTTGATCGTCACAAACTTCTCGGCTCGGCAGTTGATGACTTATCCTGCATAAATTAGTTCAGCTTTCAGGTGCTCCGGTGGGCTGGAAAAGGTGGATACAGTCCTAGGAAAGCCTCTCCTTGGACTGTATCCACCTTTTCCAGCCCACAGAAGCACCTGAAAGCTGAACTAATTTATGTAGGATAAGTCATCAACTGCCGAGTCGAGAAGTTTGTGACGAATCAAACATGAGATATTAGTTTATATTATTGGTTATAATGCACAAACTGACAATCCACATATAGGGTCCTCAGCATCTTGTGAGTCCCTAAGCTAACATTCCCCAAAAATCCCAAAAAGTGGGGGGAAATTGTTCAAAATCACATCATATCAGAAGGAAATGCCAACGCTATATCATGGTGGCTCTCAGATCTCATTACAAGCTCTTACTGATCACAAGAATGAAGGAGATATGGTGATGATGTAGTGCTACATCCTCTTTATTGTTTTCCCTATGTATAAGGGTTCCTGCAATACAGATGTAGAGGGAACTGCAGCATGACTCCAGTCAATCGGACTGGCTGCAATTCCTTGTCCCAAGGGGTCACTGTGCTGAGTTGCTCCACCACTTGTGTACCTTCATTCTCACAATCATTGGGTGTCCCAAAAGTTGGACCCCAATGATCATGATCAAGGACCAAGTGATAGTATATCCTAGTTTACATAAGTTTCCATGAATTCAAGGTAATATGAGAAATAAGGCATTTTCTGACACCCCACCGCCCAAAAAAAAAATAAAAATAATAATAATATGATGTTCTATAAAGAGTACCTTATTTATCTAGTGCAAATTATGGTATAATTTCAATGAGCAATAGACATACATTGAAAGGATGCTTCATTTGGACTTTTATGGCCTTAGCTATTCCTTTGAAATGCCCTTGAAGCCTACCTAATAAGTTTGGGATGTGAACCAAATCCACAATTCTTATTCCATTATGAATGCCGTGAAGATTATCCAGTGTAATATACTAAACCCTTTGGCACTGAATGATGGCATTTAAGAGCAAGATCTAATTAAAGAATGGAGATGAAACATTCATTCAGCAGAGGCATGACAAGTAATCATCTCTGTCCACGGCGCCCAATAAGGCGCATCATTTATACATTACCGCATGGAAATGCAAACTTTTGCACAGCTGATGCCAGTAGTGTTTTTGGCCAGCATGTCCAATATTGAATAAAATAGAATCTTGTAAAGATTGGGTGATATCTTATTCCCCAGGCTACTACTTTAATAACATATTTTATCAAACAGAAGTGGACTGAACATTCATACATTTGCTCATTAATTAGAATAATGACCAAGGGTGTATGGGCAGAGGTGGACCAAAATGCAGGACACGACATAACTGTGAGCCTTACAGGTTAGACAAGGTCTATGATTTTCAAATGGAAAAACAAAACTACCATACATTGTCCTCTGCTGCCTATGTTCACCTCAGCACTGATGCATTATTGGGTTTTCCAAGATCATGCAAAAGAAAAAAAAAATCTATAATATTTTTTTAAATGTTATCAAATTTCCTCCTTTTGTCCAATGTTGTAGAAATTTCAGAAAACCCTTTTAAATTAGAGAAAAGAAATGAGTAAATCAATTTGGAATGAACCAAATTTGTTCCAAATTATCAATAAGATTTGGATTAAAGCAAACTCAAAACTTTTGGAATTTGCTTCCATTAAATCACTCAAAATGGCAGCCACCATTTTAGCAATCATTCTTATCCTTAACCTGAGGGGTCAGGTTAAGGATAAGGTGAACCTTAACAGGGTTAGGATACAGTGTCCTGGAGACAACTTTTGGATCCCTTAGATTTCACTTCGGACCAAATGTAGTAAATCTTAATTTAACTCTAAACTCAAAAAAATTTCGGAAAGTTCATTCATCTCTAAAATGTGATGAACAAAAAAAGTACTGTGGATAGAAGTAGAACATGAACATAATTGCTAAGGATAAGCAAATCGAATCTGACAAATCCGAATTTGTTATGAATTTCAGGAAAAATTAGCTTTGCAACGAATCCGAATATCGCCACAATTTGATCACATGAATCGCTCAATTAAACTCCATTTACTGCAGTCCAGGCTCCAGGGCATCTAAAATGGCAGATCCACATGTGAGGACATGGGGCAAGGAAGTCTGGGAAGCCGGCAAGGCGGGGAGGTGGGATGACCTGGAATCACATGCAGCCTATCAGCAGCCAGTCACCCCTGTGATGTCACAGCCCTATATAATCGGCAGCTATCTTGCGTCCAGTCACATGAGCGTTTTATTTCAGAGAGAGCGTTTCACTGCAGGGAGAGATAGAGCATTGTGTGTGTTGCACAGAAAAACAGCTTCACAGCAGAGATTCACCACAAGCCAAAATCACTGCATAAAAGCACTGACAGAGAGAGAGAGAGTACACTTTTGGGTGTAATACACGGCGACTCTACTGTTCCAGTGGTGTACAGCAACTCTAAAGCTCATAGGGGCCAGTTAATTGTCACCTGCTATTAGTGCCTAATAATAATGTACTGGGCTCTACTACACAGAGATTCTGTACTGCTGCAGTTGGTTGTTCATCAACTGTAAAGCAAACAGGGGCCAGTTAGGATGAGCACGAAAATCCATAGTCACCTGATTACAGTGCCTAATAAAGGTTGCATAGCGCAGCTTATTGTCCTATCATAAGTGTAACCTATGCGTAAATAGGTCATTTTTTTCCCCTGAAAAACTAATTTTGGCCTAGTTACTGTGAAAGGCCAGCCAAAGCTACACCCTTGTTTCTGTAGCTTTATACAATCTTAACCCCTTAAGGACCCAGCCCATTTATACCTTAAGGACCCGGCCATTTTTTTAACATCTGACCACTGTCACTTTAAGCATTAAAGGGGTACTCCAGTGAAAACCTTTTTTCTTTTAAGTCAACTGGCTTAAACAGATTCTAAACAGATTTTTACATTACTTCTATTAAAAAATCTTAATCCTTCCTGTACTTATTAGCTGCTGAATACTACAGAGGAAATTCTTTTCTTTTTGGAATGCTCTCTGATGACATCACGAGCACAGTGCTCTCTGCTGACATTATAATAATAATAAGTCTTTATTTATTTATTGTTGTCCTTAGTGGGATATGAACCCAAGGCCCCAGCACTGCAAGGCAGCAGTGCTAACCACTGAGCCACAATGCTGCCCTTAGTATACATCTGCTATGCACTGTTGCTAAAATGGACAGAGATATCAACAGAGAGCACTGTGCTCGTGATGTCATCAGTGTTCCAAAAAGAAAGGAATTTCCTCTGTAGCATTCAGCAGCTAATAAGTACTGGAAGGGTTAAGATTTTATAATAGAAGTAATTTACTTTATGTTAGTGGTAATTTTCAACGATACTTGAATCTTTTCTTGGTGAAAACATTCCAAAATTTGATGAAAAAAGTGTACATTTTACAATTTTTTTACTTTGAAGTTCTCTGCTTGTAAGGAAAACAGACATTCCAAATAAATTATATTTTGATTCAACAAATTCAATATGTCTACTTTATATTTTCATCATAAAGTTGACATGTTTTTACTTCTGGACCACATCAGAGGGCTTCAAAGTTCAGCATCAATTTTCCAATTTTTCACAAAATTTTCAAAATCGGAATTTTTCAGGGTCCAGTTCACTTTTGAAGTGGATTTGAAGGGCTTTCTTTATTTAAAAATACCCCATAAATGACCCCAGTATAAAAAATGCACCCCTCAAAGTATTCAAAATGACATTCAGAAAGTTTAACCCTCTAGGTGTTTCACAGGAATAGCAGCAAAGTGAAGGAGAAAATTCTAAATTATACACTATTGGAGCATTATTGCGGCTGCTGGCACCAGACTTGCCTTCCAATGGGTCCTCAAAAAAGGATTTAAAGTTTGCTCATTTCAATCACCAGGCGTTGTCATTGTACCGCCATGTGATATCATCATGCTGCTGGCACATTAAAATTGTGAATCTATTCAAAATCTTCTATTTAAATAAAAAAAAAAAATCTTTTTAATCTTTTCATTTGTGAGGCCCCATGGTCTCGTCAGGCTGCTGCCACCTCCAGGCTGTGTCATTGTGCCGCCATGTGATCTCCTCATACTGCTGGCACATTAAATTTAACTTGTGCTTAGGGGCAGGGGATGGAACACGTGGTACATCACCTCACGGCGGACCGCCAACTTGATGCTCACCAGAATGGGTCTTTAAAAAAGGGTTTTAAAAAATTAAAATACATTCAAATTAAATGCAAATGTGATTAAAACATCTATTTAATCTCTTCAATTGTGATGCCAAATGGTCTCCCAACCCTGCTGCCACATCCAGACGCTCTGCGGCAGTGATTCTAATAGTGATGCCTGTAATCTGCATTTCATACTGAATAACAGCATTATTTCACTAACACAACACACTCCCTATGCATGTTACGGCAAGGCAAAGTGTTCTACACCCCTATTGAGGTTCTCTGTAGCCCAGAAATAGCCGTTTTTAATAGTGATTTGCCGCAAATAAATTCAGACCGAACCAAATATTTTTCAGCCAAATCAATTTTTTTCAAAAAATTAGCTTATCTCTAATTATTGCCACATTTTAGCCACATTTTGGTTAGTATTTTTACCAACCAAAAGCGACATAGAAAAACTATAATGTAAAGATTTACTCCTCTTTCTATTTTTAGGACTCACACATGGTTTTAGCCAAAAATCCCGAAGCCCAAAATAAGGAACCAAAAACTGTGAGAGGAATGTATGAGGAGTTTTTTTCTTAAATCCTATTTAACGCACAAATTTGTAACTTTGTACAACTTTTCGCCCTGTGAGCCAACTGGGCAGACATTTGTGGAAAATCCTTTACAGCAGCTCTTAGATGGTGTAGCTTTTAGTCAGAGGTGCACAGTGAAGGTACAGATAATCCAGATGTATGCAGAGATGTGCCCCTCTTAATAAATCTGGCAAATCTAAAGCCATTTACTTTTAACTTAAGACTGTATTTGCCCATAGCCTTAAAATATTTTTTTCAAGTCTTTAAAAGCTATTAGACACCAACATTATAATTATTTATTACCCAAAATTTTCTGTGATTTTAAAACCTAGAGGGCTTAACGCTGAAAGTGTAAATGTGACGTACTAACAGGTATGGAATACATCCCTCAATATTGCCATATAAGTCACGTATCAGTCATGTCATTGGATGCAATGTGCAAGGTCGGTGATTGATTGAACACATTGAGCTTCACCTGTGCTTCTTATTCCACCCCCAGATGTTGAAAATACTTCATTTCCACTTTTAATTACCGTTCACCTGTTTTATTTGTATTGATTGAGAATGATCTTTTACATAATTGGTTTATTTAAGCTATTTCTGCAAGACAGCAGTTTGCTAATATAGTAAAGCAGTGCCCAGAATTACTAAAAGGAGCCCCATGGAAGAGACATTTAAGGCCATGTTCACACATTATATTATTCTGCTCATTTTTTTTTCTAAAATGTCTGTAAAATTTTTAGAGTTTAATTAACTGTATTATTTGTTTTAATGCTAACTTCTATTGGACGTAATAGTATAATGGTCATAAACAACTGACAAAGATCCCCCCAACAATGTATCTACATTTTTTATGCAGTTATTCTCCCTTCATCTGATTAATCTGTTCTGGTGTAAACACTAAGGAGGAGATTTATCAAAACCTGTCAAGAGGAAAATTTTACTAGTTGCCCATAGCAACCAATCAGATCGCTTAGAAGTTTTATCAGATACCAATAGATACCAACTGAACACATCTCTTCGGGTATCCTACTGTTATCCATGTTTGCATTCTGATATATTGTTTCTTGGTTTTATTCTGTCTTTTATTATATAATACAATACCTACAATGCCTTATTTGATGCATACATGCCTTTCCCTTAGAGATGCGCAGTATTCCAAATGCGACTAAATTATAATTATTATGAAACTTGAGCCATCTCTAAATGAAGACTAGAATTTGTTAGACTAGAATCCACTCTACCTCAATAAAATATATATTTGCATTCCCAAGAGTATAGCTAAACCCATAACACACTGAATAAGTGCCAAGCTCTGTATCTTATTATCTTTATCTTATCATCCTATATAAAGATGGTTGTCATATTCATGTATGCCCCATATTTACTTTAGAGCAATACAGGTTTGCCTTTGGATTTGTAAAAAAAAATAATTGATTATTGCAATTATTTTATGCAACATGGTGGATATCTCATAGTGCACTGCTATCAGATATTGGGGCAGATTTATTAAGTTTGGCTTTTTCATATGCCACCCTTCTATAAAGCTCCACCCATTTTTAGTTCGCTGAATTGACCTGTGCCTTAAAAGAGTCACCCATAATGAACAAAACACAATTTTTGTGCAAAATCTGATACTTTTAATCAGATATGCTATGGCTTGGTAGATGTTCACCATTATGTTTATTATTGCTTTTTGCCCTTTACATACAGTTATTGCAGCAAAGAAAAAGAGGAAATATATTAATACAGCAATAGCAAGAAGTCACACAGACTCACAGGTATAACACAGGTATAATTTAATATTAGCTCTCCTACTTCTACGAATATGGTATAACAGCACACTTTCATAGCGCCTTTTTCTTGTATCACTTTTATGAGGACACTCTTGCACTTAGCAGTGTTATGTATGCACTCTTACTGGCATTGCTATGAGAGAACATTGACTCACTATTTATGAAGGAATACTGGTTGGCACTATTATCAGGCAGGGCTTTTTCATCTATGTAGTTTAACTGTTACTATGGGGAGAATTTGTCTCATCATCAAAATATCAATAACTATATGCAATCGAGCATTCTTTGCTTTCTTCAGTTTTTGGTCCAATATGGATCGACAACTTCTTAATGTTTCCTTAAGTGGACCAAAATGGCGATAGTCTGAAAGGGTGTGATAAAAACTGCATGGAGGGTGAGCCGATTCCAAACATTTGAGCTTCTGTTGGGTGTCAACAGTATAAGTAGCAGTGTCTGTCTGTTTAAAAGAACCATGTCAAGTATGCACTGGATGCTGTTGTCATTTGTGGCTTTGGCTGTGTATCTGTCTTCTACCTAAGGTTTAACACTTGTGGGACTAGTTTTAAATTTTTCAATCAATATGTAGCCACTCCGCTGTAGGAAAATACCGTTCCAAAATTGTGCTGAGTCTTCAGTAGATTTCAGCACCGATAAATCTTGGGATAACAAAACATGGATCACTGAACACTGTTCTTCTTTTGCACAAACGGAAAGGGGAGCAGCCATGGTTAATGCCATCTGACCTTGCCACTTCAAACCTGCGCAGCAGTGATAAGAGCAAAACAGGGTCTAGCAATGCATGTAAACATGACAGTACTACCAAAAGATATACAAATATAACAGCTTTGCAGATAAATATTGACTTGCCCTTCTATCTATTCTGATCAACTGGAATTTTTACAACTATAATAAAACCAATACAAAATACAATTGCTCTGTGGTGGATTTGTGTATACTGTATATTGGTCTCTTTTAGGAGAAGATCATCCTCCAGAAAATGATTGTTACCTTAATTGTAAGTGGTCATCCTAGAAAAATGTCACTGTAAATAAAATAAAAAACCTTTTTTGCATGAATACAGTTTAGAGATAACACTATTCCTGCTCCCAGGGGCAGAATATGTTTGAAAATATCGTGGCTTCTTCTAATCCTATGACTTGCTTGCAAACTTGTGATCTGGAGACGGAGTTGCCAGAAGTCCCATACAAGTCTATGTCAACTTCGTCTTCAGATCTCGATAGTCTACAAGGAAGTCATGGGATCAGAAGCGGCCCCAATATTTTTGGACATATGCTGCTGGGAGCATGATTAGAGGTACCTTTTAATAGTTGTTTCAGGTGAATCCTGTGGCGCCCTACTCCAATAGTATAGGACACGGACTAAAATGCACACAGGAGCAGATATATTTGATGCCTTATCCCTCAGCTAATACTTGGCCACTTATACTCACTACATTGGTATGCCTCACCCATCTGTCTGAATTCATTTCGGTAGATTACACTCTCTAGTTTCAAATGGCCCAACAGAATGAGAGGTTCTCCCAGTAGGTCAACAATGGGCTCCAAACTTTCAGCACAAGACAACTAGATTTAGTGGTGACTTTGGAGTCAATCACTTGTTGATGGTGTCTTTTTTATGGGATGATTTACAAACAACCTTATGGATGATGTGTCCCCTGTGGGCAATAATAATAACAAAATGTATGATGCCAGTAAAGGAAGATGTGCACATGATTTGTACCAATGGATTGTAGACCCTCAAAATAATTTTTCTCATGCACCCATCTTATCATACCACAAGATCGTATACACCACACCTTTTATTTTTAATACTGCAAAATAACCTCTAGTTTACAAGCTCTTACATCCCCCATAAAGGAGGTTCATGATTCAAAAGAAGGCAGATTAGCATATTCTAAGACAAGCTGTTTTGTATCTTTGCTTCACTAAAAGCTATTTACTGTACCTAGAGCTGTGTGCTTTGTAACTTAATTTGCATGGAAACAAAGACTAAAGTAGATTTAAGCATGAAGAAGAGAAGTTAGCAATACAGAGATTATTGTCTGCTGGATATAAACCCCTTGCAAACAAATAGTCACAGCAGCAAAATCAGATTTGCTGATAAACTCCACAATGCTGAATTGCTGCAAATGTTTCCCAAGAGGTAGAACGACATACGGAGATCTGAAGCCGTAATTAACTTATCTCACTGCTTTACACTCCAAATGTGTCACTTAGAAAAGTACCTCACTTTGTTAGACTAATATCTTTATAAAAGAAATGTTTTGCACAGGAAGAATAATACGAGTTGTTACTGAGGGGAAACTAAAAGTTAAGATGTTAATATTATTGCTTTATCTTCAATAAGGCTGTATCAGGGTTATTCCTTCAAAACAGCTCCTGTCCATGAGCCCTATTAGGGGAGGTTTAAGTCATAGTAGGGCCACTTAGAGCCATTGGAAGTGGTCTAATTCTGTTTGGCAGACTCAGCTAGCCACGCAGTGCATGCATGAATTTCAAATCTTTTAAATAGATAGTCTGTAATATTATTGTTTTATTTTTTCCTGAAGTGAGTAAAGTGTATGTAAGTATGAGATTTTGCAGCTGGATTTCTCAGTCATCTTTAATACAAAACGTAGTAATAGTTTTCAGACAACCTCTATGGTAAACTACTGAAAGTTTGTCTCAGAAGAACGGCAATGAATATGCCATATAAAGACTCACTGAAACTGGCCTAACAGTGCTCCTTATCTCAGCCCTGGCCTTCAGCTTGTTTTCCCATCTTAATATTGTCCTCAGCATGGTTCCCTATCTCATTATTTTATCCCACATAGCTCCTCATGTAATTACATGTTTAAGCATAGTACTCATCTGACTCATCGGCAGGGATTTTATTCCTAGACCCTAACATAGCTCCTCATTTCATTATTAATCCCCACCATGGCTCCCCGTCTCAGCCCTAAGGACCAGAATGGCAACCTTAGTCATTCTTGCTACATAACAGTTACATTCTGTAACATGACTCCCCTATAATTCCTAGACCCCAACATGGGCCCCATTCTATGCATGGTTTCCATCTGAGTCCTAATTCCAGCACAGATCCCCTTTCATCCCTGGTCGCCAGTATGGTTCCTCATCTCATTTCTGGTCCTATGCATGGCTGTACATTTTATCATGTGTTCCCAGAATGGTTTATTTCTGGTCCCCAATATGGCTTTTTATCTCATTCCCAGGTCTCAGCATGGTTCCCCATCTTTTTCCTGGCCCTATCATAATTCCCTCTATCCCTACTTGCCCCAAAAATGAACCTCTCCTCATTTCTGATGCCAGCATGGCTCTCCTTCATATTCTATACCCCCAACATGACATAGTCTGTAATCTCCTAGTCTGACAACCTCTCTTTACTGCCTCCTATCTAATGACGCTTGCTTCTACTGGAAATGCTCCTCATGCTTTTATATCTCCAGTGATAGGACATAATTCTTGCAGAATTTTCCCTTGACGCCCTCTTCAAGTCTTCTCCTCTTTCTTGCCTCTTGGTGGTTCAGCACAGTTTGGATATGCTTCAAGATTATGTAGAGCACATACAAGTCTAAGGTGTGGTGTTTGCAAATGCAAAAACACCAATTGCCAACCAACAAAAATTACCCTACAACTCCCCTGAAAAAAATGTATTTTTACTTGAATTGATTAAAGGAATATATATATATATATATATATATATATATATATATATATATATATATATACAGTACAGACCAAAAGTTTGGACACACCTTCTCATTCAGAGTTTTCTTTATTTTCATGACTATGAAAATTGTAGATTCCCATTTAAGGCATTAAAACTATGAATTAACACATGTGGAATTATATACATAACAAAAATGTGTGAAAATATGTCATATTCTAGGTTCTAGACACCTTTTGCTTTGATTACTGCTTTGCACACTCTTGGCATTCTCTTGATGAGCTTCAAGAGGTAGTCACCTGAAATTATCTTCCAACAGTCTTGAAGGAGTTCCCAGAGATGCTTAGCACTTGTTGGCCCTTTTTGCCTTCACTCTGCGGTCCAGCTCATCCCAAACCATCTCGATTGGGTTCAGGTCCGGTGACTGTGGAGGCTAGGTCATCTGGCGCAGCACCCCATCACTCTCCTTCTTGGTCAAATAGCCCTTACACAGCCTGGAGGTGTGTTTGGGGTCATTGTCCTGTTGAAAAATAAATGATGGTCCAACTGAACGCAAACCAGATGGAATAGCATGCCGCTGCAAGATGCTGTGGTAGCCATGATAGTTGAGTATGCCTTCAATTTTGAATAAATCCCCAACAGTGTCACCAGCAAAGCCCCCCCCCCCCCCCACAACATCACACCTCCACACCAGCACACCTGTGACATGAAAAACATTTCAGGTGACTACCTCTGGAATCTTAACAAGAGAATGCCAAGAGTGTGCAAAGCAGTAATCAAAGCAAAAGGTGGCTACTTTAAAGAACCTAGAATATGACATATTTTCAGTTGTTTCACACTTTTTTGTTATGTATATAATCCCACATGTGTTAATTCATAGTTTTAATGCCTTCAATGTGAATCTACAATTTTCATAGTTATGAAAATAAAGAAAACTCTGAATGAGGTGTGTCCAAACTTTTGGTCTGTACTGTATATATATATATATATATATATATATATATATATATATATATATATATATATATAAAAGATATAGCTAGTCGCTACAGGTCTCTCATCCTCAGCCAAGCCAGAACACTCAGCTCTGTGCTGACGAGGGGTAAGCACCCCGAAACAGCTGTCTGCAGATGGTTCCTCTTCCCTTTTGGGGAGAATTCTGACTAGGCATAAATCCCAATCAGCTTCTGAGACTTTGTAACCAGAGCCAGAGCTGATCAGAGGGCACTATATCTTATATGGTGGTGTGATGAGAAACTTTGCATACTATATATATCATCCTTCAATCAATTCAAGTAAAAGTAAAAAAAAATAAAAATTCAGGGTAGTTGTTAAGTTATTTTTCCCTGTTGACAATTGGTGTTTTTATATTTACTATACCCTTCACCCTGTTAGGGGTAATATATATACATATATATTTTTTTTGCTTTTTTGTGTTTACAAATGGGTTCTATTTAACATTTCAAAACATCAAAAATGTTCCTTGTTCAGATAAAGAGGTGGTCTGCTGATAAAGTGGCAGCTTCCAAGACTTTACTAGGGGAAAATGTAATAACAGAGAAAAATGGCCTAGATGCGGGATGATCTACTCAGGAGCTTACACTGTACTATTACAGATATTTTACTTCAATCAAAGTGATTTTTCTTTAGGATATTCACAGATGACCATTGCTACACACTATTATCAGAAGGAAAAAAAAAATTCTGTTCACTAAACTTAACAATAAACCAAAGTTAGAAATAATCATTGTGTCACTATAATTCTGCTGATTCCTGCTACAACCTCTTATTATGGCTAGCTATTATGATCCAACCAGCTGATTTACCTCAACATATGAGGCTTCAAGTTCTAACTGCAATAAAAACACGGTTGAAAACAATTTATTTAAAGAGTTAAAAACTTTGTAGGATTTTTGTTTTCTATAAAGTAATTTTCAAGAATCTGGATAGGGAGACTCTTTTCCTTATAGTGGTTGAGATTGAGGTATAAGGCTTATTTATATGGCCATATTACAATGTCATGGAGGCTTCACCTTGAGGAAAAACTAAACTTAATGTTATTATTATTATTATTATTATTATTATTGATGATGATGATAATGATGATGATAATGAAGAAGAAGAAGAAAAACATTTTTTTTTCTTTTATAGCACAAGCATATTATGCAGCACTTTACATACAGAGGCCCTCATTTACTATTGCAAACCCGACATGTTATGTTGGGTCGTGCACCATTTTCGGGCACATTGCGCCTGAAATTCTGTCTGCACCAGAATTTGCACCTGAAATTCTGTTTGCGCCTGAAATTGTGCCTGAAAAGAAAAAAAACCAACTAACTCTCCATTTTGCTAAGAAAACCCGAAAAGGGGGCGTGGCTGGGGAAAGGGGGCGTGATCACAGAAAAGAGGCGTGTTCCCGACATTTTCACAAAATCCCAACGTATTTACCAAAGTTTCCACAGAAAATGTGGTGGATTTCAGCCGAGGAAAACCCTACAGGTCAGAGCATGTGTAAAAAAAAGCAAAATGTAGGGAAAGCTTAGTAAATAACGTGGAAAATAAATTGTAGGGAATTAAAACCCACAAAGAAACCTACACAACACTCTTAGTAAATAAGGGCCAAAGAGTACAAATACAGACAAAATTACAGAGTAAAAAACTGTTATATAGTTTAAACAATAGTGGTGAGGGCTTTTCTCCAAAAGCTTACAATCTATGAGGAAATATGGAGTGGCCAAAAAGGTAAAAAAAAAAAAAAAATATTCTAACTTGTTGTCCAGCCATTTTTAAAAAAAAATAAAAACAAGGTACTAAAAAAAAATGCTTTAACTAGTCACTAGCCAGTATGTGTGTAGATGTAATGAGGATGCGTTGGGGAGTTGTAAATACTGCTGTAGAATGGTAGCAGCCTCCAAACAGACCAGTGGGGCTGTAAAATGGCAAAACCAGTAATGTGGCATACCAGCTCTGAACATATGCCAGGATTTGCCCATGATATTTCACACTGCTGCAATATGCTTGCAGGCCATTATATATGTATGTCCTTTTTTTCTAATTGCCATCAGTTACCATGTGGTTAATAAAGATGAGGGGTAGGAAATTTCACCATGCTGCATATAGGTGATAACAAGGCTTGCATGGATATCCCTTTAGATAGGAGTTGAATTCTGTGAAAGCATGTAACACTGTTGTGGTATAGTCCATATGCTCTATATTAGAGATGAGCGAATTTTTCAAAAATTCAATTTGTCCGATTCGCAGAATTTTCCGAAAAAAATTGGTTCAATACGAAATTATTTGCAGCAAATTTCTATTTTAAACGGCTATTTCTGGGCTACAGAGAACCTCAAAAGGGGTGTAGAACACTTTGCCTTGCAGTAACACTGTCAGGATTCAGCAGGCTGGAGGTGGATCCTCTGTGTCAGAGAGGGATTGGCGTTTTCACCAGAGCCCGCCACAAAGCGGGATGGTCTTGCAGCGGCGGTAGCAACCAGGTCGTATCCACCGGCAACAGCTCAACCTCTCTGACTGCTGAGATAGGCGCGGTACAAGGGATTAGACAAGAGCAAGGTCGGACGTAGCAGAAGGTCAGGGCAGGCAGCAAGGATCGTAGTCAGGGGCAACGGCAAGAGGTCTGGAAGACTGGCTAGGGATACACAAGGAACGCTTTCACTGGCACAATGGCAACAAGATCCGGCAAGGAAGTGCAGGGGAAGTGAGGTAATATAGGAAGTGCACAGGTGAACACACTAATTAAAAACCATGCGCCAATCAGTGGCGCACCGGCCCTTTAAATCGCAAAGAACCGGCGCGCGCGCGCCCTAGGGAGCTGGTCGTGCATGTCGGGACAGCACAGACGGGGAGCGAGTCTGGTAAGCGGGTCGGGATGCGCACCGCGAGCGGGCGCATCCCGCATTGCGAATCGCATCCCGGCTAGGGACATTATCGCAGCGCACCCGGTCATCGGGTCTGACCGGGGCTGTGCGAACAGGAGAACGCTGAGAGCACTCCGGGGAGGAGCGGGGACACGGAGCGCTCGGCGTAACAGTACCACCCCCCCCCCTTGGGTCTCCCCCTCTTTTTAGAACCTAAAAATTTGTGGATAAGGTCCTTGTCAAGGATGTTGTCCTCGGGTTCCCATGACCTCTCCTCCGGGCCGCAATTCTCCCAATCTACAAGAATTTTTTTTTTACCTCTGACCGTCTTGGATGCAAGGATTTCTTTAACCGAGAAGATGTCTGAGGACCCGGAGACAGGAGTAGGAGCAACAATCTTAGGAGAGAAGCGGATAAGCATAAGTGGTTTAAGGAGAGAGACATGAAAAGCATTGGGAATGCAGGGAGAAGGAGGAAGAAGGAGTTTGTAGGAGACAGGGTTGATTTGGCATTTGATTTTAAAAGGTCCAAGATAACGTGGTCCCAGTTTATAACTGGGGACTAGTGTTGCTCGCGAATATTCGCAATTCGAATATTATTCGCGAATATCGCATATTCGCGAGTTCGCGAATTTCGCGAATATAGCGCTATATATTCGTAATTACGAATATTCGTTTTTTTTTTTTTTCTTTTTTTTTCTTCACAGTACACATCACAGTGATCACCCCTCTCTGCTTCCTGCTTGTGTGGTGTAAAGAAGGCTGTAATACTACTGTGTGAGACTGGCGTGCAAAACTTCGCATATGCGAAAATTAGCATATGCTAATTTTCGCATATGCAAATTTTTGCGTATGTTGATTTTGTATACGCTAATTTTCACATATGTTAATTTTCGCATACGCGAATTTTCGCATATGCGAAAATAAAACGAGAATATAACGAATATGCGAATATTCGCGAATATATGACGAATATTCGTCCATATATTCGCGAATATTCGCGAATTCGAATATGGCCTATGCCGCTCAACACTACTGGGGACACGGAAGCGGATATACTTGGCGGAGAGCCACACTTTGTCTCCAGGAGAAAAGACAGGAGAAGTTCTTCTTTTTCTGTCGGCATGTTTCTTCATCCGGGATGAGGACTGTATGAGAGATTTTTGAGTCTCTTTCTAGATGGTGGAGAAGTCCCGAGTCACCTCATCAACAGCGGGCAAACCAGAAGGCGTGGGAGTGGGGAGGGGGGGAAGAGGGTGACGGCAGTACGCCACAAAGAATGGGGATTTAGCGGAGGAGTCAGAGACTTTGAAATTGTTCGAGAATTTGGCCCATGGTAGGAGATCGGCCCAATCATCCTGGCGGGAGGAAACAAAATGTCGCAAATAGTCACCAAGAACCTGATTAACTCTCTCCACTTGCCCATTGGATTGGGGATGATAGGAAGACGAGAAGTTTAATTTGATTTTAAGCTGATTACAGAGGGCCTTCCAGAATTTCAACACAAATTGACATAGATGATATGCGTAGGAAGCCCGTGAAGGCGAAAAATGTGCACAAAAAATTGTTTCGCCAACTGTGGCGCAGAAGGAAGACCTGGAAGAGGAATAAAATGTGCCATCTTGGAGAAACGATCAACGACCACCCAAATAACTGTGTTGCCATGGGATAAAGGTAAGTCTGTAATAAAGTCCATAGCAATCTGAGACCATGGTAGCTCAGGAACAGGCAGAGGATGAAGGAGACCGGCAGGCTTCTGGCGAGGAGTCTTGTCCTGGGCACAGACTGTACAAGCCCGAACAAAATCAGCAACATCTGCTTCCAGGGTAGGCCACCAATAAAAACGAGAGATGAGCTGGATGGATTTTTTGACGCCAGCATGGCCGGCGAGGTGTGAGGAGCGTCCCCACCTGAGAATCCTGAGGTGCTGGTGTGGAGGGACGAAGGTCTTTCCAGGAGGAGTTTGTCTGATGGAAGCTGGGGAAGCAGAGATCAGACAGTCAGGAGGAATAATGTGTTGCAGGGAGGCTTCCATTTCAGAGGCATCCGAGGAACGAGAGAGGGCGTCAGCCCTAATGTTCTTGTCAGCGGGGCGAAAATGAATCTCAAAGTTAAAACGGGCAAAAAACAATGACCACCTAGCCTGGCGAGGGTTCAGCCGTTGGGCAGACAGAAGATAAGAGAGATTCTTGTGATCAGTGTATATAATAACTGGGTATTTGGACCCCTCCAGCAGGTGCCTCCATTCCTCAAGGGCCAGTTTTATGGCCAGTAGTTCTCGATCACCAATGGAGTAGTTTTTCTCCGCCGGAGAGAAGGTCCTAGAAAAGAAACCACAAGTAACACCACGTCCGGAATAATTTTTCTGTAGGAGTACAGCTCCAGCTCCCACCGAGGAGGCGTCTACCTCCAGTAAAAAGGGTTTAGATAGATCAGGTCTGGAGAGTACAGGAGCAGAAGAAAAGGCAGTTTTGAGACGATCAAATGCCTCTTCCGCTTGAGGAGGCCAGGACTTAGGGTTGGCGTTTTTCTTGGTGAGGGCCACAATTGGGGCCACAATGGTGGAAAAATGTGGAATAAATTGTCTGTAGTAATTGGCAAACCCCAAGAAACGTTGGATAGCTCGGAGTCCAGAGGGGCGTGGCCAATCCAACACGGCTGATAGTTTGTCCGGGTCCATTTGGAGTCCCTGGCCAGAGACTAAATATCCTAGGAAGGGAAGAGATTGGCATTCAAAGAGACATTTCTCCATCTTGGCATATAACTGTAGTCCCGGAGTCTCTGAAGAACCATGCGGACATGCCGGCGGTGTTCTTCTAGGTTAGAAGAAAAAATCAAAATATCGTCCAGGTAGACCACAACACAGGTATATAATAAATCACGAAAAATGTCATTTACAAAGTCCTGGAAGACGGCAGGGGCGTTGCAAAGCCCAAAGGGCATAACCAGATATTCAAAGTGTCCATCTCTGGTGTTAAAGGCGGTCTTCCACTCATCCCCTTCCCTGATGCAGATGAGATTATATGCACCTCTTAAATCCAATTTGGTAAAGATGTTGGCACCACGTAGGCGGTCAAAGAGTTCCGAGATAAGAGGCAGGGGATAGCGGTTTTTTATAGTGATTTTATTAAGACCGCGGAAATCAATGCATGGTCGTAAGGAACCGTCTTTTTTGGAGACAAAGAAGAACCCTGCTCCGGCAGGGGAGGAAGACTTGCGGATAAATCCCCTTTTTAAATTTTCTTGGATGTACTCCGTCATGGCTTGTGTTTCCGGAGCAGACAGAGGATAGATTCGGCCCCGGGGTGGAGTAGTACCAGGGAGGAGATCAATAGGACAGTCATAAGGCCTGTGAGGAGGCAAAGTCTCTGCTTGTTTTTTGCAAAAAACATCAGCATAGTCCAGATAGGCCTTGGGGAGACCTGGTATCGGAGGAGCCATAGGGTTTTGACTGGCAGGACTGGGAGCAGACATAAGGCATTTTTTGTGGCAAGAAGTACCCCAGTTCTTGATTTCCCCGGTGTTCCAGTCAAGGGTAGGGGAATGGCGTTGCAACCAAGGTAGTCCAAGAAGAATTTCAGAGGTGCAGTTAGAAAGTACCAGAAATTCAATCTTTTCGTGATGGGGTCCAATGCACATTAAGAGGGGTTCTGTGCGGTAACGCACAGTACAGTCCAATCTTTCACCATTAACAGAGGCGATGTAGAGGGGTCTGGCGAGACTGGTCACTGGGATGTTGAACCTGTTAACGAAAGAGGCCAAAATAAAATTTCCTGCAGATCCGGAATCCAAGAAGGCCACAGCTGAGAAGGAGAAGTTAGAAGAAGAAATCCGCACAGGCACAGTAAGACGTGGAGAAGCCTAGAGATGTCTCACCTTTGTGCGGAATCGGAGTGCGTTTTTCCTGACGTGGAGGTCGGATAGGACAATCCTTCAGGAAGTGTTCGGTACTGGCACAGTACAGGCATAGGTTCTCATTGCTGCGGCGTGTCCTCTCTTGAGGTGTCAGGCGAGACCAGTCTACTTGCATAGCCTCCATGGCGGAAGGCACAGGAACAGATTGCAGCGGACCAGAGAAGAGAGGAGCCGGGAAGAGAAACTGCCTCGTGCGAACAAAGTCCATATCCTGGCGGAGCTCCTGACGTCTTTCGGAAAAACGCATGTCAATGCGGGTGGCCAGATGAATAAGTTCATGCAGGTTAGCAGGGATTTCTCGTGCGGCCAGCACATCTTTGATGTTACTGGATAGGCCTTTTTTGAAGGTCGCGCAGAGGGCCTCGTTATTCCAGGACAATTCGGAGGCGAGAGTACGGAATTGGATGGCTTACTTGCCTACTGAAGAATTATCCTGGACCAGGTTCAGCAGGGCAGTCTCGGCAGAAGAGGCTCGGGCTGGTTCCTCGAAGACACTTCGAATCTCCGCGAAGAAAGAGTGTACAGAGGCAGTGACAGGATCATTGCGGTCCCAGAGCGGTGTGGCCCATGACAGGGCTTTCCCAGACAGAAGACTGACCACAAAAGCCACCTTTGACCTTTCAGTTGGAAATTGGTCCGACATCATCTCCAAATGTAGGGAACATTGCGAGAGAAAACCACGGCAAAGTTTAGAGTCCCCATCAAACTTGTCCGGCAATGATAAACGGAGGCTGGATGCGGCCACTCGCTGCGGAGGAGGTGCAGGAGCTGGCAGAGGAGATGGTTGCTGAAGCTGTGGTAGAAGCTGCTGTAGCATCACAGTCAGTTGAGACAACTGGTGGCCTTGTTGCGCTATCTGTTGCGACTGCTGGGCGACCACCGTGGTAAGGTCAGCGACGACTGGCAGCGGGACCTCAGCGGGATCCATGGCCGGATCTACTGTCAGGATTCGGCAGGCTGGAGGTGTATCCTCTGTGTCAGAGAGGGATTGGCGTGGACCGTGTCGGTGGACCGGTTCTAAGTTGCTACTGGTTTTCACCAGAGCCCGCCGCAAAGCGGGATGATCTTGCAGCGGCGGTAGCAACCTGGTCGTATCCACCGGCAATGGCTCAACCTCTCTGACTGCTGAGATAGGCGCGGTACAAGGGATTAGACAAGAGCAAGGTCGGACGTAGCAGAAGGTCAGGGCAGGCAGCAAGGATCGTAGTCAGGGGCAAGGGCAAGAGGTCTGGAAGACTGGCTAGGGATACACAAGGAACGCTTTCACTGGCACAATGGCAACAAGATCCGGCAAGGAAGTGCAGGGGAAGTGAGGTAATATAGGAAATGCACAGGTGAACACACTAATTAAAAACCATGCACCAATCAGTGGCGCACCGGCCCTTTAAATCGCAAAGAACCGGCGCGTACTCCCTAGGGAGCGGGGCCGCGCGCGCCGGGACAGCACAGACGGGGAGCGAGTCTGGTAAGCGGGTCGGGATGCGCACCGCGAGCGGACGCGTCCCGCATCGCAAATCGCATCCCGACTAGGGACATTATCGCAGCGCTCCGGGGCGCTGCGAACAGGAGAACGCTGTGAGCGCTCCGGGGAGGAGCGGGGACCCGGAGCGCTCGGCGTAACAAACACCATAGTGAGTGTACTGGGTTAGTGAAATAATACTGTTATTAAGTATGACATGCAGATTACAGGGGTCACTATTAGAATCACTGCCGCAGAGTGTCTGGATGCGGCAGCAGGGTCGAGGGACCATATGGCATCATAATTGAAGGGATTAAAGAGACTTTTAAATTACATTTTAATTTATTAAATTTTTTTTTTTAATCCTTTTTTGAGGACCCATTGGAGGGCAAGTCTGGTGAGCATCATCTATTAAGTCTTTACGCCATGCACGTGTAAGTAAACATGGCTGGTACTGTGAAACTGCATATGAAACTGTGAATGTGTCATTTAATCAGTTAGTTTTTTTTTTTTTTTTTAATCACTCCAACCTGTTTCCTTTGATTCTTGTGGTAATTCCAGAGCTAATACATGTGTAGTCGCCATTTTAGATCTCCTGGCCTGGATCGCACTAAATGGAGTTTAACCCATTAAAGACCAGGGGTTTTTCCATTTTTGCACTTAATTTTTTTCCTCCTTACCTTTAAAAAATCAGAACTCTTTCAATTTTGCACCTAAAAATCCATATGATGGCTTATTTTTTGCGCCACCAATTCTGACATCAGTCATTTTACCCAAAAATCTACGGCAAAATGGGAAAAAAATCATTGTGAGACAAAATTGAAAAAAAAATGCCATTTTGTATTTTTTGGGGGCTTCTGTTTCTACGCAGTACATTTTTCGGTAAAAATTACACCTTATCTTTATTCTGTAGGTCCATACTATTAAAATGATACCCTACTTATGTAAGTTTGATTTTGTCGTACTTCTGAAAAAAATCATAACTACCTGTAGGAAAATTTATACGAATCAAATTGTCATCTTCTGACCCCTATAACTTTTTTATTTTTCCGCATATGGGGTGGTATGAGGGCTCATTTTTTTGTACCGTGATCTGAAGTTTTTAGTGGTACCATTTTTGTATTGACTGGACTTTTTATTCATTTTTTCATTATATAAAAAGTTACCAAAAATACACTATTTTGGACTTTGGAATTTTTTGGGCGCGTATGCCATTGACTGTACGGTTACATTAATGATATATTTTATAATTTGGACATTTCCTCACGCGGCGATACCACATATGTTTATTTTTATTTACACAGTTTTTTTATGGGAAAAGGAGGGTGATTCAAACTTTTCTTAGGGGAGGGGTTAAATGATCTTTCTTCACTTTTTGTTTCAATTTTTTTTGCAGTGTTATAGCTCCCATAGGGGGCTATAACACTGCACACACTGTTCTTTTACATTGATCACTGGTTTCTCATAGGAAACCAGTGATCAATGATTCTGCCGCTTGACTGCTCATGCCTGGATCTCAGGCACTGAGCAGTCATTCGGCGATCGGACACCAGGAGGCAAGGTAGGAGACCCTCCTCGTGTCCCAGAGATGTTTGAGATGCCGCAATTTCGCCGAGGACATCCCGAACAGCCCCCTGAGCTAACCAGCAGTCATTTACTTTCACTTTAGATGTGGCGTTCAACTTTGAACGCTGCTTCTAAAGGGTTACCAACGGTTAACAACGGCCGGGACCCGTGGCTAATAGCGCTCGGCAATGATCGCTGAATGTGCTCCTGTCCAAGTTGCTGGTGCTACAGTCCTTCCCTTTTCAAGTGGTGGACATTGCACCTTTTAGAGAACTGATGGCTTGTGCAGAGCCGAAGTGGAGAGTCCCAAGCCTTCATTTGTTTGCGAAGAAGGCAATACCAGCCCTGCACAATTTTGTGGAACAGAAGGTTGGCCAGCCCTTGAACCTGTCAACTTGAACCTATCAACCTGTCAACCAAAGTGCACGGCAGCACCGACGTGTGGAGCTTTAACTACGGCCTAGACAATACATGTCCTTTACGGCCGGCCAACTGGGTAAATGTGGTTCCTGTACAGCCACAACAGCAACTTGGATAGGTCATGCCACTTCTGCCTCCAAGCTCTCAGGCCGTTGGTCTTGTGACATCCTCCACCATGTATACAGGGCACGGCGGTGTCACACTGTTCTTCACATGGTTTGCCGTGGCAAACGGAGTCACAAAGGGGAGGAACTGCTAAAAGTCATTCATCAAGAAATCGAATAATGGCTTACTCCACGAAAACTGGAAATGGGAACCAGGGTGACCAACAATGGGAAGAACATCTTGTCTGCGCTGAGAAAAGGAAGCCTGCAACAGGCGCCCTGCATGGCACAAGTGTTCAATCTGGTTGTCAAGCAGTTCCTGAAGTGTTCCCCCCATCTGCAAGACATCCTAACAATGGGGAGGAAACTTTGCATGCACTTCAGCCACTCGTACACCGCAAAGGACACCCTTCTTGAGCTGCAGCGTTAGAACGGTATCCCCCAACATAGTCTCATTTGCAATGTTTCCACACATTAGAATTCCATCCTCCATATGTTGGACCGACTATACGAACAGGTGGGAGGGAACAACATATGGTCCATTGTAACCGGTGGGGGTAAAAACTTCCCCTGTAAGGCCCTACTCTCACATTATTAATTCCCTTCTTGGCAAGTGTTACTTGCTCTAAAAAGGGCAGCCCCACACAGGAACCTCTTCCTATTTCCACCTACAAACACTGCCATTTCACAGGGTTTTTAGGTGGAAATAGAAAAAGTTTCCTGTGTGGGGCCGCCATTTCTAGGACAAATAACACTTGCCAAGAAAGGAATTAATAATTCGAGTATAGGGCCTTACAGGGGAAGTTTTTACCCCCACAGGTTACAATGAACCATGCTTTGTTCCCTTTCACCTTTTAGAGGTCTTTGCATCACATCGATACTTGGTGGTGTAGGTGGCACATGGTGTTTTTTGCACACCTTTCCTTTTGTTTGATTAAAAAAAAAAATCGAGTACATTTTTTTTAAGTCAAACAATATTTTATCCTAAGAATATTATTGAAAGTTAAGTTGTACGTAATGCATATCCTCCTTACTTGGGCACACTAACACTTTTACAAAAGAGACTGTTTTCTTCTGCCTACCTTTCTCAACTAACTCAAGACCAACCAAAAAAGCGAAAATTTAACAACTTTTATTAAATCCAGTTAAAACCTATAGTTACTATAAAATGGATACAGAGTCATCGGTCTATAATACAAAAAGTATTGTCGATCCCCTATTTAACACCCTTATCAAACCCGACGCGTTTCATCAGGGGTTATAATTTAGACCCTGGACACACAGTGGAGGAGTGTATATTATAACTTATTCCATTCAATGTACAACAGACAGGAAGAAAACATAAAACACAAAGCAAGCAGGGTTAATAGATGTACGATATAGTCTCTGTGGGATTCTTCTTTATGGATAATCTCCAATAGTGTCTTGATAACCAATAGACTCAAGGTCCTTGATATGACCTCCAGGTCTAGTGCCACCTCCTGAAAAGCAAAAAGCAAACAGGCAGAAAAACGACAGAATATTATTGAAAGTTAAGTTGTACGTAATGCATATCCTCCTTACTTGGTCACACTAACACTTTTACAAAAGAGACTGTATTCTTCTGCCTACCTTCCTCAACTACTGTTCCGATCCTGCCATCCGCCTGCTGCCACAAGTTCTCCTCTTTTTACCCACCTTTGTCACCAGGCACTGATATTGCTACCAACCACCTCACTATTTAACTGGCTCACTTTCAGGACTCCTGATGCTGCTGATGCCACCTCCAGGCTGTCTCATACTGCCACCATATGTTCTCCTCATGCAATGCCAGCTCCAGGCGGTCTCATTTTGACACCATTGTTCTCCTCATGCTGCTGCCACCTCCAGGCTGTCTCATTCTGCATTGATAGGGTCTCCTCTTGCTCCCTCCACCTCCAGGCTGTGTCATTCAGCCACTATATGGTCTCCTCATGCTGCCGCCAACTCCAGGCTGTGTCATTTAGTCACTATATGGTCTCCTCATGCTGCCGCCAAATCCAGGCTGTCATTCCGCTACTATATGGTCTGCTTTTGCTGCTGCCAACTCCAGGCTGGGTCATTCAGCCACTATATGGTCTCCTCATGCTGCCACCAACTACAGGCTATGTCATTCAATCACTACATGGTCTCCTCATGCTTCCGCCACCACCATGCTGTGTCACTGTACCGCATGTGGTCTCCTCATGTTGCTGGCACATTAAATAAAATGTTTTATGTTCACCTATTTGAAATCTTCAATTTAAATGTAAAAAAATATCTTTAATCTTTTCATTTTGAGGCCCTATGGTCTTGTAAGGCTGTTACCACATCCAGGCTTGGTCATTCAGCCACTATATGATCTCCTCATGCTGCCGCCATCTCCACGCTGTGTCATTCAGCCACTATATGGTCTCGTCATGGTGCCGCCACCTCCACGCTGTGTCATTCAGCAACTATATGGTCTCCTCATGCTCCCGCCACCTCCACGCTGTGTCATTAAGGCACTATATGGTGTCCTCATACTGATGCTACCTCCAGGCTCTGTCATTGTGATGCTCTGCAACAGTGATTCTAATAGTGACGCCTGTAATCTGCATGTCATATTGAATAACAGTATTATTTCACCAACCGAGCACACACCCTATGCGTGTTACAGTACGGCAAAGTGTTCTACACCCCTATTGAGGCTCTCTGTGGGCCATAAATAGCCATTTCTAATACAGATTTGTTGCAAATGAATTGTGACCAAACCAAATTTTTTCGGAAAATTTGGCCAATTGGCCAAATCGAATTTTCAATTCTCTAACCATTATGTATGTATATAACCTCCTTGTGCATTGATATATCCAGTTTTTTGAGTATGACACATATGATAGAGGTACAATATAATTCTTTTTAATTCTGTAAAAAACACATTTGTTTCAACATTATATACTATTTGTAGTTGCCCACACCCCTTCTTCTGTGGACATAGGGGGAGATTTAGGAAAAGTTTCTGAATCCATAGCAATCAATTAGATCACTTCTTTCACTTTTCAGAGGCCTTTTCCAAAATGAAAGAAGCGATCTTTCCTCTGGACAGGTTTTTATAAATCTCTTCCATAGTCCTGGCGCCTTTTACTTGCATTCATGCTACCCTTTTTACTTGTTTTTATAAGATTTTTTTTTTTTCAAAGTAAATGTTTTATTGATTTTCAGAATTGTAGCACAAAATATAAAGTATAAAACACATTGCAGGTAGTTTTTATAAGATTTTATTAATAAAATATTTTCATATTTTTGCACTTTATTGTCACTGGAACCTTTGTTTTGGAGTTACATGTTTGTATGGCTCGGTTTGCGACATTCTAGCCATTTCTTTTGGAGTAATAAGCTTGATCTATCGAGTATGTTTTATCTAGGCAGGGGTGGGGTCAGCAGCTACTGGATAATCTAAGTGTGGTTAATTCCTTGGCAGAAGAAGAGAGGAGGAACAGAATATCATCTAACAAAGCTAATCCCTTTCTATTTCGGGCATAGGCAAATAACTGTGTTTGTTGCAAATAACTATGTTGTGTATTGTTGCACATTTCACAAAAATTATGTTGACAAGACTCTGATGTGTTTTCTTCATTGCTTGTGGCGACAGTCACCCAGGGCTAATAGTAACACTCCAAACAGAGAATGACTTCTGCTCCGGTTGGTTTTCTGTGGTCTTCTAACTCACTGAAGTGACAGCAGCAGTTATACGATGTTCCTAGACTTAACATTGTATCCATGTTTGTACAGGTTACCTTGATATAAGTCATTTTGACACATAAAATAGCTCCAACAGAGAGTAATTTGGTTATCATGAAATCCTTGAATGAAAAGTTATGTCATACAGAGACAACTTGCATGAAATATACTCAATGGGCTGTTGTAGTGAAGTGAATTTTTCAGATTCTCTCAGCAAGACACAAAATAATCAAATTGATTATTTTTTTCTTGTTTTTTTAACTTAATTTAGTTTCATTTAATTTTTGCAATAATTTGTGTGAAATTTATTTTATAGCACCATGTGGAAGCCGATCTACGGGATCAGACGGAACTGTGTTATCACCAAACTATCCCAAGAACTATAGTGTGGGCCATAACTGTGTATTTTCTGTGGCTGTTCCTAAGGAGTTTGGTGAGTAAATCCCATCCATCACTTAAGGGGATCAAATGCCTATAAGATAAAATTATTAGATTGCAATAAATAAAATGTATCATAGTCTTTAAAAAAGGCAATTTCACCAGTAATGTAACAATACATGATGAACAAAGAATATTTGTATTAATGCAGTATCGGGGGTTAAAATATATTAAAGGGGTTCTCCGCCCCTAAACATCTTATTCCCTAACAAAAGGATAGGGGATAAGCTGTCAGATCACGAGGGCACCCCAGTCATCCGGTGCATGGATCATACTCTGTGCCGGATGATGGGCGACCACAGCCATCACGCTCCCTCCATTCACGGTTATGGGAGGAGGCCTAATGGCTATGTATTAGCTGTCACGCCCTCTACCATAATCATGAATTGAAGGGGCATGGCATGACATAACAAACATGGAATCTCCAAGCTTCTGCGTTCAGAATGCTGCAGTGTCGGTCCTGAGATTGTGGAGGGTCCCAGCGGCCGTGCCCCCCTCAATCATACATCTAGACATCTGGATAGGGGATAAGATGTCTAGGGACGGAATACCCCTTTCAACCTTTGACATTTTGTCATGGTCTATAGAAGAATCCAGAAAGGTAAGATCTAAAAGTATTTGTTTCCTTTGGTGATCCTTTTTATATGTTCAGAGGTTCAATTTTAATGGGTAAACAGTAAAAATCCCAATAAAGACAGTCACAAGGCTGATATATATATTAGAAAGGACCGCAGCACACAATGTTCCATCCAAATAAAGTTTGTTTATTGCATCCTCAGCATGACAAAGTGCAACGTTTCTGCTTTCTTTCACCGCCTTTATCAGGCATAACAAGTGGACACACATTGGTAGTTTAAATAATCCCACCTACATAGTACAATTCATTCATAGCAAACAATCAATTACGTGTAAACACATAGCTTAAAGTGCATTTCAGAGCTGAAGGTATTCAGTGTATATCATTTTTCACCTAAAATGCCTCAATATATGTGCATGGAGTGTCCGCCCCTAAATAAGCAATTTTACTGTAATGTTTTTAACTGCATCGGTAGGTTTTATACTCATATATTGATGCACGGCGTGCACCTAAAGATTCAAATACGTGGGTTTGATTCAAATACGTGGGTTGGTTGTGCTGTTCTTGAGACTGTAATATATATATATATATATATATATATATATATATATATATATATATGAAGGCGAGCGCAGCACACATGAGTTTCCAAATAAACTTGGTTTATTCCATGAACATAAGGTGCAAGTGTGACGTTTCGGTGTTCTCACAACACCATTCTCAAGCCTTGAGAATGGTGTTGTCAGAACACCAAAACATTCCACTTGCACCATATGTTCATGGAATAAACCGCGTTTATTTGGATACTCCTGTATGTTGTGGTCGCCTTCTTTTTTCTGGATATGCTGTTGGACCCTGTGACCGGGGTCCCATAGACCTGCCTATATATTATATTGTGGGAGTTTACATCAGTATATATTGTGGGAGTTTACATCATATGCTTCTTTTACTTCATGTTGCAGTTGTTCTATAAACCAGATGATGACTATGTAAAACAGACCTTCTGGTGCCCTCAAACCTCCAATAGCTGTTGGCCAAATGAGCTCCCCTTGACCTCATCTGTACATTTGGCTGATATTACATGTTTTTCTTTTAGTGCGGTGAAAGGAGTAAATGACTTATATCCTGGGAGAATAAAAATTCAACAATCCTGATCCTTCTCTACCAAACATCATCTGTTGGAGTGGAATGAGAAGGCATCTATTCACATTAGATGTTAGGATGGTCCCATCCATTTAGCCGTATTATATGCAAAGTAAATGGGGGACTTCAGACTCCTCAGTTGTCTCCCATAGTGGAAGCTAATATAGGGGATAATAATAGGACATACTGATATTTAAAATATATGTTGGACTAAATTCACATGGTGTGTGATGAGTGGGAGTCTGTGATTATGTTCGGTGGTCTGCCTAACTATGCAGTACATTAAGACTTCTGTGCTCTTCAATACAGTTATGACTGTGGTATTCTGATGTGAATCAAGTCTTATCAGTATCGTATGTGTATGTGCTATAATAGGGCATAGGGACATGTGTTAGGGGCATTTTATGGACACCTCTTTTTATTTTAGCCCTTGGATTCTCAATGGTTTTTACTGTTCACCGATTATCAATCAACACCATGCATAGTTTTCTGAATTGATGGCACAGGTGTATACATTTAGGATTAGTTCACACCAATAATTCAGAAAATAATTCATTTGTGGTTCAAAATTGTTTTTAAAAACAACTAGCTGAGTACCCGGCACTGCCTTTTTTTTCTACCTAATCCTTGGGGGGAGGAAAAGCAACAAAGGAGGAAGCTTTTGTCCTCATATCCCGTCCTCAAATCCTGACCCCAGATTCCCTCCTCATATCCCAACCCCAAATCCCCTCCTCATATCCCGTCTAATATCCCTACCTCATATCTTGACCTCATATTCTGTCCCCATATCTGACCTTATATCCAGACCTCATATCCCTTCCCCATATCTCATCCCCATATCCCAACTTCATATCCTGACCTCATATTCCATCTCTATATCCCGTCCACCTATGCAGACCTCATATCCATCCTCATATCCGTCCCCATATCCCAACCTCATATCCCGTCCCCATATCCTGTCCCCATACCCAGACATCATATCCCTTCCCCATATCCCGTCCCAATATCCCGACCTCAAATCCCGACCTAATATCCCGACCTCCTATACCGACCTCATTTTTAATCCTTTTAATCCTCATATCCTGTCCTCCGGTAGGGCTGAGTTGTGATGGAGATATTGTAAGATAAAAATAAAAGGGGTGTGGTTTAAAGGGTGGACGTGTATTTGCAAGATAGGGATGGAATGCTGGGAGGGTGTGTCTTGCCAGCTGGACTGATGCATTCACCAGGAGATGCAGAGCTTGTGGAGTAAGGTACCAGAAGTTCCCTATACTTGCATGGGACTTGAAACAAAAACCCCATCCTTCACATATGGGGGTAGGTTAGGGGTAAATGTAACTATAATATATTTTTATTTGACATATAAATAACATGTAACCAAGTATTATCGAAATATCTCCAGCCGTACAGAAGTTATGCTAGAACATACATTTCCCATAGATTTGCATTGGACTTTAAACAAAAACCCCGACGCTCGCAAATGAGTGTAGGTTAGGGTTAAATTAACTATCCTATATTTTTAGTAGACATATAAGTAACATGTGACTGAGTATTATCAAAATATCTCCAGCTGTTTGGAAGTTATGCATTCACATATATTTCCCAAAGACTTGTATGGGACTTTAAACAAAAACCCCCGACCCTCGCAAATGGGGGTTGGTAAGGGTTAAATTACCTATCCTATGTTTGTTGGTGACATATAAGTAACATGTGTGCCAAGTTTCATGGTAATATCTTTAGCCCTTTGGTAGTGATGCTGGAACATACACACATACATACACACATACACACACACACACACATTGAGTTTTATATATATATATATAGATTACAGGGATACTCCACTGCTAAGCGTTTGGAACAAACTGTTCCGAACGCTGAAGCCGGTGCTGGGAGCTTGTGATGTCATAGCCCCGACCCCTCGTGATGTCATGCCTCACCTCCTCAATGGGAGCGGGGCTTGTCATCATGAGGGGGCTGGGCTATGAAATCACGAGCTCCTGTCGCCGGCTCCAGTGTTTGAAACAGTTTGTTCGAAACGCTGAGCAGCAGAGTAGCCCGTTAAGGGAGACATTTATCAATGTTTGCTTATGTATTCCTTTTTTAGTTATTTTTTTCTTCATTTTTTCCTTACAATTTTTTTGCTTATGTGCGACTTATTTATCAACTGGTTTCACCCTGTTGATAAATTTCTTTTACGTAAGCAATTTTTTATTTTTTATTTTTGCTTTGGTAGTGGCTTTTTCTGCTCCAAGTCTGAGCTGGAATAAATTTAGTAGGTTTTTTCATGCGAAGCGACTTTTTTGCAACTTTCACACTTGATAAATCTCTGACCACTGCAAGTCAAAAATCATTTTTGCTTTGGTAAGCAAGTTTCGTTTTTTTTGCTTAGGGCACTGCACAATCAAAAGGTCGCACAAAATAATAGGGTAGTGGCACATGCTTTGATAAAAGTCCCCCTTGGTCTTTTTATACAGTTATATCAGTTTCCTTCAACTTCTGTAGGAAACAAATTCTAAATTTCTAGAAAAAGATAAAAGAAAATTCCATCTTTTGCTCCAAGAGACCATATTGTCATTTTCTATTATTTCTATGAACATCTAATTTTGCTCAACCAAGAAATGTTGCATGCATTATTTTTCTATGTAGTTGGGGATGAGACCATTGATTTAAATGGAGACCAGGAAGATAAAAAAAAAAAAAAAATCAGTCAGTCAGTCTTTTCTACCAGGTCAGTGGAGGGAAATGATTCTCCATAATGTAATTCAACAGAAGCAAAAGTAACAAGGATGTCTCTGGTGACCAGTCAGGACCGCTCTTTACTATGTTATCACTAGCGTTCCTGTTCCCTATACCTTTCCTGTGTTCTTGATCTCCTAACCTGACCTTCTGTCTGTTGACTTGGACTTGACCCTGACATCCTGGTTTGACCCTGGCTTGCTCTAGCTCTGGTCCTGTTTTAAAAATTTGCTCCCCTCACAGTTTTCCCTCTCTGGCTTGTTCCTGGTTTGCCCTTTTGTCTTCTGTTATGGATTTTATCTTGCCTGTTTGTTGCTGATTTGGCCTCTCTGACCTTCTCTAAAGCCCCTTTCCCCTTAGTTTTTTAAGAGACGATCCGCAACTTGGTGGCCACTAGTGATGAGCGGCATTGCCCATATTTGAATTTGCGATATTTTGCGAATATATAGACGAATATTCATCCTATATTCACGAATTTTGCACATTCGTTATATTCGCATATGTGAATATTCACATAATCGCATATTCAAGGAAGAAAACAGTGAGGGGGTGGGCAACTTTACTATTGGTTGCTAGGGGTGTTGTTGATAACCTCTGACAAGTGTATTTGCATCAATCTAATTGGCCCACAAGTGAAAAGAAGGAATATGCACATATGCAACTATACACACATGCAAATATTCACATATGCGAATATGCGAATATTCACATATGCAAATATGCGCAAATGCGGGAGAAAAGTGAATATTTGCAATTTCGAATATATAGAGAATATATTCACAATATTCAAGAATTTGAGAATTTGCGATATTCACAATAAAAATTCTAAATGTGAATATTCGCGCCCAACACCATTTAGGGTGGATCATCTAAATAGGTAGAAACAGTGGTTGGGCAACTTCAGGTCTGTACTTTTTCCTGCCAGAGGTGACAGTTTGGCCCCTGGAATATAAACATACCAAACCAAGGGCACTAACCAAAGTTATTTTGGGTAGATGGGTTCATGTTGCAAAATTAAAATAGAAAAAAGTATGCAAGTGATAATACCCTTACAGTAAAATATATGATATAGGCAATACTTTACTGCATAAACATTACATAAACACATGTCTTGCCTTGGATTACTTTTCTTACTGTAATAATACTATCAAGGAGGGTCATGTTGTGTTGACACGATGAGCAATGCCAATGTTATATTGTTTATGTATATTGGTATAATAATGTTTTACATTGTTCCTAGTGTTAATACATCAAGGCATTTATCATAAAAATGTTTCTTCAACACATGTCAAGATATGCCATCCGTTGAGAGCCATTAGTAAGCTTAAAGTATGTCAGAGAGCTTACTGTGCCCAATTGTCTTGTTGTTTCGACTTGATTGATATATTAGCTCAAGAAATGTGTTCTATTATAGATGATTATTATGTGTAAACAATGCTTCAACTTGTGCCATTAACCATATATCTTATTCTTCAAGTGCTATTGTTTTCTACTGTAGTTTAATCAAAGGGAATCACAAGTGTGTATATACTGTAAAAAATTATATTAGACATTAGCTTTGTATTTTTTATTTATTTTTTGCATAATATTTTTTTTAAGTATAAAATATATATCTCAAATTTTTTGTGCACCAAAAGCCCCATTAAATATGTGTAAAGACAAAATAGGGTTTTTTTCTGAACTCCAAATATTCCACTCTCCATTAAGGTTTCCCCTGTGATTTCACCTGAGCCTTCCATAAGGTCAGATGGACCCAGGTTACACCTGCAAAATGCAAAGATGAAATGATGACATAGTTGAAAAGGTCACAAACTAAACAGGGTCAGGGGGATATGAAATAGCTGTGTATGGCCAGTCACAGGAGAGCACATCAGCACAAAATCATCAGGTAGAGGGATTAACAGAAACAGACCCAAGGTGAGAAGCCAAAAGGGTACATATGGGCAAAACTAGCAGACGGTTAACAGGAATGCTATCTGGACAGTCAGAAACCAGAAGATCAATACAATTCATTAAAACCCAGAAAACAAATCCAGGAGATTACAGAAAACACAGATATACTAGGCAAGTGCAACTGATTGTATGCTAAGCCTGATTTGGTTAGCCAACCAGCCTTACCCACAGAATGGCTGGCGGTCAGGCCAACACACGGATTCTAGAACTTAGCATTGCCCCACTGAATAGAGCAGTAAGAAGCAGGGAAGAAAAGCACCAAAGGAGACTAGACAGGGAAGTACTTTTAAAATAAGAAGTAAAGGACATTGGGGGGCTGTGCGCCCCCCCCCCCCAAATGAAATGCCACCCCACATCATTACTGACCCACTGCCAAACCGGTCATGCTGGAGGATGTTGCAGTCAGCAGAATGTTCTCCAGAGCATCTCCAGACTCTGTTACATCTGTCACATGTGCTCATTGTGAACCTGCTTTCATCTGTGAAGAGCACAGGGCGCCAGTGGCGAATTTGCCAATCTTGGTGTTCTCTGGCAAATGGCAAACGTCCTGCACGATGTTGGGCTGTAAGCACAACCCCCACCTGTGGATGTTGGGCCCTCATACCACCCTCATGGAGTCTGTTTCTGACCATTTGAGTGGACACATGCACATTTGTGGCCTGCTGGAGATCATTTTGCAGGGCTCTGGCAGTGTTTCTCCTGGTCCTCCTTGCACAATGGTGGAGGTAGTGGTCCTGCTGCTGGGTTGTTGCCCTCCAATGGCCTACTCCACATCCCCTGGTAGCACCTTCATACTCTGGACACTATGCCGACAGACACAGCAAACCTTCTTGCCACAGCTCGGATTGATGTGCCATCCTGGATGAGCTGCACTACCTGAGCAGCTTGTGTGGGTTGTAGACTCCGTCTCATGCTACCACTAGAGTGAAAGCACCGACAGCATTCAAAAGTGACCAAAACATCAGCCAGGAAGCATAGTAACTGAGAAGTGGTCTGTGGTCACCAACTGCAGAACCACTCCTTTATTGGGTGGGTCTTGCTAATTGCCTATTATTTCCACCTGTTGTCTGTTCCATTTGCACAACGGCATGTGGAATTGATTGTCAATCAGTGTTGCTTCCTGAGTGGACTTTGTTATTTCACAGAGGTTGAGTTGGAGTGACATTGTGTTGTTTAAAGGGGTACTCCAGTGGAAACCTTTTTTTTTTAGTCAATAGTAGAGAGAACAAACTCGGCTTCCTTAATTGTTAGCACCTGACATCCAATGCCTCTGCTGGCTCAACCACGTCTGATGGTGCTCACTGGTAATAGCAAAGTCCAATGCAAACAATCCGTAGAAAAGAGAAAAGAAAACCAGGGCATCTCACCAAATACGTAAACTTCAAGCTTCTTTATTGATCCATGAAGGGTATAAACAGTGCAAGACACGGGTGGACAAAAAACAGGGGGACGTCCCCCTGTCTTTTGTTCACCCGTGTCTTGCACTGTTTATACCCTTCATGGATCAATAAAGAAGCTTGAAGTTTACGTATTTGGTGAGTTGCCCTGGTTTTCTTTTCTCTTTTCTACGGATTCTTTTTTTTTAATCAATCCATCGGCCGTGCCTCCCTCGATCATACATCTAGATATCTGGATAGGGGATAAGATGTCTAGGGACGGAGTACCCCTCTGAACCTTGAAAGGGGTACTCCGGTGGAAAACTTTTTCTTTTTTAATAAATTGGTGCCAGAAAGTTAAACAGATTTGTAAATTACTTATACTAAAAAAATCTTAATCCTTCCAGTACTTATTAGCTGCTGAATACTACAGAAGAAATTCTTTTATTTTTGGAACACACTGCTCTCTGTTGACATCATGACCACAGTGCTCTCTGCTGACATCTCTGTCCATTTTAGTAAATGTCCAGAGCAGCATATGTTTGCTATGGGGATTTTCTCCTACTCTGGACAGTTCTTAAAATGGACAGAGATGTCAGCAGAAAGCACTGTGCTCGTGATTCAGCAGAGAGCACTGTGTTCCAAAATGAAAAGAATTTCCTCTATAGTATTCAGCAGCTAATAAGTATTTCATAATATAAGTAATTTACAAATCTGATTAACTTTCTGGCACCAGTTGATTTAAAATAAATAAATAAATAAATAAAAGTTTTCCACCGGAGTACCCCTTTAAGTGTTTGCTTTATTTTTTTGAGCATGTGTATATGGAACCTTTGCATTGTGCTAAGCTGGTTGTAGAATCTATCTGGAAAACTTTGTTTTTAGCATGCAAAATAATTTATTAGACTGAATATTACCCCAACATGCCTTTAGTTGGTCATCATAAACTTAAATAAACATTGACTTCTCTTATGAATAAAATCGTAAAATTTAGCACCTAGATAAGTCAGATGTGGACTACGGGGCAAGAAGGTGGTTGAGGAAGATTATAAATTTGAGAATGTGATTTCTATTATGGGCTTTTAAGGAGGCTTACATTTTGGTTTTAGTCTAAAACTATAATTGCTAAATAAATAAATGAACAAATAAATAAAAGTAATCAGACAAATATTTACCTTAAGTGTACAAACTTGTATACATAAAACATTGCTGAACAGTTCAGAATTGCTTATATCAATGGATTTGCCTCTGAATTAAAATATTTGTGTTGTAATATTATCAAAGCAGCACTTTAGGTGTGGGTGTGATTTTTTTTAAAGACAATCTGACAGGCTGTTCACCTCACTAAATCCAATATATTAAGTTGCAGTATACACTTTTGAAAAAAGTCCTCACTCACTGTAATCCGTGCAATATTTCTAGAGTTCTATTTGTTCATTCATTACTACCTATTGTGCAGCTCTGTTCAACAGAGGCTGGGAGCCAGCTCACCAAGCTCCCCTCTATCATAAATATTCTTTGTCCTGCCTGCCCCCCCTGCTAAATATGTCAATGTCTGCCAGCGGTGAGCAAGTCAGTTCTGCCTATGCTCTGCTCAGACAGCAGAGCGTTCACACCCTGGCAGACATTAGCATATTTAGCAAGGTTGTGGGCCAAATAAGGAATATTGATGAGGCAGGGGAGCTAGACGAGCCAGCTCCCTGCCTCTATTTTGCAGAGCTGCGCAATAGGAAGAAATTAATGAACAGGCAGAACTCTACAAATATTGCACGGATATATTGGGTTAATGTATTGGGTTAAGTGCGGGTGAACAGCCTGTCAGATTCAGTATTGTAGTTCATCACACAGATAGAGAATAGATAGATTTCAAAGGGACTACAAGTAAAACAGGCATGTCAAGAGAGCTGACAGGTCCTCTTTTACATACTTTATAGAATACAAAAAAAATTTCATGTAATTTTAAAAAACATTGAGTCTTATTCTGCAATTTAAAAAAATAATAATAATTAAATGTTGATGAAAAGAAAATATGCCATTAATTGGGATAACAGGGATTTCCAGCAGTCGCTGATGCTAATGATGATAGAGTTATTATGGCTGTTGTTTTGTTTGCGGCGGCTATGTCACAGGTGGCGACAACAGGAGCAGAACTTGGTGATGTTATAGACATTTTTGTGTTACACTGGAGAGCACACAACAATGACTCCAAGTAATGTTTTCTATGCAAATGTTGGAAACAGTGGCACAAATGGCATCTGAAGTGCCGGTGGCCAGATTGCAAAATACTATTCATATGTCAAACAGCTACATATTGGTATAAGGGGAAATAGACAAAATGTATTCATAGCAGGAAAGTATTTGGAATAAAAATGATAATGATAAGCCCTTTCAGATATTTAACTGTACAACATGGGATGCAAATATGGTTTTCACCTTCTTTACAATGGGTAATGCAATTGGTTTCAACATTCATAGAGTGAAAGCAGTTACTAAGCCAATATACAATGCTCAGTATGGTGCACAGGCTGAGATTACTTCTTGTTAAAGCTAGGAATGGAAACTATAGGTTAGTATAGATAACAGCTGAGCTAAAAATGTATCAATAGATGGGATAAAATTTAGGCCCAGCCGAAATCCCACCTACTTTGCGTGAATACAACGTTTTCAATAACTTTCTACAATGTACTTATGAGAAATAGCTTGGCAAAAGTAAAGAATACTAGGGGAAGAAGGATGTCATAATATGAATTCCTTCAACTTAAAGGGGTACTCCGCTGCTCAGTGTTTGGAACAAACTGTTCCGAACGCTGGAGTCGGGAACTCGATACGTCATAGCACTGCCTGGCCCAGCTGTCATGCCCTCTTCCATAGACTTGCATTGAAGGAGTGGAGCTATGACATCACGAGCTCCCGGAGCCTGCTCCAGCATTCGGAACAGTTTGTTCCAAATGCTGAGCAGCGGAATACCCCTTTAAAGCAGTTATCTAAGACTTTTAAATTAGTGACTTATTCTTACAGACCACATTTCAGCACAATAAAGGGCTTTTTTGCTGTCCCATTTATGTAAATAGGGGATAAGATGTCTAGGGGCAGAGTACCCATTTAAGAAAAAAAACAGCTTGTAGGTGTTCCTGCTTATCCAGCTGACTAAGATACTCCAAAAGACATTCTATAAACATTTCATAGAAGCAGGCCCCACCTCTGGATCCTGTACCTCTGGAACTCCATTAATCCTGTCCCTTCTCATTAGGCAGCCACTGGCCACCTAATACAAAGGTGAATCGATGTAGAGTTGGACAGGATTACAGAAACAGTCAAGAACTCTGTGTTCTGCTGCTAAAGGGGTCTTACCATCTCAACACTTGTGCTGTAAATGTCTCATGTATGTGGGTCTGTGCTCTGAGACCTGCTCCTATTCCAAGATTGGGAACCCTAAAGACTGCTCTGACTTGCTTCTGGCATCTGGAGGGCGTCAGAAACCTAAAAACAGCTGAGCTGGTTGTTTTATGCATTTTGTTTTACTCCTTTAGGGTACGTTCACACATACAGGATCCTGCGCAGATTTGATGCGCAGGATTTGTAACTGCCGATTAGAAGCTTTGCTCACTCATTTAGTTTATATTGAAATCTGCCGCAAAAAATCCTGCGCATCAAATCCTCCATACGTGTGAAGGTACCCTTAGACTTTATTGAACGTTATGTAAACAATGTAGTATCGTAGTATCACAAGCTATACTGTTTATTGATCTCCAAAGTTACATACAACAGCCTAACTCAAGGTCAAATAGTGTTTATGCAACCCTTATGTATATAAAATCCTTCAAGTGCGTAGGAGAGAGCCAAGGGTCCCAAAGGTAGGACCGGCATCTATCAGACATTTATGGCATATTCTGTGGATTTGCCATAAATATTGAGATGATAATATTACTTGTTAAGAAGTGAATGGTAGTTTTAGTAACCCCCAGTCTGGTTGAATAGTTTTTATTGAAAACTTTAAAATACAGTAAACACAAAAGAAATATATAAAACAAGTGAAACAACAACTTTATATAAATACATGAAACAACTGAACTTTAACAAGCAGCCGGCGCTGCGGCCACACTGACTGACTGACTGACGGAGGAGTGACGTCCCTGACGCCGTGCAGAGGAGCTGGCAGAGGACATCACTTGTCTTCGACTTAACTGTCGCACAGCCTGCCGGAGCACGCCCAGGTAATGGAAAATATAAAAAGCGGGGGGGGGGGGGGGGGGGGGGAACGAGCAGGAGGGAAATGATGAGCAGAGGGGGGATAACAAGCAGGAGGGAAATGATGAGCAGAGGGGAGATGATGAGCAAGGGGGATAATGAGCAGGGGGAAATTAGGAGCAGAAAGGGATAATGAGCAGAGGGGGATAACGAGCATGGGGCAAATGATGAGCAGAGAGGGGATAACGAGCAGGGGAAATGATGAGCTGAGGGGGGATAACGAGCAGGGGGAAGGATGAAGCAGGGGGAATAGGTAATGGAGTATAAAAAGCGGGGGGTCTAGCGAGCAGGGGGGAAATGATGAGCAGGGGGGGGATAACAAACAGGGGGAAAATGATGAGCAGAGGGGGATAACGAGCAGGGGGGAAATGATGAGCAGAGGGGGGATAATGAGCAGGGGGAATGATGAAGCAGGGTGAATCACAGGGGAAAGGGTACACAGAGTATCAGAGGGGGAGGTAAATGTGGCACAAGGGCTCATAAAAGGGGAGGAATGATGTGGCATTGGGGGGACTAAACTGAGGAGCAGGTGGAATCAAAGTTGAGGGGGGGGGGTGATGTGGCATATAGTGCAGAGCTTCAAAGTCATTCATTTTTTTCTCTCAAATTTCTCTGTGAAAATGAAGGTGCGTGTTATACGCCAGAATGTGTTATACACCGACGGTATTTCTTTTGTGTTTTCTGTATTTAAAAAATTTCAATAAAAACTATTTAACCAGAATGGGAGTTACTAAACCTGTGAAGCTTGCTGTGCCATCCTGTTTCTGAATGACCTTATTTAAAAGTTCTGGAAAAAAAATGGGTTACAGAGATTTTCAGGACAGGGATTCAAGGATCCCCATTCTTAAGATATGTTAGGACCCTCCTATTTCCGACATACATTGCATATCCTGTTGGTATGCAATATGTATCTAAGATGGGAATACCACTTAAATACCCTGTCTTTTGTCAACGTCAAGGTATTTACAGTACAGCAAATCTCTGTACCTGCTGTGCCAAAAACACAGAACTAATTCAATAAATATTTAATATATTGTAGTACTGCTTATAAAATATATAACAGTAGTAATTATAATTTATGAGTAATCTATTTTATTTATATATATATATATATATGTATATATATATATATATATATATACACAAGTATATCTTGCACCCCCTTGTCAATATATATATATATATATATATATATATATATATATATATTGACACGGGGTGCAAGATATACTTGTCGAATCGTGATGCCAGGCACTGTTAACTTACACGGTCCGAGGTGGTGATAGCTTCTCCTGGGTCAGGCGTGGGGCAAACACACAGATGCCAGGTTACAGATAACTGTCTTTTTACTGAGGCAGGAGCAGATGGGACAATACTCACAGTACAGAGCAGAGTGGAAGGGATACAGTGTAACTCATGGGAGCCCTGTGGCCTTGCTGGGACTTATGGTGCTTTCCACCCACTTGAATTGACTTGCTATTAGATATGACAGACTTGAGACTTGAAGATATCCCACTCTGACAAGGGTTCTGCTAAGGTCCAATGCAATGACACCACCAGGGTATGAGCTCACCAGCTCCTGTGTGGGAACACTTGGGTTGATCTGATAAGAGATTTTCTTCTGGCTTCCCTTGAAATCACCTCACAGTTCTTACAACTCCTTTCCACACTGCAGAGCTCTGCACACAGCAGAAACTGAAACTAGTCTGAACACCTCCTCCCCCCTACACTATATACAGGGCAATTTGGGGGTTCCCAGGGTCACTTGGGTACTCTGAATCATATCTCCTTGCAGACATCCAGTACATTCCTTAAAGGTACAGTACAACATAATATAAATTAACAGAACAAATATTACAATGAATATCACAGCATCACCTGAGCAGCAGGGCCTAGGGCAGGCATCTGAAGCAATGTTTACCTGACAGGACACACTCCAGTACTGAAACACCATATATATATATATATATATATATATATATATATATATATATTCATATTTGTTTCATCTTTATTTAGTGCGATCAAAAATTTCCATAGTGAGATCTATTCCATTTCTGTTAACACAACCGGCCGCTGAATAAAACACCATCACAGCTAATGAGACAATACGAATAAATAATTTCTCCAAACTAAAAATAAGTAGTTTTCATTTCTATGGCTCAATTTCAAAAGAGAGCAAAGAAACCATGACTGCAGCGTAGCCATTTTCAATGTTTCATTATTCTGTCACGCAGAATCACAGCTGCAATATTTCATACTGTGACAGATTTCGGCTGCAAGATAAATGATTTGTAAAAGCACACAGCACGCCACGGGCTCAGTGTTTTGTAAACATGCGATCCTCATCATGGCTGACACTCTCCCACGGACATTTCAAAAGGGTGTAATGATGTTTAATTGTTAAACGATTCATTCCGAGGTTGATGGAGATTATGATATAGATGTTTCAGTTGCTATGACATTTATTTCTATTTGTGTCACTTAGTTGATATGTGTTATTCGGCATGGGGTCCGCCGCTAAGATTATTTAATAGTCAATCAGAAATTGGATGCACTCAAAGGCAAAAGATGCTTTAATTATTATTATAAAAAGAATAGTAATTATTGTTATTAAAAAAGAGTTTTGTGCCCCCCTTTAGAACAGTGAAAAGTTCTACTAAAGTCCAAAAGTATTTTATAGAATGCAGTAAACAACATAGAGAACATGAAAAGCTTGACTTAAAAAATTACATGCACCGCTTTGAATATTTCAATGCAAATCTAACAAAAAGTGGCCCCCTGTATCAATTGTTTCAAGTAACTCTTGATGTGTCATACAAGCATGTCACAAGTCTTGATCAATGGGGGTCCAGGTGCTGAGACCCCTACAAATTGCTTACACGGAGAGAAGTGGCCTTTCCCTGCTTAAAGGGGTACTACGCCCCTAGAAATCTTATCCCCTATTCAAAGGATAGGGGATAAGATGTCTGATCGGGGTGGTGGGGGGTCCAGCCACTGGGACCCCCCACGATCTCCGGGTTGGCACACCGCGGCTTTCTGAACACGGAAGGAATAAAAACATTTAGCAAAACACTATAAGTGGATCATTGAAAAATGACAAAACATTCAGTGTACATTTTGAACCTGAGTAATCAATTCTATCATATCTAACTGTGAAATCAAAGTATGCTTAAGGGGGGGTCGTCAACTTTAACTCTCTTACATCTACCTATAAAGTAACATGGGGTTTATCTCTGTGCTTTAGGGAAAACAGAGGTTTCATATATATATATATATATATATATATATATATATATAAACATATATAGTGCCTTGCAAATGTATTCACCCCCCCCCCTGAAATAACAGAAAAAAGTCACACCCCTTAAAGTCAATACTATGTAGAACCAACTTTTGCGGCAATCACAGCTCCAAGTTGCTTTGTGTAAGTCTCTATGGGCTTGCCACATCTTACCACTGGGATTTCTGCCCATTCCTCCTTGCAAAACTGCTCCAGCTCCTTCAAGTTGGATGGTTTGCACTTGTCAACAGCGATCTTTAAGTCTGATCACAGATTTTCAATTGGATTGAGATCTGGGCTTTTACTAGGCCGTTCCAACACATTTACATGTTTCCCCTTAAACCACTCTAGTGTTGCCTTAGCAGTGTGTTTGGGGTCATTGTCCTACTGGAAGGTGAACTTGCCTCAAATCATGCACAGAGTGGTACAGGTTTTGCTCAAGAATATCCCTGTATTTAGCACCATCCATCTTTCCCTCAACTCTGACCAGTTTCCCAGTCCCGGATGGTGTTCTTTGGGTGATGTGATGTGTTGGGTTTGCGCCAGACATAGCGTTTTCTTTGATCGCTGAAAAGTTCAATTTTAGTCTCATCAGACCAGAGCACCGTCCTCCATACATTTTGGAGTCTCCCACATGCCTTTTCGCAAACTCAAAACATGCCTTTTTGTTTTTAGCTGAAGGTAAAGGCTTTTTCCTGGCCACTCTGCCATAAAGCCCAACTCTATAGAGTGTACGGCTTATTGTCG
The DNA here is from genome assembly GCF_029499605.1 of Hyla sarda. Taxonomy (NCBI): domain Eukaryota; kingdom Metazoa; phylum Chordata; class Amphibia; order Anura; family Hylidae; genus Hyla; species Hyla sarda. Next base: position 347,679,019 of record NC_079193.1, on the reverse strand, counting down.
TCCTATGTACAGATACTCCAGTCTCTGCTGTGAAACTCTGGGGGTTACCTTAGGTCTCTGCCTCTCTGATTAATGCCCTCCTTGCCCGGTCCATGAGTTTTGGTGGGTGGCCATCTCTTGGCAGGTTTGCTGTTGTGCCATGTTCTTTCCATTTGGTTATGATAGATTTAATTGGGCTCCTGGGAATCATCAAAGATTTGGATATTTTTTGTAACCTAACCTTGACTTGTACTTCTCAACAACATTGTCCTTTGCTTGTTTGGAGAGTTACTTGGTCTTCATGGCAGTGTTTGGGTATTGATGCCTCTTGCTTAGTTGTTGCAGCCTCTGGGGCCTTTCAAAAATGGTGTGTGTATATGTAATGACAGATCATGTGACACTTAGATTGCACACAGGTGGACATCATTTCACTAATTATGTAACTTCTAAAAGGTAATTGATTGCACTAGAGCTTTTTATGTGCTTCCTAACAAAGGGGCGAATACACACGCACATGCCAATTTTCTGTTTTCTATTTCTAAACAATATTTTTATTTATATATTTTTCTCATTTCTCTTCACCAACTTAGACTATTGTGTTCTGATCCATCACATACAATTCAGATTAACTAAACATCGAACTTAAGGCTGTAATGTGCCAAAATATGAAAAAAGTCAAGGGGGGCAGGGATACTTTTGCAAGGCACTGTGTATATATATATATATATATATATATATATATATATATATATATATTCTTTTTAGGTCTCATACACACTTCTGCTTATGGATTTCTACAACCTCTGGCTGGTTTGGAGCCATCGAATCGATACCGCCATATTCCTCCATGTTCATTAGACTGTGTTCCATTTGTTGACACTCATAGAGTTACCCCCTTCATAGGGAGGCCCCATACTCTGCTATACTGAGCCTTGAAAACTCCTTGTGCTTCCATATAGCCTCCTCACCAGCGGCTCTAATGTTTACATGAGACCTAATAGAACAGAGAATCTACATTGTGCGGTAAAACCCTTCATAATGTTCTACTCACTGTGGAAACGACCTGATACTATGTAATCTAATCCCAGACTTCGCAATAAACCACAATAATCACTTGTCCCATATGGAGCCGTGTCTTCTCAATATTATATTCAATTATTAATTACAGCGGAAAAATACAATTTCTTTGCAAATTAAAAGTAGCAGAAACAATATAGTTACAGAATACGGGAAACAACATGACAATAAGTCAGCCATAATGTAATATAATATAAGTCTATTGAATTGTATAGATATTAACTTCATGGTCCAATGACAAAACATTAATGGCAGATGACTGGGCGTAATGTAATCTATAGGAGAAGTTTATTTAGGATATTTAATATACAATGTGTTATTAAAGGAGCTTAGAGAGTCAGGAGATTGAATTGAATTTGATGTTGTTCACATTTACATGAGAAAAGAGAGGTCTATTCCAGTGTCAGTTCCATTCCAAGGGAATATATATGAATGTTGCTGCTTACGTTGTTTACATGAATTAAAGGTTATTTACAGTGTGATCATCAAATTAAAGATATTGAATCTTTGTCAAAAGACCACCTCTTTAAGAAGACCATTAGTGATGCTAGCTATCTTATTTGAGAGACTGAACAATTGTGGTGTCATCTCAGAGAGGTTTCATTGTATATGCTACAAAGTATTTTCACTAAACTTGAATTGATGTTAAATAGGTGTTCCGGTGTTTATCTTTTTTTTTTTTTTTTTTTTTTATTATTATCCTGCCCAGACCACCTACATAGAAAAAAAAACGTGTACTTACTTCCCACTGCTCCTCTTGTACTTCCAGTATTGCTGCCCCATCCTCCTGTTTGGTCCTCTCCTGGATGCCAGTGATTAACTTGTCAGACCGCATCTTAGCTAGTGGCTGGCTGCATTGATGCCCCACTTCGGCCAGTGATTGGCTGAATGGCAGTGTGTCGTATTAAGTTCCAGTACTGGTCTTCTTCCTGGGCTAGGAAGGACACTGCTGTGGCCAATGATTAGCTGAGCTGTAGTCTGTTGAGTGGACTCCCAGCAACTAGGAAAAGGACGGCTCCAAAGGACAAGGCAGCAACACCGGTGGCATCAGAGGAGTGGCTTTTTTTTTTCCATACTGGCAGCCTGAGCATGGTTTTCGATAAAAATGTAATGCCAGAGTACTTTAATCTCAGTCTTAGGCTGAGTTCCCATATGGAATTGGGGATTTATCGAGACTGCGTCTCACACACTGGTCTAAATTAATTCCCTTGCCAGTGTAGTGGCATGTTACAGTGATCAGGGAGCCCATTTAGGTTATGGCTACACAGGAGTTAATGCTGTAGATTTTTTAATTCATTCAATTTCTGCAGAGTTATCTTGTGCACCAAATTGGGGAATTATTAGTTAGGAATTTACCTCTGCAAATACAGTATGAAGTGTAAAAAGAAAAGTCAACGGTGTAGATAAATAAAAGTGTGTTCTTCAGTGCCATGCATGAAAAAATGTGAACCTAGCAGAAAGTGGACTCTAGAAGTGGTATTCATTTTTGGCTTAAATTTAAAAGTGGTCTAAAATTTAAACTAGACAATGTTATAGTGGTACTCCGCCCCTAGACATCTTATCCCATATCCAAAGGATAAGATGTCTGATCGCAAGAAGTTCGGCCACTGGGACCTCCCGCGATCACCTCTGCATTCTGAACATTTGAGTTCAGAATGACGGTTTCAGGCGGTCTTGATCATGACGTCACTCCCCTCCATTAATTTATATGGGAGGGGGCGTGACGGTTGTCCTTTGGATAGGGGATAAGATGTCTAGGGGCTATATTTTCTAAGGGCTATATTTTCAAAAAGCTTCTGTTAAACACTCTTCTGTTAAATACTGTGTACAGTACTGGGCACCAGTGTACAGGAAAGATATAGTGGAGCAGGAGAGGGTTCAAAGACGGGCAACCAGGGTAATACGGGGAATGGGAGGACTACAGTACCCAGAAAGATTATCAGAATTAGGGTTATTTAGATTAGAAAAAAGAAGGCTTAGGGGAGACCTAATAACTATGTATAAATATATCAGGGGACCGTACAGAGATCTGTCCCATGATCTATTTATACCCAGGACTGTATCTATAACAAGGGGGCATCCTCTCCGTTTAGAGGAAAGAAGGTTTCTATACCAGCAAAGACGAGGGTTCTTTACTGTAAGAGCAGTGAGACTGTGGAATTCTCTCCCGGAGGAGGTGGTCATGGGGAACTCTGTAAAAGAATTTAAAAGGGGTCTGGGTGCATTTTTGGAGAATAATAACATTGCTTGTTATGTAAATTAGAATTATCGGGACAGAACGTTGATCCAGGGATTTATTCTGATGCCATATTTGGAGTCGGGAAGGAATTTTTTTACCTCTAGTATGAGGGTTTGTTGCCTTCCTCTGGATCACTCCCGGACGAAGGCTGTAACGTGCCGAAACGCTGCCCCGGACCCTGCTGACTGTTTGCTGCTATCCCTATTATTATATTGAATACCTTGATATAGGTTGGTATAAACTCTGTTCAGCACTTTATGCACTGTTGCACATTATTTTGTACTTATTCCCCCATGTGGAGGGTGGGGGGGGGGGGGATTATTATATCCCCACCCAGGCCATATTTAGTGCAATATATCCATCATCAATAGTGTTACCTTCCTTCAAGCTTTTACTGTGGTGTCCTTTCTACCATATGTCAGCAGAGGTTTCGGTGCAGTGTTTTAGTGTTCCCATGGTTTGTGATTCCTCCCTATAATCATGTTTTTATCATTTGTTATTTAATAAAGATTATTACAATTTACTTATTAAAGACTCCATTTTCTATTTTTTGGTTTTCTATGCGATTTAGGAGTCCAGATTACCTTACCTTATGTTACAGGGGGTTGTTACCACAATGGCTAGTGTTTAGGTGTCTTTATCCTTCACTATTCTCCCTCCCCCAATAAGTGTTGTTTTTGTCTAGTTTTTGTCTAGTTTTTGTCTAACTTCCTCTGGATTATTAGTACTGGAGTCAGTAGGGATTCATTGGGATATAGGTTGAACGTCATGGACTCTGGTCTTTGTTCAACCTTATGAACTATGTTACTATGTTCACATGCTAGTAACTAATAGCAGGTTTCCCGCTGCGAGTTACACTACCATTCATTTTAATGGGTGCACGGACCCATTTAAATTGCTTTGTGGCCACAACCTATGTGACGTCAGCCCGGGGAGAGGCCGGGGGGAAGCCTTTTCTCATCCGGATGTGGCATCATATTGATGTGGAGTTATGTGATACGGAGGGGAGGGATTTGAACATACAAAATTACCGCAAAGCCGAAGGATACTTGCCACTGACACTTCATCTGCCAGGATGTAACAATCTGTAAGCATGTCTCCCTGAGGAGCTAAGGAAAGCGAAACGCTGCATTGGAGGCCAGGTTAAATGTGTTACAAACTGTGGTTTATCCTAAATTGTGACTTTCTATGGCACTTTAATATATGCACTTTGCACTTTCTTTGTTTTGGTTACCCTGGATGTGTACACAACTGACAGGAACGTAACAGTGTAGTGTCAGGTTCCGGAGGCACGGGAGTCGCCTTTATTAGGGCGAGTGCCCCAGCTACGTGCCACACAGCCGGGGGAAGGTGTGATAAAGGGCCAGATTTGCATTGCACTATAGGGAGTAGTAGGGAAGCTTAGGGATAGATGCATATCAGTCTACTCTACTCAGATGTGATTATGATGTCACTACGTCACGCATATACCCCTTAAGTCCCAACATATATTGCATTGAACCTTTTATAAGTGCGCAATAAAATTTTTCATTATTACATGACTATAAAGTGACAATTATACATAAATGCAAAAGTTTAGGTGGTGGACGTTATTTAGTCCAAAAATATGTGAATTTTTCTTTGCAGTCACATGAATAATGTATATTTGTACATTTGACGTTATATGTATTTTACCCTGTGATATCTCATAAAAATTTACTTTTAATCTGTCAGTCAGGTTTATTTAATTGATTGTATACTGCTGGTGGGGGATCTGTGATAGCCCACAACATAATCATACTACTCAGCTATCTTGTTTTGTGGTACAGAATTTTTAAAGGGGTACTCCGCTGCCCTGCTTCTGGAGCTCCGCTCCCCAGCGTCCGGAAGTTTATTGTTCCGAACATTGTGTGCGGGCTTCCTTGTTCAGGGCCACCCCTCATGACTTCATGCCCGCCCCCTCAACGAAAGTCTATGGGAAGGGGCGTGACGTCACGAGGGGCAGCCCTGAACACGGAAAACCTCATGATGATGTACTACGGGTTGGCAGATCAAGTAAGGGATATTCTTATCAAATATTAGGTGTAAATTCTACTTAGAAAATATGTATTCTGGCTTTAGTTTAATTCAGGGACCACAATGATTTTCTTTATTATGCACATTATAATTCTACTATTGATTCTTGCTGCACACTGCACTTACAATTATCTATAATGGAGTATTGTGCAGTCACGTAAATGGAAGTAAAATGTTTTGTTCTTGTAGTGCATAAAGATGGTAAAACAATTTCAATGGAACCTATTACAACAGCACTTACCTGTGCCAGATTCATAACATTGAGGTTTGCATATAAATGTTTTAAAGAAATAAAGAATTGTTAAAAAGTCCTTTTATCAGCCTTAATAAATATATCTCTCACATGAAAATCAGTTAAAATAATGTTTTCAGAAGAGGCCACGAGATGGGTAAATGTGAGAGGTAATACATTATAACACACTACAAGAACTGTGTCATCTGTTATTAACATCATGCGGTTCTATTAAGCGTCCATTTGCAATCAAGAATATTAGAATCCATAAAAATATGGATTCACATTATTAAAAAAATCTTTTTCATTATCTGAAAAAGTTTATATTGTGTATTATTATTATGAATATTATTAATATTATTTAGACTAGCCAAACCCTTATAAAACACCTAATGCTGGGTTCACATCACATCATGGTTAAAAAAAAAAAAAAAAAAAACGTATGCGGTTGCAGTATGGTTTCTAAACCGGAGACAAAATTGTGGTCAACCACGGTTTTGTCTCCGGTTTAAAAACCGTACAGCAACCGCATACGTTTTTTTTTAACATGGACATCAATGGGAAACGCACATGTATACGGTTCCATATGGGAAAATGTATATGGTTTTTACTTTGCACATGCGTATTTGCATCCTAAAGTCCCCACCCAAGACCCCTCCCATTAACCCCTTAAGGACCGGGGTTTTTTCCGTTTTTGCATTTTCGTTTTTTGCTCCTTGCCTTTAAAAAATCATAACTCTTTCAATTTTGCACCTAAAAATTCATATGATGGCTTATTTTTTGCGCCACCAATTCTACTTTGTAATGACGTCAGTCATTTTGCCCAAAAATCTACGGTGAAACGGGAAAAAAATCATTGTGCGACAAAATTGAAAAAAAACCCGCTGTTTTGTAACTTTTGGGGGCTTCCGTTTCTACGTAGTACATTTTTCGGTCCATACGATTAAAATTTTACCCTACTTATATAGGTTTGATTTTGTCGGACTTCTGGAAAAAATCATAACTACATGCAGGAAAATTAATACGTTTAAAATTGTCATCTTCTGACCCCTATAACTTTTTTATTTTTCCGTGTATGGGGCGTTATGAGGGCAAATTTTTTGCGCCGTGATCTGAAGTTTTTAACGGTACCATTTTTGCACTGATAGGACTTATTGATTATTGATTTTTAAAGGATATAAAAAGTGACCAAAAATGCACTATTTTGGACTTTGGAATTTTTTTGCGCGCCATTGACCGAGCGGTTTAATTAATGATATATTTTTAAAATTCTGACATTTCCGCACGCGGTGATACCATATATGTTTATTTTTATCTTTATTTACACTGTGTTTTTTTTTTATAGGAATAGGGGGGGTGATTCAAACTTTTAATAGGGGAGGAGTTAAATGATCTTTATTCACTTTTTTTTCCACTTTTTTTTTCACTTTTTTTTTGCAGTGTTATAGCTCCCATAGGGACCTATAACACTGCACACACTGATCTCCATCATTGATCACTGGTTTCTCATAAGAAACCAGTGATCAACGATTCTGCCGCCTGGATCTCAGGCACTGAGCAGTCATTCGGCGATCGGACAGCGAGGAGGCAGGAAGGGGCCCTCCCGCTGTCCTGTCAGCTGTTCGGGATGCCGCAATTAGAGGCGGCTATCCCGAACAGCCCGACTGAGCTAGCCGGCAACTTTCGGTTTCACTTTGAGCCGCGATCGGCGCTGCGCGCTATTAGAGGCGGGTCCCGGCTTCACTATGACGCCGGGCCCGCCGTGATATGACGCGGGGTTACTGTGTAACCCCGCGTTATTTCAGAAGAGCAGGACCAAGGACGTACCGGTACGTCCTTGGTCCTTAAGGGGTTAAAAATGGACACATTTTTCAAAAACTTATGGTTTTTTTCCTATAAAAACTGACGGAATTGTATGCACTTTTAAAAACAGTATACTGTTTAAAAATGTATACGGTTTACTTTTCCCCACACTGTTCCATCCGTTTTTTTGCCATACCGTTTTCTTTAGAAAAACAGATTGAAAACAGTACGGCAAAAACGTGATGTGAACCCAGCCTAACAATGTTTTTATATAACAAGTTATCAAATTAACATCATCCAGAATGGAAATTACAGGTGGTCACAGCAGCTGGACTTCCACGTGATCAGACACTAATCCCCTATTCTGTAGAAAAGGAATATGTTTTAAATAGCTTGATAACCCATTTAACTTTGCCTTGTTTAAGTTTACTCAATGTGCTCAGAAAAGACATGAAAAATACTGAACTAAACTTTACGAACTGTCTGTATTATTAGTTTGGTTACATTTTGTTTGCCTCTATCTATGACTTATAGAACAACCAGATCACGGTAATTTACATTTATTTGTGTATTCAACATTTTAGTAGTAGTCAACATTTTAAAGGTAATTGATGATTATTGGTAATTTTTTTTTACAGTAGATACATAGGTAGGTAGATAGATAGATATGAGATAGATAGATAGATTGATTGATAGACATGAGATAGATAGATATATATGAGGTAGATAGAAAGATAAATAGATAGATAGATAGATAGATAGAAAACGAAACAAAAGGTAGCAGCACACCGGGTGACATGAAGAGTTGGGTGCAGATCAGCAGGGGACCCACGGTCATAGGGCTCCAAACGGTATAGAAACACAAAGAATACTGCAGCACTCCAGGGTATAGGTGAAAAAACTGTGAAGGTAGTTTATTCCATCAAGGTGCACAGAGCAACGTTTCGGCTGCTGGCATGCAGCCTTTTTCAAGTCAAAGGCTGCATGCCAGCAGCCGAAACGTTGCTATGTGCACCTTGATGGAATAAACTAGCTTCACAGTTTTTTCACCTATACCCTGGAATCCTGCAGTATTCTTTGTGTTTCTAGATAGATAGATAGATAGATATGAGATATATAGATAGATAGATATGAGATAGATAGATAGATACTATTATACATTTCCAGATACTTGATTAGAATTCATTATCTTTGAGTGAATGTATTGAAATGTCCCCCCAAATAGGCTGCATCTGCTTATGAGAACGGTATTTTAACTCTAAGAAAGACTTAATTATTGCATCTTGTCTGGTGAAATGCACTGAAATCTATGTGCAAATCTTCAGAATGGGTTCAGAATGGTATTGTCACTTAAAAAGCACTATTTAGCAGATGTTGGCTAATTTACTTTATTTCTTGAGAACATACAGAGCTCTTACCATATATTTTTAGAGTGTAGGACGGGATAATCAGAAGTTTATTGTGGTAACTAAGTGAATATTTACAAAATAATCAGGTGAATATTTTTTAACTGTAGACTAACAAACAAGTTGGTCCTCTGGTGGGCTGAGGTTCTAAAATAGTAAAAAAAAATATTTTAAATAAATAAATAAATAAAAACAAACCCATATAGAGCTAATAAAGGACTAGGGGTCCTACAAGGGACATCATATGAGATTGATTCCCAAATAATCTGTTAGACCATCTGTAAAAGTCATTGTATGTGTGTATACGTATGTTTCAGCATAGCTTTAAAACAGCTGGAGATGTTTTGATTGAACTTGGTGCACATTTTTTTCAAATAAAAATATATACACATATACTGTATGAAAGAAGAGGGAGTCATTTACAAAAAAAATATATCATATACAAATATTTATTAAATAGTTAGATTAAAATAATTAATAATTAAAATTAGGAAGGATTCCACCCAGAGGGGGAAGACAAAGGGTGTCACTCAGCTGCCATAATAAGTCTATACATGAATCATATATGCATAAGTATATTGCCAAGTGTACTATGAGGCTAAATCAAAATTGTTAGATATACATATCAGGGAAAATCAACAGTACATGACATCAAACATAGCATATTACCACAAAGTAGCAAGACGGGCACCAGAACGACACCACCATTTTAAGAACTGTCCAGAGTAGGAGAAAATCCCCATAGTAAACATATGCTGCTCTGGACAGTTCCTAAAATGGACAGAGATGTCAGCAGAGAGCACTGTGCTCGTGATGTCAGCAGAGAGCTCTGTGTTCCAAAAATAAAGAATTTCCCCTGTAGTATTTGGCAGCTAATAAGTACGGGAAGGATTAAGATTTTTTTAATAGAAGTAATTTACAAATCTGTTCAACTTTCTAACTCCAGTTGATTTAAAGAAAAAAAAGTTTTCCACCGGAGTACCCCTCTAATGTTCAGAAATGTTCAAACTCTGCAACGTTTTTTTTTTTTTTTTTTGCGGTGGACTTTGCAGCAAGTCATTGCTATATCTACTTTAAAGGGGTACTACCGTAGAAAACTCTTTTTTTTTTTTAAATCAACTGGTGCCAGAAAGTTAAACAGATTTATAAATCACTTCTATTAAAAAATCTTAATCTTTCCAGTACTTTTAGGGGCTGTATACTAAAGAGAAATCCAAAAAGAAATGCCTTTCCTGTGATGTCATGACCACAGTGCTCTCTGCTGACCTCTGCTGTCCATTTTAGGAACTGGAGAAAATCACCATAGCAAACATATGCTTCTCTGGACAAAATGCCGTTTGAGAGAATAAGATTCACTAGCATTACAAAGAAAATTTATTGCAGTTTTCAGCGTGGAATCCTAACCAAAAATGCATAATTTTGTGACATCTTCCCTTGAGCCCACTAGTAATATAGGGGAACATTTATCATTATTTGTTTTGATAAGTAAGTTCTGAAGTAATTTTTTTGCTTTAGTTTTGCTTTTGCATATTTATCATACTATCACATTTGGAGCACATAAGTAAAATGAAAAAGTCGCAGCTGCGACTTTTAAAATTTGCTCACATACTGGAGTTTTGTACTCCAGATCAGATCTGGAGTAGACTTGCAACTTTTTGTAAGGGGTTCGCGACTTTTTTCTGCCTACATACGACTTTCGCACATTATAAATACGTGACTACTGCAAATTGAAAACTGAAATTTGCTTAGGTAAGGCTGTCTGTAACTTTTTGCTTACTTACAAAAGTTGCACAAAAAAGTGCTTAGGCGCATGTGAAACTTTTTGTACGACTTTTGTATGCAAAAAAAAAAAAGCTCTAAATACCTTGATAAATGTCCCCCATGGATGCAATACTAAAGATATGTTAAAGGAGTTATCCAGTTTAGTAAAATGTATCCCCTATCAAAAGGATAGGGGACAAGTGTCAGATCGTGGGGGGTCCGGCCGCTGGGATCCTCACAATCTCATTCCCAGTGCTCTGGCTCTCTTAGTGCAGGGTTTGGCATGCATCCTCCATGCATCTCTATGGGAGAGCCCAAGCATTGTACTCATGTAGCTCCAGCTCTCCCATAGAGAGGCATGAATGGGGCGACACAGTTCCATACATGGGAAGAGCTGGCATGCCAGACAGAAGATGGCAGGGGTTCAACTGCTGGGACACTTTTCCCCTATCCTTTGGATAGGGGATACATTTTACTAATCTGGACTACTCCTTTAATGCAATAAACATGTTTTGATTGTGTGAATGAAGTCTAAGGTAATGTATTTCCTCTGATCAGATTAGTCCTAGATGGCCTGTCAATTTATTTGCTTTCCATTTCTCCTTTTTGCCTTCTTATTCTGGGTTCACACTGTGTAATTTTTCACAACATATTTAATTTTCCATGGTCTGACGAAGCTCGTGCACGTGAAACAGCTGTAACCATTTCTCCTGTGGTGTTGAACTGTGCTGTCCTTTGATGGCTTAAATAAAGCATCAATATTGATTCATGTATTTGGGTGAGTGCCATTCTGCCTCCTCTTACTGTGGATATTCAATTTAACACATGCTTTTTTGGCTATAATCAGGGAAAAAATGGGGTTTATCTTTTAATTTCCAGTTAAAACCCAAAATATACATAAAATTAAATATGTTACAAAATGTTACGCTGTGTGAACCCATCCTTAGAGTCATAACTTGAGTTGTATGACAGCTTGCTTTTTGCAGGGCAAAATGTACTTTTTATTGCTATCTTTTACTTCCTTTATTTCACTTTATAATGTAATGCTAAACAATGGTGCAGAGAGTTAAACTTTAATTGTCTCTGGCTATGACTGGTATCCAGCCATAAGAGGGGAAACAGAGACTTTCTGACATGCTTACTGTGCCCCATCCTGCCAGTCAGACATGGTTGATGTCTTCTCTCTGCACTCAAGTTGTCAATCACCCTAGTCTAGGAGGGAGGTGGCACAGTAAGTGTGACTGAAAGCCTCTGTCTGTGTCCACTCTCATATGGCTGGAAACCAGTCATGCCTGGCGATGATTAATGTTGCAGCATTTCAGAGAGCTGAATAAAAAAATGCTGTAACGCTGTTCATCCCATATTTGGGAATTAATATTCATATTTTTAAAAACTTTTTAAAGTACTTTTTTTGAGCCTGTGATAGTCTTGACTATGCAAATTTATAATTGTTTGTAAACTACATGTAATGAAATGCATTGTACTCTATTTTTGCTGATCTCTTGTCACACCCAGGTATGGCCATGCTTGAGGTCTTCAGAATGCCTCTGGCAGCCATGACACCTGACTGACATGGCACTATTGCTTCAGGCAGGCATGACAGCAGTAGAATCTGGCATATGACTGCCTAGATGCCACAGGCACTACTGACCATGGCATCTAGAAGGTTAAAAGGCTAGGATCAGGAACACAGCAGATTAAAACAGCAGCAGAACCATTACTAGTAGACAAGTTACAATGTTGCTCAGGCACCAAAAGGAGGGGGCAGAGTGCCCTTATACACAGTCATGGCTGTAAATGTTGGCACCCCTGAAATATTTCAAGAAAATGAAGTATTTCTCACAGAAAAGCATGGCAGTAACACATTTTGATATTAACATGTTTATTCCCTTTGTGTGTATTGGAACAAAACCAAAAAGGGAGGAAAAAAAGCAAATTGGACATTATGTCACACCAAACTCCAAAAATGGGCTGGACAAAATGATTGGCACCCTTTCAAAATTGTGGAAAAATAAGATTGTTTTAAGCATGTGATGCTCCTTTAAACTCAGCTGGGACAAGTAACAGGTGTGGGCAATATAAAAATCACACCTGAAATCAGATTAAAAGGAGAGATGTTCACTTAGTCTTTGGTTCAAGTCCATCTCCAGAGATCTAGATTTGCCTTTGTCCATATTATTAAGAAGTTTGCGAACCATGGCACTGTAGCTAATCTCCCTGGGCGTGGACAGAAGAGAATAATTGATGAAAGTTGTCAATGCAGGATAGTCCGGATAGTGGATAAGCAGCCCCAAACAAGTTCCAAAGATATTCAAGCTGTCCTACAGGCTAAAGGAGCATCAGTGTCAGTGCGAACTATTCGTCGACATTTAAATGAAATGAAACACTATGGCAGGAGACCCAGGAGGACCCCACTGCTGACACAGAGACATGAAAAAGCAAGACTACATTTTGCCAAAATGAACTTGAGTAAGCCAAAATCCTTCTGGGAAAATGTCTTGTTGACAGATGAGACCAAGATAGAACTTTTTTGGTGAAGCACATACCGTATTTATCGGCGTATAACACGCACTTTTTAGGCTAAAATTTTTAGCCTAAAGTCTGTGTGCGTGTTATACGCCGATACCCCCCCAGGAAAGGCAGGGGGAGAGAGGCTGTCGCTGCCCGCTTCTCTCCCCCTGCCTTTCCTGGGGTCTAGAGCGCTGCTGTCGGCCCTTTTCACCCCCTGGTTATCGGCGCCGCTGCCCGTTCTGTCCCCCTGACTATCGGTGCCGGCGCCGATAGCCAGGGGGAGAGAAGCGGCGCCGACAGCCAGGAGGAGAGAAGGGACAGCGGCACCCATTGCCGGCGCCGCTGCGGACCCGACTCAGGTAATTATGCCACCGGGGATGGGGGGAGGCAACGGGGCAGCGGCGCCGGCAATGGGTGCCGCTGCCCCTTGTCTCCTCCTGGCTGTCGGCGCCGCTTCTCTCCCCCTGGCTATCGGCGCCGGCACCGATAGTCAGGGGGACAGAACGGGCAGCGGCGCCGATAACAAGGGGGTGAAAAGGGCCGACAGCAGCGCTCTAGACCCCAGGAAAGGCAGGGGGAGAGAAGCGGGCAGCGACAGCCTCTCTCCCCCTGCCTTTCCTGGGGGGGTATCGGCGTATAACACGCACACAGACTTTAGGCTAAAAATTTTAGCCTAAAAAGTGCGTGTTATACGCCGATAAATACGGTATGTGCTTCACCAAAAAAGTTCTATCTTGGTCTCATCTGTCAACAAGACATTTTCCCAGAAGGATTTTGGCTTACTCAAGTTCATTATCGAGTATAACCAGGGGGTGAAAAGGGCCGACAGCAGCGCTCTAGACCCCAGGAAAGGCAGGGGGAGAGAAGCGGGCAGCGACGGCCTCTCTCCCCCTGCCTTTCCTGGGGGTATATCGGGGTATACACGCGCACACATGCACCCTCATTTTTTCATGGATATTTGGGTAAAAAACTTTTTTTACCCAAATATCCTTGGTAAAATGAGGGTGCGTGTTATAGGCTGGTGCGTGGTATACCCCGATAAATATGGTAATTTTATTGTTTACCGAAAAGAGAATGAGACCTACAAAGAAAAGAACACAGCACCTAAAGTTAAATATGGTGGCGGTTTAATGATGTTTTGGCATTGTTTTGCTGCTTTTGGCACTGGGTGCCCTGAATGTGTGCAAGGCATCATGAAATCTGAGGATTACCAACGGATTTTGGGTCGCACTGTACAGCCCAGTGTTAGAAAGTTGGTTTTGCGTCCGAGATCTTGGGTGTTCCAGCAGGACAATGACCCCAAACATACGTCAAAAAGCACCCAGAAATGGATGGCAACAAAATGCTGGAGAATTCTGAAGTGGCAGCAATGAGTCCAGATCTAAATCCCATTGAACACCTGTGGAGAGATGTTATAATTGCTGTTGGGAAAAGGTGCCTTCCAATAAGAGAGACCTGGAGCAGTTTGCAAAGGAAATTGAAGAAAAAAATGCAAATTTGTAACTTTTGGGAGCTTCCGTTTCTACGCAGTACTTTTTTTTTGTAAAAATGACACCTTGTTTTTATTCTGTAGGTCCATACGGTTAAAAGGATACCCTACTTATATAGGTTTGATTTTGTTTTACTTCTGGAAAAAATCCTAAGTACATGCAAGAAAATTTATACGTTTAAAATTGTCCATTTCTGACCCCTATAACTTATTTATTTTTCTGCATACGGGGCAGATTGAGGGCTCATTCTTTGCACTGTGATCTGAAGTTTTTATCGGTACCATTTAGTTTTGATCTGACTTTTTGATTGCTGTTTATAAATTTTTTAATGGTATAAAAAGTGACAAAAATATGCTAGTTTGGACTTTGGAATTGTTTTACATATACGCCATTGACCGTGAGGTTTAATTAACTATATATTTTCGTAGTGCAGACATTTACGCACACGGCGATACCATATATGTTTATTTTTATTTACACTTATAAAGGGGGGTGATTCAAACTTTTATTCGGGAAGGGGTTAAATCACATATATTAACACTTTTTTTCACTTTTTTCTTTCTTGCAGTGTTATAGCTCCCATAGGGGCTATAAAACTGCACACACTGATCTTTTACACTGATCACTGGCATGAATTAACATGCCATTGATCAATGTTATCGGCGCTTGACTGCTTCTGCTTGGATCTCAGGCATGGAGCAGTCATTCGCCGATCAGACACCTAGGAGGCAGGTAGGGATCCTCCCGGTTTCCTGTATGTTGTTTGGGACACCGCAGATTAATCGCGGCGGTCCAGAACAGCCCGACTGAGCTGCCGGGATACTTTAAGTTTCACTTCAGATGCGGCGGTCAACTTTGATTGCCTCGTCTGAAGGGTTAATACAGGGCCTCACCGCGATTGGGCAGGGCAGCCGCGGGTCCCGGCCGTTGATGGCTGCCGGGACAGACCCGATATGATGCGGGGTCTCCGTGTGACCCCGCATTCTATCGCCGGAGCCAGAGCAGGAAGTAAATATACGTCCTGCGTTGTTAAGGAGTTAAAATGACAACCCTCTTGTGACCTCTACTGGATGTCCAGACACTGCCCTGCCAGATGAAGCTGCTGTAGCAGTGAAACCCATTGCATGTTGGGAGAATAAACTACCTTTGCACCTTATCTATATGCTTCCATCTGTGTCCTGCGCCACCTGAAAGCCGGTATTCCATTGAAGCCTTTCCCTACATGCTGCCTGAGGCTGGGTTCACATTTTCAGCCATACGGGACTGCATACAGCTGGGGGGAGCTAAAACCGGGCCCTTCCGTATGCCGCCCGTATGTAATTCATTTCAATGAGCCGACTGGAGTGAAATGCTCCGGTCAGTCAGCCCATTTTTGCACTGTATGCAGTTTTCCAACGGACCTAAAACCGTGGTCCACCACAGTTTTAGGTCCGGTGGGAAAACCGCAGACGGTGCAGCCATGAGCGGACGGAGTCAGCGTTTCACTCCAGTCGGCTCATTGAAATGAATTCTATACGGGCGGCATATGGCAGGGATACGGGAGCGCAAGGTTTTACTCCCCCCAGCCATATGCGGTCCCGTATGGCTAAAAATGTGATGTGAACCCAGCCTGAGACAGTACAGAGGAACAAGTCCGGAGCTTGCAGCAAGGAGGAGGAGCCGTGTGTGCAGTTCGACCGAGGTAAGCCACTAGATGCACTGCACACTTTTGGCTGCCAACCGGCAGCATTACAGTGGGGTGTTAAAAGGTTTTAAGAAATATCAAAAATTAATTAAAAAAATTATCAATGTACAGGATTGCATCTAAAATACTTAAAATAAATAAAGAAATATATATATATATATATATATATATATATATATATATATATATACACAGTAAAAATTAAGAGGCTGTTTAAGTCTGGTAGGCGAGACCTTATGCTGAGATGGACTGAGTCTATCCAAGGTATGTTAGACCTGCGACTCAGACAACAGAGCATAAAATTATCTAAAAGGTTATTCAGAGTCAAAAATAGACTACATTTACTAAAGCAATCCAGCAGATCAGGCAGTAACTCAGTGGTGGCCAAAGAAATGTAAAGAAGTCTGACTAGGCCATGTCACAGTCTATCCCTCTTATCTGTAAAATTCTTATTTTCATTGGAGTCATCGCTGGCAAAGTTTAAATAATCAGATCATAACTCACAGCTGGGGAGCGTATTCTTCAATAGTTCAAAGTACGACTCGAATGCCAAGCGAGCAGATGCCTGGGAAGAAGTTAGCATAGGGTAATTCCACAGAGAAATTAAATAATTTAGGAGGATTCTTCGTGATGAACTTTGAAGAACTGGGCTATTGTTATTTATTTATTTTTTATATATTTTGTTTTTTAAATATACCTTATCTGGAATAAGCAACAAAAAGGAAAATCCCCAAATCTTTGTTATTGCTTCTTTTAAAGTAATACATGGTAACCTTAATATAATTTGTGAAATTATAGAAAACCTTCAATAAGCATTGTATTGATGCAGGAAGAACACAGGGATCCTAAATATAAAAACTATATCAGTTGACATCTTTCTTAGAAATGACCGCAGTATTTTTAGCCTGCACAAATGCGCACATAACTGGAAGGATAGACCACAAATACATGATGATTGTTGACAAGCAACTAGAAGCAAAGAATCTTCTGTTTCAGGACTTAAAATATGCTTTTACTTGATAGAATATATTTTGGGAGTTCTGGGAAAACACAACAAAAACACAACAAAAATACACAGTTGGGTCATCTAAGACTGAAGATTATGACCAAAGAACTACCGTATTTTTCGTCATATAAGACACACCTAATTTTATAGGATAAAAATCTAGAAAATAAAGATTCTGAACCAAATACAATGTAAAGTATAGGACAGTGATCTTCAACCTCGCTCTCCGTCGCCACCATGACGTTGCTACGCATGCCGCTCCTATTGGATGATGGGACAGCGTGCGCGACGATGTGATGACAATGAAGGAAAACGCTGGCCATGCAGGGGATCCCGGCACGGAGCAGACACCGAGGAGGCAAGTAAGGTCCCTCCCGGTGTCCTGTAAGCTGTTCGGGATGCCGCGATTTCACCCCGGCGGTCCCGTACAGCCCGACTGAACAGCCGGGTTAGTGTTATTTTTGATTCTGACGCGGCGGTCAGCTTTGATCACGCGTCCTAAGGGTTAATAATACAGGGCATCACTGCGATCGGTGATGTCCTGTATTAGCCGCGGGTCCCGGCCGTTGATGGCCGCAGGGACCGCCGCAATAGGTGTGTATTTGCCTTATAAGATGCACCAACTCCCCCCCCCCCCCTTTTTGGGGAAGAAAAAGTGCGTCTTATACGGCAAAAAATATGGTAATCATTAAGATATATATATTACCTCCCTGCAAAAACTTGTAAGGCTGGGGGGTTCCCACACAATATTTTGGTCAGTAGTTTAAGCCAAAAGTAGATGTGAGTCCAAAAAAAATTAAAAATAATAATAAAATAACTGATCAAGGTGCAAATCTTTCCATTATAGTTTTTCTCTTTGTCATTTAAAAATACTGCCCAAAATATTATGCATGAACCGAGACTAATATAGTTCCCATTGTATTATTATGTGCACATTTGTAGCAACCTCATGATAGCTTGTCTTGCTCATTGTGTTAGTCCCTAACTTGTTGCACATGATGGATAGATTGATATTCCGCTCATCCTGGTACTCCTACTTCTCCTTATTAACATTGTCATAAATTCATCTTATACAGTATGTTAAGAAGACAAAAAGAACAGTATCACTTAAAGGGGTACTCCGGTGGAAAATAAATGTTTACAAACAACTGGTGTCGGAAAGTTAAACAGATTTGTAAATTACTTCTACTTAAAAATCTTAATCCTTCCAATATTTATCAGCTGCTGTATGCTCCAGAGGAAGTTGTGTAGTTTTTTTTCCAGTCTGACCACTGTGCTCTCTGCTGCCACCTTTGTCCATGTCAGGAACTGTCCAGAGCAGGAGAGATTTGTTATGGGGATTTTCTTCAACTCTGGACAGTTCCTGACACAAACAGATGTGTCAGCAGAGAGCAGTGTGGTCAGACAGGAAAGGACTACACAACTTCCTCTGGAGTATACAGCAGCTAAGTACTGGAAGAATTAAGATTTTAAAATAGAAGTAATTTACAAATCTGTTTAACTTGCTTGCACCAGTTGAGGGGAAGCATTTCTTTTCCACCAGAGTACCCCTTTGAAGAAGCACTCTAGGTTATTTTTCTCCCACATCATGCACTTGTCATAACTAATCGTACAGCGTGATTGGTTTCAACTGTATCTATGTGTTTCAGTACTTTAACTTGCTCATGTAATCTTCAGTCTGACCCACAGAAAGACACATGGTTAAGTATGTCAAAGTATGTCATTCCTAGGTCAGCTGACTTACTGTGAACTACAGGATGACATCATCACCTATTAATTATCTCCTGCTAACTCACAGACTCCTCCCCTCCCAGCTCTATCTGTATTCTGCTGCTTTCTCTATGGGATCAGGATGTATATTAGTTATCTACCTCCCCTGGTGCTGTGTTCACACTTTGCATTTCTTGTTGCATTTTTTCCGTTTTTCTCTTGATTTTTCAAAATCCTGAAACAAAAGGTGCTATTTTGCTGCAGTTGATGGATTTGCATCCAATATAGAGCCTTACCTATGCCTGCCACTTCAGCTAAAACAGGTAAGCAGAAGGATTACGCAAGAACCTCTAAATAATCCTCTAGATCAGGGATTATTCATGGTATTCAGAATATTGGGAAGACTGGATGGGCCAAATGGTTCTTACTTGCCGAGACAATCTACAGTATGTTTTTTCTAATATTAGCCTATACTGCACTATCCTCAATTTGTGTGTGGTATTGCAACTCAGTTTTATTTCAGTTAATGGTGCTGAGTTGAAATACCACACCACAGTCTGACGACAAGTGTGGTGCTGTTTTTGGAAAAAAGCTGATTTGTTTTTTCTGGGTAGACAGAGGGGAATCAGAGGGGAGGGCACTCCACTCTACAGACTGCCATGAATAATGTCAGGAGTCATCAATGAGACCATATGTCAGTATCTGAGGTCCAGCTGAATATAAGTAAACACCTTCGGGGTGCACTTAATACTGATCAATATCTTGATATACACATAAAAAAAAAAAACAAATGCATGCACTTACCACACAAATTGCATGTACCGGTCCCGAAGTCCGAAGTTACAGCCATGGATGCTCAGAAGCACCGGCCATTTTGCATGTCACTGCGTGCTTCATCCGGTCTCAACCGGATGTGGGAAACAGCCCGCGTTGCCTCTGAGCGCTTCTGAGCATCTATGGCTGATAACCACCCCCCCACCCCCGTGACTTCGGATTTGTGGACCTGTACACGAGATCTGTGAGGTGAGTGCATGTATTCATTGATTTTTATGTGATTGTTTTTTTTCTAATCCTGGATAAACCCTATCATGAAGAAGGAATGAAAATTGGAAAAATCATAGTAGGAGGTGAGTAGTAAAGACAAGGGAAATTTGACAGTGTGGGGAGTAGGTAGGGTCTGGGTCGATTCTTACTCTCTTACTGTTGCCTGAGGTGAAAACTGAAATGGTGCCCAACTCATCGATTATGAAGGGATTGCTGAAAATCTGCAGCATATTAGAGTACCAGTAAATTGTACTGTATGCCTCTATGTAATCATTCAACAATGGTGTACAGGTCTTGCACCACATTTAGTATGTGTTTTAGACACCTTTTGATACCTCTTTTACTATGGCAATGATGATTTCTTGGCTTTCACCAGTGTTTCCTTACACTAACAATAAGCTCGACACGTCACTGCTGTGGCTTCTGATTGGCTGCATCAGTCACGTGTAGGACTAGGGAATAGTAGGTTTGGGTTTGAAAAAGAGACAAAGTATTCCTTTCTTTCTTTTCTTCTTTCTGACTTTCCTTCCTTCGCTTTGTGGTACCTTGGTGGGGGTATAGGGTAGTTGGGGTGTTGCTTTACCTGAATTATAAAGGGCACTGTTAACCCTTGTCACTCGTGACGCCAGGGTGAGGGTTAAATACTGTAATGGTGCTGGGCCTATCGCCACCCTTTCCAAGAGCGAGAGGTGAATGTGTAATAAATAGATTGTCCACAACCACTGTCAACTGAAACTTGCAGGAACTTTTACTGAAGATTTCCTGAAGCAGACAATAGCAATAACAGTCAATGAACGAAGTATATTTGTATTTGAGCAGCGATTGACAGTTGGTTGAGATCAGATAAGCTCAGTTTAGCTTTAGAAAGATTCTGTTGCATAGATCAGCTGGATTTAGGGGTGCGTTTTGGTCCAGTTATCTTGCGGAGAGTAGCGGGGAACTATATATCTATCACCGCTGTGATGTAGGCTGAGGCCGCAAGGCTTAGGCCTAGTAAACGTACTTGAAAGTTTCGGAGGTCCTACCTCATTCAGTGACAGCAACCCAAAAGCAAAGATGCTGCTTGCTTGGCAGCGCAGGAACAAGAGAGAGAGATCAATGGCTGCAGCTCCTTTATATGGGCAGGGGCTGAGCCATTTGGATTGGTCCAAAACAACTGTCACTCACCGTTACACGGAATTATGGGATAACACATGACTCAAGAACCATCCAAGGTCCTTCAACATACCATAGAGTTCTGAACCATGTCACATGACCCGCAGGTCCTGCAACGCTAAAACAAGTGAGTAACACCACATACATATTTACATAGATAATATTTGTAACTATCAAGTTACTAAGGGGTGACTAGGGGCTTATTAGGGAAGCGAACCCCGACAGTCCTACGGACTCTGACTTTGGGGACTAATAACCAAGGCACAGTATGAAATACGGTGCCGGGACACCACACTTGCTCCCTTCCTTCCTTTTTCTTTTCATTTTTGTTTACATTGCGCTTACTGATTTCTTTAAAGCCCAGAATCCCCTTTATTATGTAACCTATATACATATTGTGTGTGAATAAAAGTGATTATACTTCAGCTCTTTGTAAAGGACACTTATTATTTTTCAAAAAAAAGAAAAAGGCAAACCGCATTTTCCAAAGCCATTTAGCTGAATTCTATATTGTGTGATATTTTTATGAGCTCAATATTTACTTTTATGTTATGCTCAGCCATTAAGAAGCTTAGAATGGGAAGCATTAGCTATTTAGACATCCTTATTTAAGGCTTAAAATTGAAACAAAAGGCTTGATGTGGTAAGAAGGAAACACAAATACCGTCAAGGTTGTGCCTGGATAGAAACATTCAAGGTTATGTCAATGAGGACTCCTTTCCATTGTTCCACATCAGGCAACAAAACAATTTATAATTATTTCCCACTTTTCAGAATTTACCAGTGAGAGGTAGGACACTAAATTCAGAAAGTGAAGAAAATAGGAAATGCAGGGTATCCAAAGTCAAGCAGGAGAGAACAGTCCTCAATGCAAATTCTGTTCTTTAAAGCATGCCTGTCAGATCCCACAAAAAGAGGAAAAAATAATGTTACTCAGTACCTAATCCTGACCATGTACATGTAATTTGTATGCCTTTATTACCTATATTTATTGTAAAATCCCACTTTTCATTAGCTCACAGTGTTAGAAATCCTCTCAGGGGAAGGGGGTTTGTCCCTCCCTTGTGGGGGTGGTAGGTGATTGGTGTAGGGTTAGAGGGGGAGTGTCCCCCCCTGTGGTGGTGGTGGGAGGTGATTGGTGTGCGGTGGGACGGAGTGTATCTGTCCCTCCGTTGTGGTGGTGGTAGGTGATTGGTGTGGGGTTAGAGGGGGCATGTCCCTCCTTTGTGGTCGTGGTGGGAGGTGATTGGTGTGTCTGCTCATGCAGCCTTGTCCATGAGTCATCTCTTGTCCATGACTCATGGACAAGCCTGATACTGCTGCAGGACTGGTTAGTGTCCCAGTAGGTATGGGGACCTATGGGGACCAGCGGTTGGATTTTCAGGAGCTGTTTTCTTTATTAAATATTCAAAACTTTTTAAACAACCATATTACAAAAGGTATTTAATTTTCATCAGTAACAACATATAAAAGGTTTTTGTATCTGACATTGCCCATTTAAAGTATAACTGTCACTTAAAATACAGTACTGGGACCCCTACAGATCAGGAGAATGAGCAAGAAGGAGTGTGCAGTAGAGGCTTGAAGCTATTTCCTTTTTAGTTTCTCTGGACTACCCCATAGATTTATAATAAGGAAGCAGATCGCTGTGAGCTAAGATGTAAAGCATGCTACTGTGTTCTTATCCCTGCTTGTTGTTCTGACCTGTGGGGGTCTCAGCACTAAGACCCCCAAACTATCAAAACTTTTGAAATGTCTCTGTGAAATGTTCTGATTAGTGTTGAGCGGTATAGACCATATTCGAATTTGCGATATTTCGCGAATATATGGACGAATATTCGTCATACATTTGGTAAATTTGCATATTCGTACTATTTGCGTTTATTTTCGTATGTGCGAAAAATTATCATATGCAAATTTTATCATATGCAAAAATTTGCATAAGTGAAAATTAGCATATGAAAATTTGCACACCAGCCTCAGACAGTAGTATTAGAGCCTTTTTTACACTACACAAGCTGGAAGCAGAGAGGGATGATCACTGTGATGTGTACTGTGAAAAAAAAATAAAAATAAAAAGAATATTCGTAATTGTGAATATATAGTGCTATATTCGCGAATAAAATTAGCATTGTGAATATTCGTGAGCAACACTAGTTCTGATGCAGGGTGAAAGCCACAATGTCATGTTTATTTATTTAATGGTGAACGTGTTTTCGGAGTGAAAACCCCTTTCTCTGACCCCAGAGTTTCTGAAGAAGGGTGTTCACTATTGAATGAATTAACATACTGTTGTGGTTTTCATCCTACATTAGGGGCCATGTATGTAAGAGCACTGCCTTACTTGTATATACATTGGTCCCTCAAGTAACAATATGATTTGGTTCCAGGACGACCATTGTAGGTTGAGACCAAAATGTCATCCAAAAATAGAAAAAAGGGAGGATTAAACCAAAATAAGTAGACAACTAATATAGATAAAGCAAGTCCTTACATATAAAAGTAAGACAGATCTGCTGGGAGCTGTAATCACTGTCTATATTGAGGACAGGAGCTTCTTCAGGGTCTTGTACAGTACACACAGTGTCCTAAAAATAAGTTAAATGGAGCCGCCCTCACCTGGTGTCCAAAGGAGCAGCTAACCCTGGCACAGAATATGTAATACCTTGTACTGTAGGGAGGCGCTACCAGACAGGAATTCAGTGCATACACTTTGGTAATACAGGTGTTTTACCAGTGAAATGGCCATTCTGATTGGTGGGTTCTTCTAGCCTTTGACATGTTTCGCAGATCAGGACGATATGAAGCATTGTATGTTGAGTCTGGTTTCAATGGTCCTGAAAATGTTGAAACTATTGTATGTTGAGGCCATTGTAAATTGAGGGATCACTGTATTTATTTTTTGTCCGGGTGCTATTTTTTTTTTACACCTCACTTATTTTAGTATGTGTATATCTATAATTGCTGCTTCCTACTCAAGAGGTTTCCTACATTGTTTTCTACACTTCTGCACACTCAACGGCCTGGATACAAATGCGGGGCTGAGCGTTCTTCCCCTGTCTTAGCTACTTAGTGTACTGTACAGGAGCAGGGACTTTTGCCTTCCACAGGTGTCCCTGTTCCTGAATATATTTTGTATCAGCAATTGCAAGTGGGGCATTTCTGAATCCAAATCATAATCCAAATCTGAAACTACTCTTACCCCAAATTAACTTAGTCAATTGGTTTATCTTTAATTGTCATATTTTTAGGTATCAGCAGGTATACAGAAAAGATTCTGTGTGGGCAAAGTAAGCCAGACCCTCTCTGTTTCACCAAGAGCCCTGGGAGGACTCATTTTGTTTTTACTCAGATATTTTTCACCAAATTATATAAACTTATGTATCACTTAAAGGGGTACTCCCACCCTAGACATCTAATCCCCTATCCAAAGGATAGGGGATAAGATGTCTGATGGCGGGGGTCCTGCCGCTGGGGACCCCCACATTATTGCATGCGGCACCCACCTGGTTTTTCACCGGAACCGCTGGAAGGTCTGAGTCGTGACTCCGGGAACAGAAGTCTGTGCCCCCGTGTGACGTCACGCCTGTCCCCTCAATGCAAGCCTATGGGAGAGGCCATCACACCCCTCCCATAGGGAGGGGCTCCAGTGGTTACGGTTAAAAACCAGGTGGGTGCCGCATGCAAAAATGTGGGGGTCCCCAGCCGCGGGACCCCCGCGATCAGACATCGTATCCCCTATCCTTTGGATAGGGGATAAGATGTCTAGGGTGGGAGTACCCCTTTAACTCAGCTTCTCTCCCTCTATCATATCCTGCTCTCAGATAGGGCAGCATAAGTAGTTTTTTTTTATTAAATCTAGGTCTAGATTTGGAACTCTGTATTAGGAAAACAAGATTCTGTCCAATTAAAAAAAAAAAAAAAAAAAGCATATATTATGACATTTATCGACATAAATTTTATTTTGAACTCATATACATGAAAAGAAGTGGAGATGAAAGGCCGACAACCACTATTAATCTTGACGTGTATTTGGGCATGTAGTCAATAGCTGACATTTAGTGTAAAATAATAAATATATACATTATGAGTATGACAGGTTGTGTTTTTCATAATATTCATTGATATGATGAATATCGATTTTTTTTGTAGACTAGGTTATGTTTATAGGCAGTTTTAGTAACAACCGGCATTGGTTCACTGCTTTAAAGAAGTTCAATGGCGAGTTGATGCCTGCGCCATCTGGTTTACCCATTCCAATATTACTAATTCAATAATTTGGAAATGCTGAGGGGGAAAAGGCAGGAGATTATAGAGATTATAGTAGGTCTATTTATTCAACCAAACAGTGAATTTCAGCATTGTTATATGTTATGCCTCTTTGAGTAATTGTGATGACTGTTTGTTGTGCTCCATTCCAGAATGATCATTACCTTTATCTATTGCCAAAGACCCAGATGTAGCTTAGTGTAGGTGTACATTGGCAAGTCAGCATTGTTAGTATCATAAAGCAAACAAATTACTATTCTGATCTACATATGCAAATGATATCCCGTCTCTTCCAACTCTACCCGGAAAGAGGTTCATGTTATGATCAAACAACTTTTTTTTTTAACTGTGAAACTTTTTAAACTGCCCCATGACTATATACACAATTATATATATATATATATATATATATATATATATATATATATATATATATATATATATATACATATATATATATACATATATATATATATATATATATATATATATATATGTTTGATGAATCATTTGTCTTAGGAAATAAAGAAAACCTATCAGTTTGGGATTGCTCAGCTCTTCTCTACTATTCTTTTTGGAAAACTATTAATTAAAATAATAAGCGGCAGGCATTACGTAGGGTGTGTCTGTACTTATTTCCACAGTGTCAGGTCTCTATTGGTGAGACCCTCACCAATCACTAGATATAGCTAGGAGAAGAACCCTACTGTGTGCTTCACTCCCACACTCGCTGCCCTATCTGATTTGTTGAAGGAGATGTGTTCTATAGACTTACAATGGAGCCTATTTAATTCAACAAGTTGGATTGATCAAGCTGCATTTCAAGAACTGAAGTGCACAGCCACGTGCTTTCCTTGGTTATTTACCGATCTGTAAGGGTCTCAGCACCATGACCAAACAGAGCTTTTTCATATATTTGTGAAACATGTTAACATTTTTGATTGTTGCAGTAAGTATCAAGCAAATGGGCAATGACTTAACCCCTTAAGGACTCAGCGTATTTCAGTTTTTGCATTTTCATTTTTCCTCCTTACCTTTTAAAAATCATAACCCTTTCAATTTTCCACCTAAAAATCCATATTATGGCTTATTGTGCCACCAATTATACTTTGCAGGGACATTAGTCATTTTACCAAAAAATCGACAGTGAAAAAGAAAAAAAATAATTTTGTAACTTTTTGGTGGCTTCTGTTTCTACACAGTGCATTTTTCGGTAAAAATGACACCTTCTCATTATTTTGTAGGTCCATATGATTAAAACGATACCCTACTTATATAGGTTTGATTTTGTCATACTTCTGGAAAAAATCGTAGCTACATGCAGGAAAATGTATACGTTTAAAAATGTCCTCTTCTGACCCCTATACATTTTTTGCGCAGCGATCTGAAGTTTTTATCAGTACCCCTTTTGTTTTGATTGGACTTTTGATTGCGGAAGACCCCACTGCTAGGACCCCATGTGATCTCCTGCCCGACACCCAGGTTCTCCTCATGCCCAGAGCGACCTCCACTCTGTGCACGGATAACTGTCAACCACCAAACAAAAGAGTGGCCAACATGCCCCTCTATGTATCTATATGGGAAAGCCAAAGATACAGCGCTCTTGAAAAACACGAGGGGTCCCACCAGTCGGACAACCCACGATCAGACACTTATCTCCTATCCTGTGGATGCGGCATATATACTTATGTACAGGAGTTTCCCTAATGGCCTCATGATATATATACGTCGTTAAAGTGGTATTCCAGGATTTTTACTTTATTGAACTATGCTAAAGGGGCTGTGAAGTTAGTGTAGTTCATAATATAGTGTCTGTACCTGTGTGTGATGGTTTTCTCACAATTCTTATGTGATTTTCACTCCAATATTTATTTTTACCAGCATACAAAATTATTGTTGTCTGAGATTTTTCCCCGGTTGCAATGTGGCCGAGACCTGACTCAGCTTGCAGGTGCTCCAATGAGCTGGAAAAGGTGGGTACAGTCCTAGGAGACTTTCTCCTAGGACTGTATCCACCTTTTCCAGCCCACCGGAGCACCTGAAAGCTGAACTAATTTATGCAGGCTAAAGTTAGCAACTGCCGAGCCGAGAAGTTTTTGACAAATCGAATTACTGTAAATTCGCTCATCTCTTGTAATCTCACAACATAGCCATTTAGCCCCTAGACAAGTGCAGATCCTTCCTAAGCATGTCCATTACTGTATGCCAGGTACGTACTATAATCACCTTATGGTGGATGACCCCTTTAAGTTGTTTGTTCGTAGTAAAATGGTAGATAAAGTCAGTATCCCCACACTTTTTGTCTTTATTTGTAATGATATTTTAGTGATGTCATGTCCTATTTTACACTATTTTGTGCAATGATATACATTTATACCATCCAACTAAACTCTAGCTACTAAATTTTAGGTTGATAGCAATTGTTTAAACAATTTTGAATCAAATAAACTTTTTTTGCTCTATATTTGACTTTCCTTGACTTTTTGTTGTATGCTTGTACACCACAGGACTTTTTCTTCTACTGGAATTAAAATTCATTGTCACTTATGTGTATTTTTTTTTTTTTTTTTTAACAAAGTGGAAAGCATACCCTGGGGTGGGCTTGGGCCTTGTCCAGCATGTGCATGCTTCCTAGAGTAAAATGACTACTCAACAGTAAAACAGAATGAATGCATATGCCAAGTACATCTCAAACATCTGTTTATTCACATAACATCACAGAACAGAATCTACTAAAGCACAGAAGGTCCTATGGGAATGGGGCAATATTCCACTTATGGACTAAGTCAGCACTTCTAATATCTGTATTTTTTGAGTACGCCATTGTCTCTGTATCTTCTGAGAGTTTCGGTTTTCATACTTGTTCTTCTTGCTCTATCCATCCATAGATTTTAAGAAAATTGTAGCCTATTGTAGTAGTTCTATATTTTTATATCTTGATGAAGCTAAAAAAAATTGTACGTTCTCTCATGGAATCAAGACGATTAACGATGAACGATTAACAATGAAATTACTGTAACATGTCTGCCAAACGTAGCAAGAGAAATGTGTTTAACCTCATATTTTGGGTCATATTCCACCTCCCTTGCTGAGGAAATGGACCCAATTTGTGAGATGTCACAACTGTGCTGTATGCCCTGAGCCAATCAAATGTCTCCTTTTAAGCCCCGCCCCTTTCCTTCTCACAGAGAAATGTATTGCAGACACTGCAGCTGCACATCCTCCTATCCCCTTATTTCTAGATGAATGGGTCACCATTTCATCTGTAGACTTAGTCTCACCTTGGGTCCTTGCATAGTCGGCTCTGCCTATAGGAAAAATAGACAGCTGCCTAGAGTGCTCTCTTGATTGGGGGGGGAGGGGCAGGGGCACCGCTCTGCCTGCCACAAGAAAGTTAGACAACCAGCATCCGAACCAATCGCTCAGCCAGCATTTGCTTTTGCCTAGAGTTTTTAAGATTCCTTGCACCAGCACTGAGTCCTTGTTCTTCTTGTTCCATCCATTCGGAGGTATTTAGAGCATTTTTAAAAACATAGTTCATTGTTGTAGTATTTATTTATTTTTTACTAAATTTCTAAAGTAAAGTATACCAAATGTGATGGAGTGAGACAGCGTTTTTTTGTCTTTTTCTCTGTCTTCACTGTAGGATATATAGATTTACTCCCAGCTCTATGTAAAACCACAGATGATATAATACAGCACAAATACCTTCGTTCTGCATTATTTGAAATTACGTATTCATTATTTATTTCCTTACATATTCATTCATGTATTTATTTATTTATTTATTCATTTATTTATTCCACTGGTGTTTCGAAGTTAAGACAAGCCAGTAAATTCCTTTCACTTTACTTAACAGAGCAGAAATCTATATATATATAGGTATCTTTTCTGCCCTGACCAGATAGAGAGGAGTTAACTTCCTAATTTCAGTATTCTGGAATCATCAAAGCTTCCCAGTGCATGCTGGGATCCACATCCACCAGAGAGTGGGGACTGTATGTGATATTTGTGTCAGTAGGATGTCATGTTCTAATGAAGTTCTCCATATAATGTTCTCTGTAGGCAAGCTCTCCTCCTGCAAATGAACATTTGGATAAGGAAATCCTATTACTCGCTTCTGCTGTCAACCTTTCTTATATACTTTTCTGGAGGGATGCATTAAATTACACATACCTCATTGACAATCCCCGAATATGAATTCTTCACAGTTTGGGCGCAAACCTGAATTGGTCATGGTGTATTATACTGATATGTGCACATAAATATTGTATTGTTGCGTATCTTGTAGAAAAGTAGAAAACACACACAATTTCAAGGACATGTGTTTATTTTATATATATATATATATATATATATATATATATATATATATATATATATATGAATTTCCATATGCAGCTTCTTTATCATGGTAACCCCATAATAAAAGATATGGGGGGGGATTTATTAAAACCTGTGCAGAGGAAAAGTTTCCCAATTGCTCCTGGCAACCAATCCGAATACTTCTTTCACTTTACAGAGGCCTTGTTAAAAATGAAAGAAGCGAGCTGATTGGTTGTTTTGGACAACTGGGCAACTTTTCCTCTGCACAGGTTTTGATAAATCTTTCCCTGGAAGCTAAGGTAAATATAACCAATATAAAATCTGTTAGATTTCACAGATGTATACATGAGCACATAATGTATCTTCGATGACTGATAAGCAGGGGCGGGATTCATCCGGTTTTCCCCAGTTCATGTGAACCAGTCATTACTTATCACCCGCCAACACACTCTTTGGTTGATATTTCGGTACAAATTGACTGAAGGAAGGAGCCAGGATGGTGATGGTCTCATTCGTCTCTTATTACTGGGTCACCCCAGTTAGAGAGTGACATACCAGTATTTGGAAAATTGAATGCCACCCCTCTTGGTCCTAAGGGGCAGCATTTAGGCTAGGTTTCCATTTGAGTTTTTGGGGCGTTTTGCCCTAAAAAATAATCCAAATGGTCATAGTGTTTTCCTGTAGGAAAAACATAGTGGCCTGAATGTTAGCAGGGAGTCAATAGGGAAAAGCAAAATGCCAAACCCACTTTAGTTTTTTTGGTTTGGTGTTTTTGTCCTTGACTCTGGCATTTTCCTTGGAGGGAAGTAGTGATCCAGAGCAACACTAATTCCCTCTGCAGATTTACAGTATTCCAGCGCAGCATAGTGCTAAGCTGGAAACTGTCCCTTCAGAGATATACAGTAAACAGCTATGTGCGTACATAGCTGGTCCACTGTAACCAACTCTTTCCTTGCTAGGCTGATGAATTGCGCACAGCCCAGCAAGGAAAGAGATGGTTAACTCTTTATGTGATATCCAGTAGAAATAGTCAATATGCAGGCAAATACTGTGTTAGTTATTCTGGCATTTTTGCTGGTGAAAAAAAAAGGGGTGGGGTGGGGGGGGGTGGGGGGAACAGCCTTAGGCAGATATATACTGAGACTGCTTTTTTTCTGTATGAAATTTGGGAGGGAGTCATGTTGTTTATTTATTTTTTTATCTCTGGCAACTAAAAGTCAGGAAGCCCTATGTTAAGCTAATTATGTTTTTATGGTGTATTATAACCCTTTCCTGCCCCAAGACATACATCCAAGTTGTTGGCTGGTTAGCACAACTGGATGCATGCATACAACCTAGCAATCTCCTTCACAGCGTTATGCAATGCAGGCAGTCGCCAGCAGTAGCATTAACCCCATAGATGCCGTGATCAGTCCTGATCACATAATCTATGGGGTTGACAGGAGCTCCCCATGTCCACCAACGGTGATCCCGCAATGCGATCGCAGGATTCCGTTGGTTGCCATGGCAGGGGCAAGCTGATGGTCCCCTGTCTGCCTAGTATGGAAGCCTGTGAGGTCCAGCCATAGGCTAGATTGCACAGGCTGTTGTAAGTGTAGTACTGACTGTTATACTGTGCTGCAGTACAGATGTACTGCAGCATAGTATAACCTGTTAAAAGTAAAAAAAAATAAAAGTTTTTTACATTTTTATTAGACAGTGTAAAAATCAAAATTGCCCCTTTCCCAATAAAACCTTACATTATCACCCAAAAAATAAAAAATGCCCAAACCTATACATAATAGGTAGTGCCACATCCATAATGACTTGTACAATGAAACAATAATGGAACGTAATAAAAAAAAAAAAAACGCAAAAAATGACAATTTTGGTCCAAAATGTGGAAAAAAAAAAGCAGCATGAATCACAAAAATCGTACCAATAAAAATTACAGCTTGCCCCACAAAAAATAAACCCTGGCACAATGGTGCTAAACAAAAAAAAAAAGTTATGGTTAGAACATGACAACACAAAAAAGGGGAAAACATTATTTTGTTGAAAAAAAGGAAAGAAATAATATAAAAAAGCTATATAAATTGGGTATCACCATAATCATACCCACCCACAGAATAAAAAGAACATCATTTTTACCATACAGTGAATGCCCTAACGTGCTGGTACTTAAGGGGGTATTCCAGGAAAAAAAAATGTTTTATATATCAACTGGTTCCAGAAAGTTAAACAGATTTGTAAATTACTTCTATTAAAAATCTTAATCCTTTCAGTACTTATGAGCTTCTGAAGTTAAGGTTGTTCTTTTCTGTCTAAGTAATTTCTGATGACATGTGTCTCGGGAAACGCCCAGTTTAGAAGCAAATCCCCATAGCAAACCTCTTCTAAACTGGACGGTTCCCTAGACACGTGTCATCAGAGATTACTTAGACAGAAAAGAACAACCTAAACTTCAGACGCTCATAAGTACTGAAAGGATTAAGATTTTTTTAACAGAAGTTATTTACAAATCTGTTTAACTTTCTGGAGCCAGTTGATATATAAAAAAAAGTTTTTTCCTGGATAACCCCTTTAACCCCTTAAGGACTCAGCCCATTTTGGCCTTAAGGACTCAGACAATTTAATTTTTACGTTTTCATTTTTTCCTCCTCGCCTTCTAAAAATCATAACTCTTTTCTATTTTCATCCACAGACTAGTATGAGGGCTTGTTTTTTTGCAGGAACAGTTGTCCTTTGTAATGACATAACTCATTATATCATAAAATGTATGGCGCAACCAAAAAACACTATTTTTGTGGGGAAATTAAAACGAAAAACGCAATTTTGCTAATTTTGGAAGGTTTCGTTTTCACGCCGTACAATTTATGGTAAAAATGACATGTGTTCTTTATTCTGAGGGTCAATACGATTAAAATGATACCCATTATTACATACTTTTATATTATTGTTGTGCTTAAAAAAAATCACAAACTTTTTAACCAAATTAGTACGTTTATAATCCCTTTATTTTGATGACCTATAACTTTTTTATTTTTCCGTATAAGCAGCGGTATGGGGGCTCATTTTTTGCACCATGATCTGTACTTTTTTTTGATACCACATTTGCATATAAAAAACTTTTAATACATTTTTTATAATTTTTTTTTAAATAAAATGTATTAAAAAAAGTAGGAATTTTGGACTTTTTTTTTTTTTCGTTCACGCCGTTAACCGTACGGGATCATTAACATTTTATTTTAATAGTTCGTACATTTATGCACGCGGCGATACCAAATATGTGTATAAAAAATTTTTTTTGCGCTTTTTGGGGGTAAAATAGGAAAAAACTGACGTTTTACTTTTTTATTGGGGGAGGGGATTTTTCACTTTTTTTTACTTTTACTTTTACATTTTTTAACTTTTTTTTTTTAACACTTGAATAGTCCCCATAGGGGACTATTCATAGCAATACCATGATTGCTAATACTGATCAATTCTATGTATAGGACATAGAACAGATCAGTATTATCGGTCATCTCCTGCTCTGGTCTGCTTGATCACAGACCAGAGCAGGAGACGCCGGGAGCCGCACGGAGGAAAGAGAGGGGACCTCCGTGCGGCGTTATGAATGATCGGATCCCCGCAGCAGCGCTGCGGGCGATCCGATCATTCATTCAAATCGCGCACTGCCGCAGATGCCGGGATCTGTATTGATCCCGGCACCTGAGGGGTTAATGGCGGACGCCCGCGAGATCGCGGGCGCCGGCCATTGCCGGCAGGTCCCTGGCTGCGATCAGCAGCCGGGATCAGCCGCGCATGACACGGGCATCGCTCCGATGCTCGCGGTTATGCTTAGGACGTAAATGTATGTCCTGGTGCGTTAAGTACCACCGCACCAGGACGTACATTTACGTCCTGCGTCCTTAAGGGGTTAAGGACTCAGGGCATACCATTAACGAGGTTTAAACCGTTCTCACAACCACAGAACGCTTTAAACCTCTTGGGTCTCTACTGCTTTCAGCAGCCAGGACCCAGCAGGCCAATGCCCAGCATTAACTCTTTAGACGCCACGATAAAAGTTGATTGCGGCATCTAAAGTGAAAGTAAAACTATCCCAGAAGCTCAGCGGAGCTGATCGGGACTATCGTGACAGAATTGTGATGCCCCGATCAGCTTACTGGATGACAGGAGGGTCCTCACCTGCCTCCTGGTCATCCAGGCTGGAACAGCAGAGAGCCGATAACACTGTTCAATGCTATGCCATGGCATAGCATTTATCAGTGTATGCAACAAAAAAATAGGGCTTAAAAAGGGGGGGGGCTTAAAAAAAAGGTAAAGAATGTTAAAAAAAGAGAATACATGTGAATAAGCTCCACCCATCCCCTAATAAAAGTTTGAATCACCCTTCTTTTTCTATTTTTTTTAATAAAATAATGTAGTAAATGTCCAAACTATTAAAATATATGGTTAGCTAAACGGTCGATGGCGTACCAAAGTCCAAAATTATGAATTTTTGGCCACTTCATATACCATAAAACTATTAATAAAAAACGATTAATCAGTCCCATCAAAACAAAAATGGTAGTGATAAAAACTACAGACCACGGCGCAAAAAATGAGCCCTCACATAGCCCCGTTCGTGGAAAAATAAAAAAGTTATAGGGGTCATAAAAAGAAAATTTTAAAATCTTTTTAAGGTAGTAAAATAAATAAAACCTACATAAATTGGGTATCCCTGTAACCGTTTGGACCTAAAGAATAAAGATAAGGTGTCATTTTTACCTGAAAAGTGCACTGCGTAGAAACGAAAGCTTTAAAAATTAGCAAAATGGTGTTTTTGTTTTTTTCATTTCACACCACAAATATATTTTTTTTGTTTCGCCGCAGATTACATTATAAAAGAAGTATATTTATATAGGTCTGTAGGTGCAAAATTGAACGCGTTATGAGTTTTAGAAGATAAGGAGGAAAAAACGAAAGTACAAAAACGAAAATTGTTTTGAGTCCCTAAAGGGGTACTCCACAGGAAAACATTTTCTTTTAAATCAACTGGTGTCAGAAAGTTAAACAGATTTGTAAATTACTTCTATCTAAAAATTTTAATCCTTCCAGTAGTTATCAACTGCTGTATGCTCCACTGGAAGTTCTTTTCTTTTTTAATTTCCTTATTGTCTGACCACCGTGCTCTCTGCTGACACCTCTGTCCATTTTAGGAGCTGTCCAGGTCAGGAGCAAATGCCCATAGCAAACCTCTCCTGCCCTGGACAGTTCCTGACATGGACAGAGGTGATTAAAAAAAAGTTTTCCAGCGGAGTACCCCTTTAAGGTGAAAATGGGCTGAGTCCTTAAGGGGTTAAAGAGATGCATGCCAGATTTAAAAAAAAAATTGGGCTTGGTCATTAAAGTAAAAACAGGCGGTGTCCTTAAGGGGTTAAAGAAAATCTGTCATGCTGAAAATGTAGTCTATCTGCAGATATCATGTTTTAGGGCAGGAGTGATATTTAGTTTTCTAAGAACTGGGATGCCATTTATTAACCCCTTAAGGACCACAGGTTTTTCCATTTTTGCACTTTTGTTTTTTCCTCCTCACCTTTTAAAAATTATAACCCTTTCAATTTTGCACCTAAAAATCCATATGATGGCTTATTTTTTGCACCACCAATTCTACTTTGCAGTGACATCAGTCATTTTACCCAAAAATCTATGGCGAAATGGAAAAAAAAATCATTGTGCAACGAAATTGAAGAAAAAAAACGCCATTTTGTTACTTTTGGGGGCTTCCGTTTCTACGCAGTACATTTTCGGTAAAATAGACACCATATCTTTATTCTGTAGGTCCATACGGTTAAAATGATGCCCTACTTATATAGGTTTTATTTTGTCGTACTTCTGGAAAAAATCATAACTACATGCAGAAAAATGTATATGTTTAAAATTGTCATCTTCTGACCCCTATAACTTTTTTATTTTTCCACATATGGGGCGGTATGAGGACTCATTTTTTGCGCTGTGATCTGAAGTATTTAGCGGTCCCATATTTGTACTGATCGGACTTTTTGATCCCTTTTTATTCATTTTTTGATGATATAAAAAGCGACCAAAAATACATTATTTTTGGACTTTGGAATTTTTTTGCGCACACGCCATTGACCGTGCAGTTTAATTAATGATATATTTTTATAGTTCGGACATTTACCCACACGGTCATACCACATATGTTTATATTTATTTTTATTTACATGGTGGTTTTTTTTATGGGAAAAAGGGGGTGATTTTAACTTTTATTAAGGAAAGGGTTTAATCACATTTATTAACTTTGTTTTTTACACTTTTTTTTTGCAGTGTTATAGCTCCCATAAGGACCTATAACACTGCACACACTGATCTTATACCCTGTTCACTGCAAAGCCATAGCTTTGCAGTGATCAGAGTTATCGGCAGTCGATTTCTCAAGCCTGAATCTGACGCGGGTTCACCGCGTGACCCCGCATTATATTGCGGGAGCCGGCCAAGGACATAAATATACGTCCTTGGTCGTTAA
Source organism: Hyla sarda (assembly GCF_029499605.1). NCBI lineage: Eukaryota > Metazoa > Chordata > Amphibia > Anura > Hylidae > Hyla > Hyla sarda. The sequence goes on along the minus strand of NC_079193.1, from coordinate 347,642,761 downwards.
GGGGTTAATGGAAATCTGTGCTTATTCCAGGCTAACTAGTAAGCGGTCCTACTCAGTGATTGACAAATATTTATATGCATACATGTTCTCAGATAGCTGTCAGTCACTGAGTAGGACCACCCACCTGACTACCTAGCCCAGAATGAGCTGCCAGCAACCTAGGCTGAATTTTCAACATAATAGTCATCTACCGTTTTCTTTCTATTCCTGAGATGAGAACTTGGTGCAGGACCTTCTGGCTCAGCCAATAAATGGCCACAGCGGTGTCCTGTCTCCGTCAGCGATAGGCTGAGAAGGCAGGTCCTGCTCCAAGCCCTCATCTCAGATGCAGAAAGAAGATTGGGGGACAGGATGAAGTACAACAGGAATTATGAGGGAACAGCGGGGGCCGGGGATAGGTAGGCTGTAGTACCCCTTTAATATTTGATGCTGTGTTTTGTATTATTGAAGATTGAAATATCCTCTGATTCTACTTGTTCTACTTATTTAGTTCAGTAATACATGACAATATAAAGTATTGGAAATAAATTCTTATTTATAAATAGTAACTCACTGGGGATTTAGCGAGTGATCTCAGCAGGAGCTTATAAAAGCTGTTGTTGAGTAAAGAAATAATCTGTGGAAGTCATGTACATCTGTTTTTGTCTTAGTTCATGACCTTAATAAATCTATGAAGTAGCTGTGGCTTGCTATTTAGATCTTTACCTATTCCTGTGGAATGGCCGACTTCAGAGTGCCTGTGATGAAGTGTCACTCCAGAGAGCAATATGATTCAGCCTCAAACTGGCAAAGGCTGCCCGAGCACTGTACCATTCCCATGACCTTGTCTCGCAGTATTCTTTCACCATAACTAATATCACGAAGAAACTAGACTTAAAGGTCATTGCAGTTGAAAACCATTGCAGTCAAATCATGTTTCTGATACAAGTATGATGAGAAAAGGACAAGTCTGGGACACCTGCTGCTACCGCTCTGACATCCACCATTACTGGTGAGCGAGCTGAAATACAGTAACATATTGTACAATGTGCTGCCAGTCATGCCGCTAACATTTCTTCTAGAAAGTTTAAATCCACAGAGTTGCAGAATTTAAGTTTTTGGCATTTGTGTGCAAAAAGCTGAATTTTCATGGCTGGAGTCCATATTGACTAAATGCATTGAAGAAAATTTATAAAGACAAGTTTAAAAAAAAAAAAAAGGAAAAAGAGAAGTTGGCAGTAGCAATCTATCCCAAAATTGTGCTGGACATTTATTGTAAATAAGGTCAAGTGTCTTCTTACCAGCACTCGACTTTAGCTAGTTTTTTCTTTTCGTAAATCTCAGATAAGGTTTGAAATAGTAAGAGTTAGCAGTGAAATGCCAGGCACACATTTTGGCTGGGGATCGATTACTACATTTAAAGATAAATAAATAGATAACTTATTAGATTTAAAAAAAAAAGTAAATACATAAAAAACTTACCGTAATAACTCAATAAATGAAAAATAAATTAGTGAATACTTAAATTAATAAATTAATGCATAAATAAATAGCCAAATAAATACATAAAGTTAACGGGTACTGCATACAAAAATGTTTTCAAATCAACTGGTGTTTTCTATTTAAAAACTGTAATCCTTCCAGTATTTATCAGCTGCTGTATGCTCCAGAGGAAGTTGAGTTGTTCTTTTCAGTCTGACCACAGTGCTCTCTGCTTACACATCTGTCCATGTCAGGAACTGTCCAGAGCAGAAGTAAATCCCCATAGCAAACCTCTCCTGCTCTGGACAGTTCCTGCTACAGACAGGGGTGGCAGCAGAGAGCACTGTGGTCTGATTGGAAAGAACTACACAACTTCCTCTGGAGTATACAGCAGCTAAGTACAAGAAGGCTTGACATTTTTAACTTATTTTATATAAGTAATTTCCAAATCTGTATAACGTTCTGGCACCAAATAGACTGAGAACAGGGATGGGAGAATACAACTTTACAAATAATTTGAGGTTTTGCCTTATTATTATTTATAATAATAATAATAATACTCATAATTATAAGGCTTCCTTTTATCATTTTCCCAGTAGGAATAGCAAAGTTTTCACCTCTTCCCTAGTAGTCAAAGCCATAGAGGTCACAGCAGCAGCCTCCTTTTAGCCTCACTTCCCCCTTCAGGCGATTGCACCCCATGTACTAATCTATCATACATGTGCCTGATGGGAGAGAATTCAAGGATTTTTCGTACAGCAGCTGGACAATCCAGATGGAGCCCTACTTTATTCATTCATAATCCAATTTCACAACAATATCCTAACCTTTGCACCTCAACCAGACCAGGTGTCCATCAGATCGATAACATCACAACTACAATTAACTAGAACAACTACAGCCCCCACGTTTTCTTCTCTTTTAAAGAGAAGGCTATGGATGGGTAAGCGGTGTGAAACATTTCAGCCCCAGCAAAGCTTCTTTCCACCAGCCCAGTATCTTCTAGAGCAAAAGAAGAGAAGATCCATGACGTCCTGTCCTGTTCACCTAATTCCCTTTCAGGCACCCTTTCTCCAAAGCAGTGTTTCTTAGCCAGTGTTCCTTCAGCTGTTGCAAAACGGCTAGAGGCACACTGGTTGGGAAACACTTCTCTAAACAATCTGCAAGGATGTTTATTGATGTCATCATTAAGGCACAACAATGCCATAGTGCTCCCTGGTGGCAGGAAGCTACAATGGAGAACCAGTGGCTGCTTGTTATTTGGCAACCTCCTTTTTATAGCCCCTAAGCCCATTTCTTTTTTTGTCTACAGACAATCGCATCAGCGCTTCACCCCAAGATCACATTGCCCTCCCAGTAGTCCCGGCATGTCATTCCCCATATGCAGTATGCTCCCCCTTCTGGCAGGAACCTACACATGAGCACTTGTATAAACATACGAGGAGAAATATAGCACACATTTTTTGTTGCTCTTTATGTGGTTTAGTTAACATTTTAAACAGCATTTATAACATGCACAATACAGGAATAAGAACTAACTTACTCAGCCTTTGTCATAGTTCTATAACTCATAGGACTATGACTAAGACTGAGTGATCCAAAACACGCTAGATCTTTTTCCTGTATCATGCACGTTATGAATGCCATTTTAAACATTGCATAAGCTATCCGTGAGCTCCATTTCTTGCAAAGGAGAAAGCCGAGCAGATTTGTACCATTACAACCCTTAATAAAACTGGAGGAAACAGCTCACCCCGTCTGATAAGACACACCTATGCTCGGACCTGCCGGTCCCGCCCCTGGCATCAAACCAATATGCACTGAAGAAAGGAAAAATGTCCAGCACTCCGGGGTAAAATCTTCAAAATGCCAAAGCTTTATTTGGAAACACAATTCTTCCAATGCTTAACAGACACGAACATATGATTCTCTAACATGTTTCACGCTCAGTGCACTTAATGAAAGAGAGTCTATGATTAAGCACACTGAGCATGAAACACATTAGAGGATTGTGTGTTCATGTCTGTTGACGATTGTAAGACTTGTGTCTCCAAATAAAGCTGCAGCATTTTGAAGATTTTACACTGTAGTGCTGGACATTTTTTCTTTCTTCAGACTACTACCCTTACATATGAGCACTGGTTATTCTTTATAGCTTCCTGTATCAACTTCTTCAGACTAATGCCAAAGAAGCACATATGTGACTTCTGCCAGGAGAGATGAAGTTTGCTGCTGCCATGGACCGCATCCAACACAATGCATTCAGCACCGGGTTCTGTAAAGTCCTGGATTTGTAGATGTCCAAATTGGACACCTTGCAATAGGTTTCATTATTGGAATTCAATCAGTGTGCTTAAAAAAAAGAGAAATAGCGTTCCATGATGTCGCCACCTAATGAATATGGCAAGATGGCAATGGCTGTTCCGACCTTGCACAAAAATGGAATAAATATCAGATATATAATTCTCCTTCTGCCAGTTCCGCTGCAGTGAAACCCAATCCAATGAAATCCTCCCAAACCAAATGCAGCTGGAGAGATGATCCACAATCCAACACGTTGCCTGAGGAAGTGGTCAGCAAGAGTCACGAAATGCGTTTCATTGGGGATTAAATAAATAAAAGTTTCCATGTAGCGGTTTATCATCATCTTTCTAGTGCCTACTGAAATTCTGCATTTCGTTTTGGGAGGATTTGATCGGATTGAGTTTCACCATCCCTGTATAAAGGCATGGGAAAGCTTTTTACGCCTCTCAGGATATATTTTGTCCTTTCTCTTCATATAAATCTTATATCATTCTTCATTCTTGTCAACCTAAAAGCATGATGACATGGTGGGCACACTTTTTCAATCCACTGTTCCCATTTTGTAGTTTTCGGATAGATAGCATGTTTCTCTGTTAATATTTACAAGGAAGTATCACTTTGTGAGTTCTGTGTATTGGAATCATTTCCATTTGTTAAACCCAAATGTTTCCTTCCATCCACATTATTTATGCGATAAATACAGGGAGCCCGCTATATTGCATGCCAGTTTGTGTTTACAATGTTATGTCTGCAGCCTTAAGATGAATAACTTATGACTTATTGTCCCACAAGGCTAAGTCATTTCTTTGCTTGACATTATGGAAAAGCCATCTGCTTACTAGATTTAATATGGTGTGTCTCAGTCTGAAAAAAAAAAAAAAAGTCCTGACCTTAATGATATGAAGGAGCGAGAATTTACAGATTATTCCTTATGTCAAAATGCATTATCATGTATAAGAATAGTAAATACAATCCTATTATATTCACAACATTAGTCATAGGGACTTATGTATCTCAGTTCCTCGAATTTTATGGCTAAATAGAGGCCGATATAAGAAAATCAGGTCATGTTTCTTTGATAAAATCAAGTTCATTGAGGAAATGTTTCTTTTTTTGCAGTGACAAAATAAATGCACGTAAATACTGTATGTGTTTCTTATAAACTAAAATTCAGAGCAGCATTTATGACACATGACACTCCATGACCCAGGCATCATTCAGCTGCAGGACATGGTTACAATTTTAGCTTTCCCATTATTCCCTGCTTAGAATTCAGCATTGAAAGATTTTCATGGGTCAAAGGGATATTCAGGGGCTATCCCCAACAGAGGGGGATGATATGCCAACAAACCATGATTGGGATTTATGCCAAGCCAGAACTCTCTCCAGAAGGAAAGAGGACCCATCGGAGCCTGAGCTGTTTTGCAGGACACACTACCTGTGAAGGTGGTGTGGTGAGCTAATTTAAATATATATATATATATATATATATATATATATATATATATATACACACTGTATATTTGTCTGGTTACTCAGGAATAGATATTAGAGCCATAGTTTGGAGCACCATATTCAGAAATCAGTCATTTTCCAGCACTTCCCTTTTGATTGTATCTACCTCCCAAAGATCTTTGAGCCATGGGTGGATGCAGGCTTCTCCAGGCTTCTCATATATTTACGCACCAGTGAGGTGCAAAGTATACGTTGGTGTTGTGGCCTCGGCGCAACACCACAAGGTGAATGTTCATCTTGCTAGCCTTGATATATATCTCTAACCACTTGGCTAATGGCACTTAGAGCACTTTTTCTATGTTTCAAACTTTCTTTTAGTTTTTTTGTATTTGGACTAATCAAGCTGGTCTGGGAGGGATATAGAGACATCACCTGGTCGCACTTTATGACATGTATACTTGGGGTAATCGGGGAGGCTAAATTGAGTTTATAGATTGTGTAAAAGCATCAGGGAGCCATACAGCCAGGGCTCAAGTCCTGCAGGAACGTGTGGGAACTGAGTTCCTGCCCTTTTTTTTACAGCTGGAACACCGTTTCCATTAGCAGGACCAGCCCTTGAGTGGAAATCTTGGGTGACTTCCCTCACTTTTTTTTTCCTAGGACTTGACCTAAAGTTTTTATTGCAGACACATGAAAGATGTGGTGTGTGTATCCTCGTGACATGCTACCAATGTCTTTAATGATACCTCCTTTTATATATCAAGACCACATTTCTGTTAATTTTCTAGTATTGTAATACTGATGACAGATCCCTTTTTAATGTGTATAGCCTTCTTTTATTGATCTTTTCTGATGGCAGTCACAATTTAATCACATAAAACAGCCCTGATTAAAATCCACACCTCAGCTATAATTCCAGTAAGAAGCAATGTGATTATTACGTTAATATTCTTCATATGAGCCATCGTGAGTCAAGGTAGAGTGAGACATTCTCTATTGCAAATGACTTGTTCTTTAGAAACAGAGCCGCATTTCCCTTTGTCAAGTCCAGCAGAGGAAATCAAATAGCTTTGGGGTGTATCATATTGCATTAACACGGATAGGTGTAAATTGGTTTCAGCCGAGCGATCAAATGAATAACATAAAAAACAAAAAAGAAACACACACATTATCCTTAGCTGGTAGGATGATAAGATGTAAAGGTTTTCCAAACAAAGCTGCACCAATTTTAATTAGTGATTCCAAATGAGAAGGTGACAAAGACGTAAGCTACTTAGAGACGGCGCTTTGAAATTCTAATCAGTCTGACTAGTCAAAGTAATCAATTAAGTCTGTTAACTCGTCCACGCTTTGATAATTCTTTAATTCAAAGCTCTTTACTGAGATTTAATAAATGGACGCATTCAACTTCACAAGTGCAAACTATTTCAAGGTGCTTAAGACTAGTATATATGATTACCCGGGTGACATCAATACGGAATCTGAAATGCTTGTAATATTGGTCTCCATGGAGAGAGGACTGTTCTCTAATTTATGTAACCAAGGCTAATACAATGAAACATTGAAAGGATTGTCTAGGGGGATAAAGTTACAATAAAGGAGGCAGGCTAGGTTAAATAATAAATAAGTAGCACTTATTTCTGGTCCCAGATGAATTCCACTCTAGAAATACCCGTTCAGTACTTGATACACACCTTAGGTTCCTCATCTTGAATATGCCTGCTCAGCCAAACACTTTCTAAGGTGGTTACTACTGAAGCCGGAGATTGGCTAAGTGTACCTAGTCAGGGACCCTAGCACTGTTGGGATGGGGATTGGTGAAAAAAGTGCTGCTTTTTATATTTGTTCTAGCCTGTTGAATTAAAGTCCAGAGTTGCTTTCCCACCAAGTCTGCATAGATCGGTGTGGAGAGATGCAACTCACATTGGGTGGAACAGTTGCCAAGGCAACCACATGATGCCTACGAAGTTCTGTGCAGGAGTCCCATTCGTCAGAAAAGGGATCGTGCATGGAACTCACTTGATGTCATGTACTGACTCAACAACTGTACCGACCAGCATGAGCTATATCTCTCTGTGCTGATCTGTGCAGAGTTAGCAGGAGAGCCACTCTGGAGTTACACTTTAAACAAGGCAAACTCCTTAAACAATTCAATGGTTAAATAAGCAAAGTGGGTCCACTGCTCAATATCCCTCTCTATTAGCCATAGAGAGAAACTGCAGAGGACTCTACTTGTCAATGACTCAGTTAAGGCGGTACATTTCATACTTCATTTTTCCCGTATTAGCCATTTGTATCTTCCCTTGTGATAATACAGATTTCCAGGAATTTCTTATTTTTGGCTTTTTTTTTTTAAAGGGTTACTCCGCTCCCCAGCATCCGGAACATTAAGTTCCTGAACGCTGTGTGCGGGCTTCCGTGTTCACGCCTGCCCCCTCGTTCCATCATGCCCCATCATGTGACGTCACCTCCCACCCCTTCAATGCAAGTCTATGGGAGGGGGCGTGACGGCCATCGCACTCCCTTCCCATAGACTTTCATTGATGGGGCAGGCCATGACGTCACGAGGGTGCGGGCCTGAACACGGAAGCCCGCACACAGCATCCAGGAACTCAATGTTCCGGTGTGAGATGGAATTTTGCGGACACTGGGGAGCAGAGTAACCCTTTAAATCTCAGTTAGTATCACTGCCAGGATTAGAACAACTGAGATGTGAAAATTATTCCATCTGCATGTTTTTTAGTATTTGTATCCATATGCCTGCCATTGTGTAAAGTGATGTCATACAGTGTGTCATAAGTGAATTATAAGTGGAAGTCAAATTAACACTTGTTTTTTATATGTGCTCAGATTGGACTGATCACATGGGACTGCTGATCGCTGACTCCATCTGCAACATCATAGAGCACATTGTCAGCATAAAAGGGTTGCTTTGCACTACACTTGACTTTTACTTAATAGAGTCTTCCAAAAATAAGCTGAGCATAGAATGTCCAGTTGCTGAACCCTTGTAAATGGCAAGGGAGCGTAGACAAAGCAGAAAGTATTACATTTCCATGTAGAACCACTACAGAGAAGATTCAATATTACACTTTTCCCATTGACATAAAAGTGGTGTCATGATATTTCATCGACATACATGATCCTCTTAAGAGAACAAAAGGAAATAAATCCAAAATATCCATTCCTTGTCCCATCAACTGTGGTGGGAGAGTCAGGGGGGCGTCCATACACAGTTGACCAGTTGACCAGTCCCAGTGAAGTCAGCGGGTTTGCCTGACTAAAGAGTATGGAGACCTTTATACATTAGGGTCCCAAACAACTTGTGTCAGTTATCCTCTATACATAGATTATTGAATAGCTTAAAACTTTGCTTATTAAAGGGATATTTACATTTCATAAAGAGATGGCCTATAACTAGAATATGTCATATTGTTATGATTGGTAAGGGTCTGATTTTTTGGTCCCTCACCAATGATAAAAATGAATGAGCTGCAGGTCATGTGTAGTGTAGTGGTGTACATCTGGTCATGCGGGTATATATCAAGCTGCGGAGTGATCCCATTCATTTGAAATCACTTTTTTTTATGATTGGTGAAGGTCCCAGAAGTTGGACTCTTGCCAAACGTAAAATAATGGCAGATCATAGCTGTATGCCAGCAATTTATGATATGGAAATTTCCCTTTAAGGATGTTTGTCAAATATTTGGACTGTCTTCCAATCTTTCATTTTCTGAATTGTCATTAGAATTATTACTAATAGTATTACTAGAGCAATAATTATGTTTTATATTGCTGCAATGCTGTATAAATAACTTGACCACTAATAGCTATAATGAATCCGGAATAACAAGGGAGGAAGAAGCAATATTGTGGTTAATGTAACGGAGGCCAAATTCCCATCTGCCTCCTCATTATCTTGTTGGTTTTTATTTTATTGGAAGAGAACCAAATGGACTTTATTATTGATTTTTTTATTTTTTTGGAAACTGGCAAAGATGATAAAAGCTTGTATATAAAAGCTGTTTATGCATATATTATGGGTGCATTAATGATGAATGACACCTCCTGGCTTGATCCTAGGAGATGCATCATCAATGTTTTTCTTTGGCCAGTGCATAGCCATGGAGAAAGGTGCTAGGAACATTTACAAAAATAAGTTTTTTTTTTGTACTACTTCTATTTTTAAATTTTTTTTAAGTATACGATGCATTCTGAACCATTTTATAGAAAAGGCCCAATACATAAAGGAGCCCAATGTACGATGGGAGACTGGAAGATTGAAACATCTCCTACATCTTGTAGATGCCTTTACTTAAAGGGGTACTCCGGTGGTCAACGCGTTTTTTCCATTTTTGACTTACCCTATCTGTTTTGTTTCATTTCTATTCTTGTTGTTTAGCCTACTCTATTTCCGTTCTTTGTTGTCTTTTTATCCCCCACTTTGTTTTCCTATCTTTGCTTCTATTTCCTGTTTCTTGCTGTGCTGAAAACTACAAATCCCAGCATGTCACATGCCTTGCTGGTTTGGGGCGGCTCCTTTTTTTTTTTTTTTTTTTGTTCCGCCCTTTACCCCTCCTACTATTTTCCCGGGTCGGCCCCCTTATACACAGCACACTAATATAATCAGCCCTGGTTGGCATACACTGTCAAACACACACAAAAGGGACTACAACTCCCAGCATGTGTCATTCAGGAGTCTTCAGTCTGTGGTATAACACCAGCATGCTGCCTCTGTAGTCTCCTGGGGGTTGTAGTTCACCACACTTCTATAGGGCATGCACCAGTGTTTCCCAACCAGGGTGCCTCCAGGTGTTGCAAAACTACAACCCCCAGCATGCCCTGACAGCCTTTGGGAATGCTAGGAGTTGTAGTTTTGCAAAAGCTGGAGGCACACTGGTTGGGAAACACTGGTGTAACATGATTTGTATGCTGAATAGGCTAGAACATTGTTTCCCAACTAGTGTGCCTCCAGCTGTTGCAAATGTACAACTACCAGCATGCCCAAAGTCTGTCAGGGCATGCTGGGAGTTGCAGTTTTGCAACAGCTGGAGGCACACTGGTTTGGAAACACTAGCATACACACACATAACAGGGACTACAACCTACAACTACCAGCATGTGTCATTCAGGAGTCCCTCTCCCCCTTCACATATAGAGATCCAGTATGAGATTTCTTCCCCTGCAGTCTGTACATCCCCGCCCCGTGCACCTTGTCATCCTTCCCTTCAGATAACACATTTATCTTCTGTGTTCCGTTCTCCTGTGCAGACCTGCGTCCTCAGGAGCAGAGCAGGGGGGGAGGGGAGATAAGGAGCTGTGTACTATGGCTTCTCATGCAGAATTCACGGAGGGGGGAGATGAGGGGCGTGGCTTATTCCTGTCATGCAGACAGAGAGAAAAAAAAAGCTCTGACGTCTTGTCCACAAGAGAATCAGAAGAAAATCCTCTGAACTACAGTACTTCCTGCCCAAAAAACAGGTAAGCATATAACACATATATATAACATATAACACATGTATATTGCAAATAAACAAAACTTACAAAGAAGATGCCATATAGTCAAAAAAATTAACCACCGGAGTACCCCTTTAACCTATAACACTAGGAATAGAAAGAACCACAACCGGTATGAAGGCCATTGTAGGTGGATGATAATAATAACAACTGTAAAGCGGTCTTGAAAACCATACTGTTAGGGGTATCTTCTTTTTTTTTTGGTTGTATTTGTATTTTTGTTTGCCTTCATCAAAGGATATATAATATAGTTATATAAGTATATAATATATACTTATTTTTACGTGCTCACAATAATAGACAAATACCGTAATCAGTATAGACAAATAGTTTGCCTTTTTATAGATGTGAATATGTCAATTTTTTTTTTCTCAGCAACATTTTTATGTAATAAATGGGAAAACTTTTTTTTTACTTTTTAATATTTTTTCATTCATTTTTTTTTATTAAACTCTGACAGTGTCTAATAAGAATACTCATTATCATTAGTTCAAAGGTCTCATGAGTATCTAACAGCATCCTGCATAGAGGAGATCTTTACTGAAGAGGGAGGGGGGGGGGGTTTGGGTGACAGAGAAAGCCCCATCCCTCTGTCTAAAGGTGGCCATCCACTCTCAATAACTGTTGGCTATTTGTCCATAGGTTCACAATTACCCTACGTGAACATATGGACCAGCCGAATGTTCATGTGTTGTCTATAAGGAAGGAAGGGGTAAGCCTTAGCCAGACAGCTATGGTGCTGACTTATCCAGCCCAGAACAAAAGGGTTGAGAGGAAAAATCTTCAAGATGCCCAATCCTTCTTTACACTGACCTTGTCTGTCAGAGGAGAGTTGGGAGACATTTTACCATACACAATTGGAAGAATTTGCCACCTTTGCTGGCTTTAGTTGGCTTGAGTATAAGGTGCATTGGCAGCTTTACAGCATAGGTACAGTTGCTCTTGACCTTGACATCTAAGTAGCTAACGGCCATGATCAGAGTAATTTCCAACCTTGGCCATTGTAGCAGAGAATATGCTGTATGTTACATCTGATACTCCCTGTTTATGGGGCAAACTTATCTCCTATACCAGCTCTATGCAGTCCGCTGCTAATTTCAGAAGAAGAAATATAGATTTTCCAGAACTTTTATATTCATGGTTTGTCCTTAGAATAGGTAATAAATATTTCATTGGTGGTGGTTCAACTGTCAGCAGTCAGATGAATAAGACTAAACTTTGGCACATGGCACAGGCAGAAGAGTGTTACAACCATACCTTAGTAAAGAGTTGAGAGGTTAAAGCCCCATGGTGCCTTCATGCAGCTGATTGATGGGGAAGTTGGGCCTTTGATCAAATATTGATGTCCAGGTCATCAAATTCCTGGTGAAATCCTTTAAATCAGGCCCAGGGGAGGGAGGTAAAAAGCGAGCTTTTAGCATTAATTAAAATCAAATGAAAAGAATAAATATATCCCGTATTTTTATTACCTAAAGTTGCATACATTACTTCTTCAAGTGATGTGGACATTCCTCTTAAAATTGTATAGTTTGGAATCCCAGAATTATTCACAAGAGCAATATAAAAAAACATAAGTGACACCACATTCTACTCCTCTGTAAATATTAGATGAACATTGTGTAGAGTAACTTAAAACAGAGACTTTAAAAGCCTCAAAAAATCCCCGGAAAGTCTCTTGGGCTTAGGCTTTGAATTATGGATACCTCCGGGAAACTGAACAAGGACAGTCACATTTTTCCAAGGAAGTAGATCAATATTTATTTGTGGCGGTGGTAGTTCTGAGAGGCGTTTGATGCATCCGTAAGTTGAAACTCAGCACACCTCTACAAACACACTTTAGAGAGAATCAGCCTACAAGTGACAAAACAATACAGTACAATTCATGTATATTTAAATATATTGGCCTAGATTTTTCGATAGGTGTCAGGATTTAACGCTCATATAATTCACTGACTCATGCGAAACAAAGGTAATCCTCAGCACCCTAATAGCAAAAATACAGTAACTTATAAAATATTTATCCATTAATTTAAAGCAATTGAGTTAAAATTGACAGGTGGTAGGGGGACATGTCAAAGCAAACTGCTAAAACATAGCCATAAGATATTTCTATATGAAATATAAATATAGCATATATTACTGGGACCCTTTATAAAACAAGGGAGCTCTTGAAGGTGAATCCTAGCACCTACAAAAAAAATAAAAAATAAAAATAAAGTTAAAGGCTGTAGTTCTTTCCATCACAACAACCAGAGGAGCTCATTGCATATAAATGGATCATTAAGTTTTGACAACAGCTGTAAAATCCCTATGTGGTGAGCTCCCCCAAGAGGAAGTTCATGAATACAGAATTATATACTGTTACATTAAAGACACAATGCAGCATTTTAAGGAAAGTTGTTCCAGAGTTGTTGTTTTATGGATATTTTAAAGATGCCATCCACCATAAGGTGACGTTAGTGTTTACCTGCCAGACACAGCTGTTTTCTTTTTGTGAAATGGCTTTTTCCCATTGGAGTTCCCTCCCTCCAACTGCAAGTCCCATGATTCCTTGTGAGTGAGTTCCCTTTTCCCTCCCACTCTTCAGGCACCCTACCTTTTGCACCTGAGCTACAATTCCTTGCAGCCCTGTGGATACTTATCTCCCTCCAACCCAGCTCTCCACACATTGAAGCAGACAGGCTACTTTCAACACCTGACAGTGATGTAATGTCTTGGGCCGCACTGCAACATGGGAAAACCTTGAGACAACACTCATTTTGTATACGGATTAAAAATAAACATCGGGGCAAAGATCACATAAGAATTGCAAGACCAGCCATCAAACACAGGCACAGACACTATATTATGAAATACACTAACTCTACAGCCCCTGTAGCATAGTCAAATAAACAAAATTAATTAAGGAAACCTAATGTAACAGAATGTGTAGAGAGAAAGTCTTTCGATGTTGGTGCCACCAACAGGTGCTGCATGAATATCATAAGTCATCTGCTGTCACTCTTTGACTATTTTCACTTTATCCGTTGAACTTGTCTGGCGTAGACTGTCTCCATTTCCAGGCACATTGCCACGTATGATAGCAGAGGGAAACATAATAGGAAGAAGGAACTGACCAAGCACTTTTTGCTGGCACTTCATTGTGTGATAATAGGACAGCTGGTTAAACCCAACAGAGAAAATGATTGTTAGGGCTTCTCGTATAGTTATACAGCGCACACATGTCCCACTTGCATGATAAATAATTTCATATTCATGTCATATTTCCAGTAAGTGCATTAAAAGGGTTAACTTTTTTAATGCTAAAAATGTAAACTAAAAAGTGTAAGATACCTTGTTTTCTGTGTTGTTACTGCGCTGCTCTACCCAGTCTTACCTGTTTATAAATATGTATGACATTTCCTTTAATCTCAATACTTCTGTACTGCAGTGTATTGTACCAAATAGTGTTCCTATTAACCCCTTAACAATGGACGTAAATATACGTCATGGTGAGGTGGTATGCACCATGATGAACATTTCCACTCCACCATGACCACGAGCACCAGACCGATGCTCGCATCCTGCACGGCAGGTCCCGGCTGCTATAAGCAGCCAGGGACCCACCGGTAATGGCGGACGTCCGTGATCGTGCGGATGTCTGCATTAACCCCTCAGATGCTGTGGTACTTTAAATGGATGATCGGATCGCCCGCAACGCTACCGCGGGGATCCGATCATCCAGCATGGCTAACAGAGGTCCCCTCACCTGTCTCCGGCCGTCTCCTGAGGTCTGCTCTGGTCTGAGATCGAACAGACCAGAGCAGAAGATAGTCGATAATACTGAAAACTTTAAAAAAAGTAAAAAAAAAAAGTTGAAAAGAATTGAAAATCCCCTCCCCAATAAAAATGTAAATCATCTGTTTTCCCATTTTACCCCCAAAAAGCGTAAAAAAAAGTAATAAACAAACATATTTAATTTCACCGCGTGCGAAAAAGTCGGAACTATGAAAATATATTGTTAATTATCCTGTAAAAAAAGTTCAAAATTGCTGATTTTTTTTCACATTTTATGAAAAAAATTATAAAAAGAATTATGAAAAATTTATAAAAAGTTAAATATAAGCAAAAGTAGTACCAATTAAAACTACAGATCACAACGCAAAAAATGAGCCCTCATACTGCCCCGTACACGGATAAAGGAAAACGTTACAGGTGGTCAAAATTGGGCAATTTCAAACATACTGTCACGATGCCGGCTGGCAGGTAGTGGACCCTCTGTGCCAGAGAGGGATTGGCGTGGACCGTGCTAGTGGACCGGTTCTAAGCCACTACTGGTTTTCACCAGAGCCCGCCGCAAAGCGGGATGGTCTTGCTGCGGCGGTAGTGACCAGGTCGTATCCACTAGCAACGGCTCACCTCTCTGGCTGCTGAAGATAGGCGCGGTACAAGGGAGTAGGCAGAAGCAAGGTCGGACGTAGCAGAAGGTCGGGGCAGGCAGCAAGGATCGTAGTCAGGGGCAACGGCAGAAGGTCTGGAAACACTGGCAAGGGACACACAAGGAACGCTTTCACTGGCACTAAGGCAACAAGATCCGGCAAGGGAGTGCAAGGGAAGTGAGGTAATATAGGGAGTGCACAGGTGATAACACTAATTGGAACCACTGCGCCAATCAGCGGCGCAGTGGCCCTTTAAATCGCAGAGACCCGGCGCGCGCGCGCCCTAGGGAGCGGGGCCGCGCGCGCCGGGACAGAACAGACGGGGAGCGAGTCAGGTAGGAGAGCCGGGGTGCGCATCGCGAGCGGGCGCTACCCGCATCGCGAATCGCATCCCGGCTAGCAGCAGGATCGCAGCGCCCCGGGTCAGAGGACGTGACCGGGGCGCTGCAGCGGAGGAGGTGAAGCGAGCGCTCCGGGGAGGAGCGGGAACCCGGAGCGCTCGGCGTAACAGTACCCCCCCCCTTGGGTCTCCCCCTCTTCTTGGAGCCTGAGAACCTGAGGAGCAGACTTTTGTCAAGGATGTTGTCCTCAGGTTCCCAGGATCTCTCTTCAGGACCACAACCCTCCCAGTCTACCAAAAAAAAATTTTTTCCTCTGACCTTTTTGGTAGCCAAAATCTCCTTGACCGAGAAGACGTCCGAGGAGCCGGAAACAGGAGTGGGAGGAACAGATTTGGGAGAAAAACGGTTGAGGATGAGTGGTTTGAGAAGAGAGACGTGAAAGGCATTAGGGATACGAAGAGAAGGAGGAAGAAGAAGTTTATAAGAGACAGGATTAATTTGACACAGAATTTTGAAAGGACCAAGATAGCGTGGTCCCAACTTGTAGCTAGGGACACGGAAGCGGACATATTTAGCGGAGAGCCATACCTTGTCTCCAGGGGAAAAAACGGGGGGAGCTCTTCTTTTCTTATCCGCGAACCTCTTCATGCGTGAAGAAGCCTGTAAGAGAGAATTTTGGGTCTCTCTCCATATAATGGAAAGGTCACGAGAAATTTCATCCACAGCGGGCAGACCAGAGGGCAAGGGGGTAGGGAGGGGGGGAAGAGGGTGACGGCCGTACACCACGAAAAATGGGGATTTGGAGGAAGATTCAGAGACCCTGAAGTTATACGAGAATTCGGCCCATGGAAGGAGATCTGCCCAGTCATCCTGGCGGGAGGAAACAAAATGTCGCAAATAATCACCCAGGATCTGGTTAATTCTTTCTACTTGTCCATTGGACTGGGGATGATATGCAGAGGAAAAATTTAATTTAATCTTGAGTTGTTTACAGAGAGCTCTCCAGAATTTAGACACGAATTGGACCCCTCTATCCGAGACAATCTGCGTAGGCAACCCGTGAAGGCGAAAAATGTGTACAAAAAATTGTTTAGCCAACTGAGGCGCAGAAGGAAGACCAGGAAGAGGAATGAAATGTGCCATTTTGGAGAATCGATCAACGACCACCCAAATAACGGTGTTGCCACGGGAAGGGGGTAAATCAGTAATAAAATCCATACCAATCAGAGACCAAGGCTGTTCGGGGACAGGCAGAGGATGAAGAAAACCAGCGGGCTTCTGGCGAGGAGTCTTATCCCGGGCACAGATAGTGCAGGCTCGCACAAAGTCCCCAACATCCGTCTCCAGAGTCGGCCACCAATAGAAGCGGGAGATGAGTTGCACAGATTTCTTGATGCCCGCATGACCTGCGAGATGGGAGGAGTGACCCCATTTGAGGATTCCGAGGCGTTGGCGTGGAGAAACAAAGGTCTTTCCTGGAGGAGTCTGTCTGATGGAGGCAGGAGAAGTGGAGATCAGGCAGTCAGGTGGAATGATGTGTTGCGGAGGGAGATCAACTTCTGAGGCATCCGAGGAACGAGAGAGAGCATCGGCTCTAATGTTCTTATCGGCAGGACGAAAGTGAATCTCAAAATTAAATCGGGCAAAGAACAGAGACCACCGGGCCTGGCGAGGATTCAGCCGTTGGGCCGACTGGAGATAGGAGAGGTTCTTGTGGTCGGTGTAGATAATAACAGGAAATCTTGATCCCTCCAGCAGATGCCTCCATTCCTCAAGTGCTAATTTAATGGCTAGAAGCTCTCGATCCCCGATGGAGTAGTTCCTCTCCGCTGGAGAGAAGGTCCTAGAGAAAAAACCACAAGTGACAGCATGCCCGGAAGGATTTTTTTGTAGAAGAACAGCTCCAGCTCCTACTGAGGAGGCATCAACCTCCAATAGGAAGGGTTTGGAAGGGTCAGGTCTGGAGAGCACGGGAGCCGAAGAAAAGGCGGACTTGAGTTGTTTAAAGGAGTCTTCTGCTTGAGGAGGCCAGGACTTGGGATCAGCATTTTTCTTGGTTAAAGCCACGATAGGAGCCACAATGGTAGAAAAATGTGGAATAAATTGCCTGTAATAATTGGCGAACCCCAAAAAGCGTTGGATAGCACGGAGTCCGGAGGGGCGTGGCCAATTTAAGACGGCAGAGAGTTTGTCTGGATCCATCTGTAGTCCCTGGCCAGAGACCAAATATCCTAGAAAAGGAAGAGATTGGCATTCAAACAGACATTTCTCAATTTTGGCATAGAGTTGGTTGTCACGAAGTCTCTGAAGAACCATACGGACATGCCGGCGGTGTTCCTCTAGATTGGCAGAAAAAATTAGGATATCGTCCAGATATACCACAACACAGGAGTATAATAGATCACGAAAAATTTCATTGACAAAGTCTTGGAAGACGGCAGGGGCATTGCACAGTCCAAAGGGCATGACCAGATACTCAAAGTGTCCATCTCTGGTGTTAAATGCCGTTTTCCACTCGTCCCCCTCTCTGATGCGGATGAGGTTATAGGCGCCTCTTAAGTCCAATTTAGTGAAGATGTGGGCACCTTGGAGGCGATCAAAGAGTTCAGAGATGAGGGGTAAGGGGTAGCGGTTCTTAACCGTGATTTTATTAAGACCGCGGTAGTCAATGCAAGGACGTAGGGAGCCATCTTTTTTGGAGACAAAGAAAAATCCGGCTCCGGCAGGAGAGGAGGATTTACGGATAAAGCCCCTTTTTAGATTCTCCTGGACGTATTCGGACATGGCAAGAGTCTCTGGAGCAGAGAGAGGATAAATTCTGCCCCGGGGTGGAGTAGTACCCGGGAGGAGGTCGATAGGGCAATCATAAGGCCTGTGAGGAGGTAGAGTCTCAGCTTGTTTTTTGCAGAAAACATCCGCGAAGTCCATATAGGCCTTGGGGAGACCGGTTACAGGAGGAACCACAGAGTTACGGCAAGGGTTACTGGGAACCGGTTTTAGACAGTTCTTGGAACAAGAGGACCCCCAACTCTTGATCTCCCCAGTGGACCAATCCAGGGTTGGGGAATGAAGTTGAAGCCAGGGAAGTCCAAGGAGAATCTCCGAGGTGCAATTGGGGAGGACCAAAAGTTCAATCCTCTCATGATGAGATCCGATGCTCATAAGAAGGGGCTCCGTGCGGAAACGTATGGTACAGTCCAATCTTTCATTATTTACACAATTGATGTAGAGGGGTCTGGCGAGACTGGTCACTGGGATGTTGAACCTGTTGACGAGAGAGGCCAAAATAAAATTTCCTGCAGAACCAGAGTCCAAGAAGGCCACTGTAGAGAAGGAGAAGGCAGAAGCAGACATCCGCACAGGCACAGTAAGACGTGGGGAAGCAGAGTAGACATCAAGGACTGTCTCACCTTTGTGCGGAGTCAGCGTACGTCTTTCCAGGCGGGGAGGACGGATAGGACAATCCCTCAGGAAGTGTTCGGTACTAGCACAGTACAGGCAGAGGTTCTCCATACGGCGTCGTGTCCTCTCTTGAGGTGTCAGGCGAGATCGGTCGACCTGCATAGCCTCCACGGCGGGAGGCACAGGAACAGATTGCAGGGGACCAGGGGAGAGAGGAGCCGAGGAGACGAAACGCCTCGTGCGAACAGAGTCCATATCTTGGCGGAGTTCCTGACGCCTTTCAGAAAAACGCATGTCAATGCGAGTGGCTAGGTGAATAAGTTCATGTAGATTAGCAGGAATTTCTCGTGCGGCCAGAACATCTTTAATGTTGCTGGATAGGCCTTTTTTGAAGGTCGCGCAGAGGGCCTCATTATTCCAGGACAATTCTGAAGCAAGTGTACGGAATTGTACGGCATACTCGCCAACGGAAGAATTACCCTGGACCAGGTTCAACAGGGCAGTCTCAGCAGAAGAGGCTCGGGCAGGTTCCTCAAAGACACTTCGGATTTCCGAGAAGAAGGAGTGTACTGAGGCAGTGACGGGGTCATTGCGGTCCCAGAGCGGTGTGGCCCATGACAGGGCTTTTCCGGACAGAAGACTGACTACGAAAGCCACCTTAGACCTTTCAGTGGGAAACAGGTCCGACATCATCTCCAGATGCAGGGAACATTGGGAAAGGAAGCCACGGCAAAACTTAGAGTCCCCATCAAACTTATCCGGCAAGGATAAGCGTATCCCAGGAGCGGCCACTCGCTGCGGAGGAGGTGCAGGAGCTGGCGGAGGAGATGACTGCTGAAGCTGTGGTAGCAACTGTTGTAGCATAACGGTCAGTTGAGACAGCTGTTGGCCTTGTTGCGCAATCTGTTGTGACTGCTGGGCGACCACCGTGGTGAGGTCAGCGACAACTGGCAGAGGAACTTCAGCGGGATCCATGGCCGGATCTACTGTCACGATGCCGGCTGGCAGGTAGTGGACCCTCTGTGCCAGAGAGGGATTGGCGTGGACCGTGCTAGTGGACCGGTTCTAAGCCACTACTGGTTTTCACCAGAGCCCGCCGCAAAGCGGGATGGTCTTGCTGCGGCGGTAGTGACCAGGTCGTATCCACTAGCAACGGCTCACCTCTCTGGCTGCTGAAGATAGGCGCGGTACAAGGGAGTAGGCAGAAGCAAGGTCGGACGTAGCAGAAGGTCGGGGCAGGCAGCAAGGATCGTAGTCAGGGGCAACGGCAGAAGGTCTGGAAACACTGGCAAGGGACACACAAGGAACGCTTTCACTGGCACTAAGGCAACAAGATCCGGCAAGGGAGTGCAAGGGAAGTGAGGTAATATAGGGAGTGCACAGGTGATAACACTAATTGGAACCACTGCGCCAATCAGCGGCGCAGTGGCCCTTTAAATCGCAGAGACCCGGCGCGCGCGCGCCCTAGGGAGCGGGGCCGCGCGCGCCGGGACAGAACAGACGGGGAGCGAGTCAGGTAGGAGAGCCGGGGTGCGCATCGCGAGCGGGCGCTACCCGCATCGCGAATCGCATCCCGGCTAGCAGCAGGATCGCAGCGCCCCGGGTCAGAGGACGTGACCGGGGCGCTGCAGCGGAGGAGGTGAAGCGAGCGCTCCGGGGAGGAGCGGGAACCCGGAGCGCTCGGCGTAACACATACTAATTTTGTTAAAATAGTTTGAGATTTTGTTAAAGTGATTCAATTATTAAAGGCATATAACATGTGTATCATTTCACTCATATTGACCCATAGAAAAAAGAAAACATGTCATTTTCACCATAAAGTGTACCGCGTGAAAACAAAACCTTCCAAAATTTGCTAAATTGCGGTTTTCTTTTACATTTTCCCACAGAAATAATATTTTTTTGGTTGTGCCGTACATTTTATGGTAAAATAAGTGATGTCATTACAAACTAAAATTGGTGACGTAAAAAACAAGCCCTCATATGGGTCCGTGGACGGAAATATAAAAGAGCTATGATTTTTAGAAAGCAAGGAGGAAAAAACGAATATGCAAAAATAAAATTGGCCTGGTCCCTAAGGGCTTAAAGGGGTATTCCGAAAACAAAAAACACAAATATAAAATAAATTGGTACTAGAAAGTTATACAGGTTTTTAACCCCTTAACAATGTCCTGCGCTGACTCCCGCAATATAGCGCGGGGTCACGAAAACATATGTGGTATCGCCGTATGTGTACCGTAAATGTCCAAACTATACAAAATATATTGGTAATTAAACCGCACAGTCAATGGGGTACACGTATAAAAATTCCAAAGTCCAAAATAGCATATCAAAAAGTCCATTCAAAACAAAAATTGTACCGATGAAAACTTCAGATCACAGCACAAAATATTTGCCATCATACATCCCCATGTGCAGAAAAAAAAAAGTTATAGGGGCAGAAGGGGTCATTTTTAAACGTATTAATTTTCTGCATGTAGTTAGGATTTTTTCCAGATGTAAGACAAAATCAAACCTATATAAGTTGGATATCATTTTATATATGAACCTACAGAATAAAGAGAAGGTGTCATTTTTATCGAAAAATGCACTGCTTAGAAACGGAATCCCCCAAAAGTTGTTGTTTTTGTATTTTTTTTGCAATTTTGTCGCACAATGAATTTTTTTTTCGGTTTTGACGTAGATTTTTGGGTAAAATGACTGATGTCATTATAAAGAAGAATTGGTGGCACAAAAAATAAGCCATCATATGCATTTATAGGTGGAAAATTGAAAGGGTTATGATTTTTAAAAAGTAAGGAGGAAAAAACAAAAATGCCAAAAACTGAAACGCTGAGTCCTTAAAGGGTTAAATTACTTATATAAATATAAGTAATAAATATCTTAAAGGGGTATTGCAGGATTTTTTTTTTATTTGACTATTCTACAGGTGCAGTAAAGTTAGTGTAGTTCATAATATAGTGTCTGTACCTGTGTGTGACGGTTTTCTCACAAATCTTCTGTGATTTTCACCCCAATATTTATTTTTATCAGCATACAAATTGACTGTTGTTTCAGATTTTTCCCACGTTGCAATGTGGCCGAGACCTGACTCACTAGTCAGCTGATGACAGGGAGCCTGTCTGCTTCAATGGGTGGAGCGATCGCTTGGTGGGAGAGAGATCAAACTGTAACTAATGCAACAGCTGTAGGCACCCTGATTGAAAACCACAGGTCTTTTGAATAGATGCAGCTCACTTTTGTTTCAATGGGTGGGGTGGCTGATGTGTGTGAGGGAGGAAAATGGAATTATGGGATTTGTAGGAAAAAAAGAAAACTGAAATAGGAAATACCAGTTCACAAAAAGATAGCCACAGTGTTTTGGTAATCTAACAACATAGCCCTGTGTCTGGCAGCGCAGATCCTTCCTAAACATGAATTTTTAAAACTGATGTAATTTCCAACCAGATCATTTAAAATGTTTTTCTCAGATATCAGTCCTAGGGACCTTCATTAGGGCCCAAGCTAACATAACAACCCTCAATCACATTTTAGGGGAAATTCAGCTCAATGAAAGAGCCCCTTCTCTCTATGCGGAGGTTACCATTGACAGTGTAATTTAAGTAATTTGAGTTATAACCGATCCTGGTTGCTGTAGCAGAGTGTCAGCTGTAATGTATATTGTAACTTTTAAGTCTGCTCTGTAATTGCAGTTTATTGTGCCTGGTATTATCATATTAAGCCCTGTCTCTTGTAGCGCCTAATAGAAGTACTGAGATGGCATTTTCTGGGGGTCTTTATTAGGGTTTAGGCTTCCACCAACCTATGGCCAACTCTTATTTACATTGTTAAGGGCCATTTAGGAGATAGAATGAGCCCCCTACCTTTGTATAACAGCTTTGATGCTGTGGTTGTTATTGATGGTGGCCTCTTAAACCAAAGGGATTAGCGTTGTAGCCAATCCTGGCTTCAGTGGCACAGTGTTGCCTGTAATAAAGCTTCTGCACCTGCTCTATATGCTCTCTTGCACTTTCCATATGAGTACATGGCAGATGGTGCCAAGGGGCAAGGCTGGGTTCATATTTAGCATTTGATCAATATTTTAAGGCAAAACTAGGAGTAGAACCGACATAGAGAAATCAACAGCCGGGACCGGGAAAGATTTGTAATTTTTTTTCTGTGTCTTGGACTACGCCTGGTCATGGCCAAAAATACTGACCAAAATACAAAGCCAAAATACTGACAAAATACAAATACAAAATACAATACTTAAACAGTTTCGCCATAAGTAGGGGTGCATTCACACCACAATTTGGGCATGCGGCAGCCAGATGCAGTGGAAGAATTTAAAAACCTGCTCCTGCCGTTTCCCTGCCAGAGCCACATCGTACCCCATTCATTTCAATGAGCCAGACAGGGTCAGATAGTGTTTCTGATTGGTCCAGTTTTTGGACTGAATATTTATTTTTTATTTTTTGCCAAACTGAAAACCGGGGTTCTAGCGCGGAAACAAAAACACATACGGTCCAAAAATGGGCCGACCACAATCATTATCTGATTCTGTCCGGCTCATTGAAATAAATAGGGTGAGGCACAGGTTAAGGGGGGATATGGCAGCAGACAGTTTTTAAATTATCCTGCCGTATGCCCAAATTGGGGTGTGAATGCACCCTAACCAAATGTATTGAAGTCACCCCATTAGTGGTACAAGCTATAGTTTATACTGTAGGTGTAAGAAACTTAGAAACCTTGGACTGATTCTGAATGTATAATCATTACATAGTGGGACCCTTGGGCAGATTTGCCTGCACATTGTATCTCTCAAAAACACACTTTGACTGCTACACAGACAATAATATATATATATATATATATATATATATATATATATATATATATAAAGAATAAGTCAGCCAGCACTTTAGTTGATACCAAACTATTATATGGACCTGGCCTACAGGTGCACGCTACTAGGCTAGATATACAGCAACAGAAGGATGCAGCAGCACACTGCCAGCACAAAGATATAGGTGCAACATAAATATGCAGTTAAAACATGGAGAGCTATACAGCTATGGTGTAATAGATGCAAATGTGAAACTATGAAATAGTGAGGCACTTAGCTCGCAAATTTGTCTCCGCCGGCGGTCAATTAGCGTGGACCGTCCCACCGCGATAAGGTGGCCTCCTTGGGACGGACCCTACACTGTGAATATGCCTCTGTGTGAGCAGTTCAGTAAGCATGGCAGGGTCTGGAACATCCAAGACACCTTATATACACACCTGATAGAGGTGGGTGGAGTGCAAGGCCAACATGGAGGTAGCCACTCCCCCGTATGTGCAATGCAGACAAAGAATAAGTCAGCCAGCACTTTAGTTGATACCAAACTATTATATGGACCTGGCCTACAGGTGCACGCTACTAGGCTAGATATACAGCAACAGAAGAATGCAGCAGCACACTGCCAGCACAAAGATATAGGTGATATATATAGTGACACTGTGGCAAGGAAAGGGTGTATCAGAAAAGGGAAGTGTCTTTAAAAAGAAGAGAGCCACCATAGTCTGAGCTGTGAGTGGCCTCAAAGTGTGGTGTGAACAGTGAGTATAAGGTTGCTGGAGGCATAAGTTTAACTGGCTGAGAGAAGCTCACCAGTTGTTAGTCAGGGCATGCTGATCTGTTTAGTTAGTGACCAGACGGTGTAGGGTTTTCTTTGTTCCTGTTTTATGTTTATTTTTCCTGCAACCTATCTAATAAAGCTGGCGAGGAGCCAGACTTGCATAAAGAACTGTTGTTGCAAGTTTATTGAGAGGAAACGTGTCCTGAGCGATCAACTGGGAAGAACCTTTACAATATATATATATATATATATATATATATATATATATATATATATATATATACGGTCCAAAAATAAGCCGATCGGAGTCACTATCTGATGGCTCCTTGAAATGAATAGGGTGAGGCACAGGTCAGACGGGGGTACGGCAACAGCCGTTTTTAAATTCTCCTGCTGGATCCGGCTGCCGTATGTCCAAATTGTGTTGTGCACCTTAACCACATTTATTGTCCCCTATAAGAGGTTCTGAAGTATGTGATATCTTATACTGTAGGTATAAGAAACTTAGAAATCTTGGACTGAATGTGTGATCATTACATAGTGTGACCCTGGTCCAGATTTACCTGCATATTGTATCTCTCAAAAACACACACCAGTGTTTGACTGATACATAGACACTATTTGATATATCATATCTGTCCCATGCCATAGATAGGGTCTTACAGTATGTAGTATTGAGTAGCTGTCAGAAAGCAGCTTTGCAGCCAATGTCAATGGCAGGTCTATCCACTTGGTGATGTTTCTCTGCTGTCATTCTGAATTCACATTTGTTACCATTGCTTCCTTTGCTTTCCTATTGATTTACCAGTAGCTATACACTTATTTTCTGATTTCAGCTCGGTTTGTCGCAGAACTAATTGAGCTATTAAGCAGTTCTCTGGATAGGCCGTAAAATCTCTCACAGGTTTATTATATTATTTATTGCTGCAATAGAAAAGCCCAAGTGGATATTTTATGTCGACTTCAGTATGTAGTAGGTGACTGAACTGTCTAAAAACTGATATTTTGAGCAAAATTTGTTATCTAGGAAAAGAAGAAAATGTGGGGAAATTAGAAATTTTTAAAGGTAAAGGCGAATAATTCATGTATCAGCCCTTCCAATAATTTGATGTAATTGAAATTTTTACAGTTTTGAAGGCTTAAATGTAAACTGTGGCCCCTTAGATGTTGCAAAACTTCAACTCCCAGCATGTTCGGAGTTGAAGTTTTGCGATATGTTGAGGGCCACAGTTTAAGACCACTGCTGTAAACACTGTTTCATAACTTATAATACTATTATTCCACTCACTTTCTGATTTCCCTATGTGAACCCCCATTTATTAACCTCTTAAGGACGCAGCTTATTTTCACCTTAAGGATGCAGCACTTTTTTGCAAATCTGACCACTTTCACTTTATATATTAATAACTCTGGAATGCTTTTACCTTTCATTCTGTTTCTGAGACAGTTTTTTTGTGACATATTCTACTTTAACATAGTGGTAAATTTTCGTCGTTACTTGCATCCTTTCTTGGTGAAGAATCTCAAAATTTTTAACATTTAGCATTTTTTGAACTTTGAAACTCTCTGCTTGTAAGGAAAATGGAAATTCCAAATAAATTATATATTGATTCACAAATATAATATGTCTACTTTATGTTGGCATCATAAAGTTGACATGTTTTTACTTTTTTACGACATTAGAGGGCTTCAAAGAATAGCAGCAATTTTCAAAATTTTCACGAAAAATTCAAAATCTGAATTTATCAGGAACCAGTTAAGTTTGAAGTGGATGACCCCATTTTAGAAACTGCACCCCTCAAAGTATTCAAAATGACATTCAGAAAGTTTGTTACCTTTTAGGTGTTTCATAGGAATAGCAGCAAATTGAAGGAGAAAATTCTAAATCTTCATTATTTACACCCGCATGTTCTTGTAGAGCCATTTTTGGACTTTTTACAATGGGTAAAAGGAGAGAAATGCCCCCCACATTTGCAACCCAATTTCTCTTGAGTAAGGAAGTACCTCATATGTGGATGTAAAGTGTTCTGTGGGCACAGTAGAGGGCTCAGAAGGAAAGGAGTGACAATGGGATTTTGGAGAGTGAATTTTGCTGACATGGTTTTTGGCGGGCATGTCACATTTAGGAAGCCCCTCTGGTGCCTGAACAGCAAAACAAAAAACACATGGCATACTATTTTGGAAACTACACCCCGCAAGGAACGTAACAAGGGGTACAGCACCCCACACCCCACAGGTTGTGACAACTTTTCGTTAAAGTGTACCGTTAGATCCAACAAAAAAACATTTTTTAAATATATAATTCAGTACCTAATCCTGACCATGTACATCAAATTTTTATGTGTCTAGCACCTTTATTTATTTTTTATTACACTTTTAATTTAGATCACTAGTCTGAATTCCTCTCAAAGGGAGGGGGAATGGCCTCAGTGTGCAGCTCTCCGCCCCCTCCCTCAGTATGCTGTCTGCTCACATCTCCCCTAGCATTAGCAAAACTATAACTCCCAGCTTGTCCTCACTGACAGTAGCGGGACACAAGCTGACAGTGGGAGGATTTTTTCTCTAGCTGTGAGCCCTGCGCTCACAGCTGTCAATCAAGGAAGTGGGTCCATGATGCATGAACACGGCAGGACTAGTATGTGTCCAAGCAGGCAGGGGAGCAGTTGTTTGATTGCCTTTTTCAGTATGAAATACTGAAAATTTCTACTGAAAGCAATTGCAAAACCTATTGGTTTTGCATGCTGTACAACATATCAAAAGTTTTTGTATCTGACTGTGCCCACTTAAAGTTGGATGTGTAAATGAAAAAAAATTTCACTAAAATGCTGTTTTTTCCCCCAAATTTTACATTTTTACAAGGGATAATAGTAGAACATGCGCCCCCCCCCCAAAATTTTAACCCCATCTCTTCTGCGTATGGATATACCCCATGTGTTGATGTAAAGTGCACTGAGGGCACACTACAATGCTCAGAAGAGAAGGAGCGCCAATGAGCTTTTGGAGAGAGAATTTGTTTGGAATGGAAGTTGGGAGCCATGTGCATTTACAAAGCCTCCGTGGTGCCAGAAAAGTGGACCCCCTCAACATGCGCCCACATTTTGGAAACTGCACCCATGACATAATTTAATAAGGGGTTCAGTGGACTGTGCAAATGAGAAATTACCTTTTTCATTTTCACAGACCACTGTTCCAAATATCTGTCAGACACCTGTGGGTTGTAAATGCTCACTGCACTGTGAGGGGTGTAATTTCCAAAATGGGGTCACATGTTGGGGGGTTCCATTGTTCTGGCACCATGGGGGCTTTGAAGACACACGTGACCTACAATTCCAGACACATTTTCTCTCCAAAAGCCCAATGGGGCTCCTTCTCTTCTGAGCATTGTAGTTCGCCCGCAGAGCACTTTACATCCACAGTATGTTCTTACTCAGAGGAAATGGGGTTACAAATTTTGGGGGGCTTTTTTCCTATTACCCCTTGTGAAAATGAAGAATTTAGTGAAAACATTTTTTTTTTTCATTTTCCCATCCAACTTTAGTGAACATTTGTCAGACACCTGTGGGGTGTTAAGGCTCACTATACCCCTTGTTATGTTCTGTGATGGGTGTAGTTTCCAAATTGGGGGTCACACGTTATTTTTTTGCGTTTATGTCAGAACTGCTGTAAAATCAGCCATCCCTGTGAAAATCAACAATTTAGGCCTCAAATGTACATAGTGCGCTCTCACTCCTGAGCCTTGTTGTGTGCTGGCAGAGAATTCTACGTCCACGTAATGGGTATTTCTGTACTCAGGAGAAATTGTGTTACAAATTTTGGGGGTCTTTTTTTCCTTTTACCTCTTGTGAAAATGAAAAGTATGGGGCAACACCAGGATGTTAGTGTAAAAAAATTATATTTTTACAGTAACAGGTTGGTGTAGACCTCAACTTTACCTTTTCATAAGGGGTAACAAGGAAAAAAAACACCAAAATTTGTAGCGCAATTGCTCCCGAGTACAGAAATACCCCACATGTGGCCCTAAACTGTTGCCTTGAAATAGGACAGAGCTCCCAAGTGAAAAAGTGTCATGCGCTTTTCAGGCCTAAATTAGGGATTTGCATAGGGGTGGACTCGAAGGCAAGCGTTACAATTGCATCTGGTACCAAAAATATTCTACTCCAGTGATTCCCCAATGGGGTGCCTCCAGCTGTTGCTAAACTCCCAGCATGCCTGGACAGTCAGTCGCTGTCCAGAAATGCTGGGAGTTGTTGTTTTGCAACAGCTGGAGGCTCCGTTTTGGAAACAGTGCCGTACAAGAAGTTTTTCATTTTTATTGGGGGGGGGGGGGGGGTAGTGTACGTGTGTGTATATGTAGTGTTATACCCTTTATTTTGTGTAGTGTAGTGTTTTTAGGGTATATTCGCACTGGCGGGGGTTTATGGTGAGTTTCCCAATAGGAGTTTGAGCAGCGGAGAAAAATTAGCTGCAGCTCAAACTTGAAGCGGGAAACTCACTGTAAACTCCCGCCAGTGTGAATGTACTCTGTACATTCACATGATAGGGCAAACCTCCAGCTGTTGCATAACTACAACTTTCACCATGCACTGACAGAGCGTGCATGCTGGGAGTTGTACTTTTGCAACAGCTGGAGGCACACTGGATGGAAAACCCTGAGTTAGGTTCTGTTACCTAACTCAGTATTTTCCAACCAGTGTGCCTCCAGCTGTTGCAAAACTACAATTCCCAGCATGTACTGATCACCAAAAGGCATGCTGGGATGTGTAGTTATGTAACAGCTGGAGGCACGCAACTATAACTCCCAGCATTCCGAGACAGACATTTTCTGTTTGTGCATGCTGGTAGTTGTAGTTTTGCAAGATTTAGACGGCCACTGTTTAGAGACCACCGCACAGTGATCTCCAAACTATGGCCCTCCAGATGTTGCAAAACTACAAATCCCAGCATGCCCAGACAGCAAACTGCTGTGTGGGCATGCTGGGAGTTGTAGTTTTGCAAGATCTAAAGGACCACCGTTTGGAAACCACTGAACAGTGATTTCCAAACTGTAGTTTTGCAACATCTGAAGGGCTACAGCTTAGAGACCACTGAAAACTGTAGTCCTCCAGATGTTGCTAGGAGACAACTCACCTGGCAGTAGCAGAATCGCTGCCGCAGCCGCCGCACACAGAAGACCAACAGCCGCCGACGCACAGAGGAGGATCGCCGCTGGTAAAAGACCTCCGGCGCCGGTCCCAGCACAGTTCCCTCGCTCTGCCCAGATTACCGTGGATGGGCAGAGCAGGGGAACCAAACTTTAACCCCCCCTCCCCGCCCCCGATCTGCTATTGGTCAGTTGCTTCTGACCGACCAATGGCAGGGATAGGAGGGGTGGCACCCCTCCAACCTCACTCCTATCCCTTCAGGGGGATCGGGTGTGTCTTGGACAGCTCTGTTCCCCCCTTATTTTCCGGGTCAACGGAGACCAATATGACCTGGAATTGGCAAAAACTGCCAGTCTGAATTGACTGGCAATTTCCGGCAATTGCCGACATGGGGGGGGGGGTCTCAGGACCCCCTTCGGCGATGTGCCGGGATGCCTGCTGAATGACTTCAGCAGGCATCCCGATTAGTTCCCTGACCGGCTAGCGACGTGGACCAAGATTCACACTGGCGTACCTGTATGCCCCAGGTCCTTAAGGACTCAGGATGCAGGGCGTATGCCCTGGATCCTGAAGAGGTTAAAAGGGAATTTATCACTTAGATTATTTGTATTGCCTTCTTTTATTTCTTATTAAGTTTCTATTTTCTGATTTTAATTTATTTTGTATTTTTATAAATAATATTATCTTGCCTGAGCTGTTATGTAATAGCATTTAGAGATATGCTTTCATCCAGAGCCAGAATGGGACCCAAAATAGGCCCGGGCATTTTAGATGAAGCAGCCTATTTCGGTCATGGGTGTGGCTATGTGAAGGTGGAGGGGAGGGGTCAACTGTCAATTATAGTTGAGTATTATAGGGTACATAATGGGGGGGGGAATAAACATAGAAATATTAATATAGCTAAGACAATTTCCCATGATAAGCACATGTCCCAGTAAATAACCCTGGTATACGGTGCTGGAGGAAATATTATCACTATACTTATTACCAACATTCAGTTACTTACCAAATCCTGTATACTGAAACCAATATTACCAATAATACCAGTTTACAAGGAGGAATATTATCATCATTCACATTACTGTCGTACTGTTACTGACCAAATCCTGTATACTGAAACCAATATTACCAATAATACCAGTTTACAAGGAGGAATATTATCATCATTCACATTACTGTCGTACTGTTACTGACCAAATCCTGTATACTGAGACCAAAATTACCAATAATACCAGTATACAAGGAGGAATATTATCATCAAACATATTAATACCATATTGTTACTGACAAAATCCTGTATACTCAGACCAATGTTACCAATAATTCCAGTACACAAGGAGGAATATTATCACCATACATATTACTATCATACTGTTACTGACCAAATCTTGTATACTGAGACTAATATTATCAATAACACCAGTATACAAGGAGCAATATTATCTCCATTCATATTACCATCAAACTGTTACTGATAAAATCCTGTATACTGAGACCAATATTATCAATAATACCTATACAAGGAGGAGTATTCCCCATACTTTAACCCAGAAACAGCACAATCTTACTCTCCTATTGTGTGTGGCGTTCCAACTCAGTTCAATCTAAGTAAATGTAACGTGTTGTAATACCATACATATCCTGAAGACATGGTGTGGCACTGTTTTTTTAAACAAAGCAGCTACTGCATCTTTCTTTTTTTTCAGTTTGTATTTTCTGAAACTGGTTTGACTGCACAGACCTTGGCATTTATTTTTAGATATTTCATAAAATATTTACACCTCATCACCACAAAAAGGTAAAACACAGTTCAGATGAATGCAAAAAAAAAAAAAAAAAACGTATAGAACTTCGTCAAGGCTATGTATAAAATGAAAAAATGGCATGTTTCTAGGTGTTTTTCATGTTTTTTTTAGTGCATTTTTAATTTGCCAAAAAATTGTAGTGGGATGTTGCATTTAAGTCTATAGGCATAAATGAGAGAAATTAAAGTAATACATAAAAAGGCAGTACAACATGACACTAAATAACTGCACCAAAAATGCATCCAAAATGGTATAGTGCAGTTTAAAATGGAAAAGAAAATGGAATAAAACATTCCATTCTATGGAGTAAAACATTCCATTCTATGGAACAAAACATTGCTGGTTATCCATCAGTAGATCATTGTGTTGTCCGTAGGGATCAGACCCCCAGGACCCCCAAGAAAAAAAAAGAAAAAAAAAACACTCACACACACTTTCTGAAAAGAATAAAATAATTATTTTGCTCTTTATATTCTCCTGGTAGCAAAATTTATTATCTGTAGAGACCTCAAGGCATTTGTAATACCCCACAAATCACTCTGGAATGATCCATATAAATGCTCGGTGATAAATTACACTAGAGGAATAGAATGGATAAAGTACAAAGCTGGTCTCTGCATAGAATTGCTCAGGACACAGAAGAGCAATGGTTGGGATTTATTTAAACTGTTTGTGACAATAATAGTGTGGGCATCAATTCATTCTTAGAACAATGCAAATGATGTAATTTACGATGTAAACAACTTGCCCAGTATTACAAAAAAAATAATATTCAATACTGTTTCTAAGACGGCGTGAAAATTGTGAATGGTTTATTACAGATATAATTACTAGTGTACCAGCTATCCTCCTGGGACAAAAAGCAACATAACACCACAAAATATTGTCACAAAAACATATGCACATTTTGGTAATATTTTTTTTCAAAATTAGGAACATTTATTCTTTACCCACCAAAAAATAAAGCTCTAACGTCTTGGCCACTAGATGTCCTTCTCCTCTGCATTGTGCTGTTGACTGCCTGTTGTTAGGCTCTGTCTGTCTCTAGTAACAGACAGACAAGGATAGAACACAGAAAGTGGAGGTGGGACTTCTGGGCTGTGTACCTGCAATATTTAAGCATGTCTCCATCCTTCAGAGGATCCTTACTGTACCTAAATGTTAAATCAAGGTGTCACGTTGGGCAGGGATTGAGTGAAGCCCTAATCATGTCCACACCCTCTGTCCCTGCCTACTTGCATACCCATCCTAAACAACAGGTCCACAACCACGAGGATGTTCCCTACCTATTGGGGACAGACAGAGTCAAAATAATAAACTGCAAAACAGTAGGAGTCAGGGAACAGCTGGAGCCACACAAACTAACATAGATACACTAAGACAAACACACAGTCAAAACAAAGTCAGTCTTGGCCAAAGTCGGTAACAGGAAATAGCGAAGTAACAATGCAAATACCAGGAGAGATGTCAAGAACCAATCCAAAGATCAGAGTACCAAAATATACAATAGAAATAAAGGAGTGCTAGCTTCAGTCAACAAGTAACTTTCACAAGCAAAGCACAAGAGAAAGTGACTTCCTTTAATATGAATGTGTAGGTAAAAGGAGAATCCGGAATGAAAGAAGAAACCAGAGTACAGATAGACTGTGAAGAATTCTCAATCACACCCAAGCAGTTCAGGGCATTGTCCCAGTACATAACATAAACAACAGTGCTATGCAGAATTAACCATACGGGTGCAGATAGAACCAGTCATTGCACAAGGCTTTCCTCTTATCCCAGCAGCAGCAAGTTAGAGATAAAGAGATATAAAAACAGCTAAGTGAGTTGGTGTTCAAAAAGAACTAAAACAACATTTCATATTCATATTATTTTTTTTTTATTTGTCCTAAATGAATCATCTTGAAACCTTATCTAATTTGAATTAGTATTTTTTAATTTTATTAATGTATCTTTTCTTAAACTACCTATATGTATTAAATAAATGTCTCCAAAAACTGTCAATGTGAAGAGGATCTACCCATTTTATTGTGTTTTAAGGCAATACAGTGCTCTAAATGACAACTGAGGGAAAACACGTATCCAGCTCAGGGTCAACATGTCACATTTGGGTATCTCTCTGTGGGTCAAGGCTCTGACACAGTGATGGGCTCCAAAGTTCCAGAAGTTGACTTGGGACCCAACAACTTGCCACTATGGTCTTTTTCTTTTAGGTTAATGTCAACATGACCCATCTTTCTGTGTTGACAAAGGGGACTTCTGCAATCTTCCATCCCCATCTAAAATGATCACACATGATTGACCTAACAAGTGTTCATGTTTATGGGGAGAACATTAGAAATATTTGTCAGCAGAAGAGTTCACATCCTTTGTACACTGCTCGCTTTTGGCTCAGGTTTCACAATGACAGTGCAAAAAACATAATGAAATCATAATCATGTCGCGTCGTCAAACTTCCTCATCATGGAACAAAAAGTTGCATACAATCTTGTGAAATTTTCTGAGGTGGTCAGATGTTTTTTCACTGACCATAAAATTATTAACTCAAATTTCCGGTCACTTACTGGTCATGTGATTTCCTGGGTCACCCTATCCTAAGGCAAATGTTCTGTAGATGGAATGGTGGTCGTGGTTCCCTACAGGATCAGCCATACTTACCCATTTGTGACAGTATACTGTCAATGTGCATGAGCATTGAATAAAGTGGCAGTGTAAGTATCATTACTAACAAACACATCCAATAGCCCTAATGAGCCGAAGGTGGACAATAGGAATAATATTGACAGTGAAGGTGGAAGGGGTTGATGAGTCATTCTGCCGGTACCTTCTTGTAAACAGATAAATATTTTACCACTTACAGCACGGTCATCTATATGTATTCAAAAAATCTCCAGAGACTCCAGAAACAGGCATTTCAGGAAATTGTTTACAGGAATATTGTTATAATACATTTCATATAATGAGATTGTGTTCTATCCCACAATTATTCAGGAACCAGGAGGGTAATGACAACATAAGAAGTTGTTATCGTGTAAGAAGACCAATACTATATATTTACATTGTCAATACTAGATACACTACGGTTGATATTCCAAAATAATTATTTATTTTTCAAGTTTTTTTGTAATTCAAGCATTATACATATTATAAAAATGTTATGAGAAAATGAAGATGTTTCCCTTGTAAGCTCAACATGTTTTTGAGAAAATCCTATTGCACATATTGTAAAAGGGAATGAATGTGTTTTTTCCCTTTTTTTTTTTGTAAACTAACAATATATTATATATCGTCTTAAGTAGGGATACAATGGCACTCACCAAGCTTCAAGTCTTCAAACTTTATTGCAAGAAGGTGCAGTATGAAACTACATCTTGCCTCAGCAATGACATCAATGCGAACAAGTGGGGACAGCTGTTTCCTGCTGCTAGGTACTTCAACAGACCCGTCCTCCACACCTGTGTTCCAGACCTATATGTCCATACAGGCGAGGAGGAAGGGAAGGTTCTGTTGGAGTGCCTAGATGTCACCACTTGTTCACATTCGCGTTGTTGCCGTAAGATGTTGTTTTATAGTGCACCTTCTTGGAATAAAGTTTGCAGACTTGAAGCCCGGTGAGTGCCATTAAATGGGCACTGTCAGATACAAAAACATTTGATATGTTGTAAAGCATGCAAAACCATTAGGTTTTGCAATTGCTTTCATTAGATCATTTTCAGTATTTCATACTGAAAAAGCCAGTCAAACAACTGCCCCCCTGCCTGCTTGGGCACAAACTAGTCCTGCTGTGTCCATGCATCATCACCTATGTCATGGACCCACTTCCTTGATTGACAGCTGTGAGCGCAGGGCTCACAGCTGGAGGAAAAATCCTCCCACTGTCAGCTTGTGTCCCGCTACTGTCAGTGAGGACAAGCTGGGAGGTGTAGTTTTGCTAATGCTAGGGGAGATGTGAGCAGACAGCATACTGAGGGAGGGGGCGGAGGCCTGCACAGTGAGGCCACGCCCCCTCCCTTTGAGAGGAATTCAGACTAGTGAGCTAAAGGAAAAGTGTAATAAAAAAAATAAATAAAGGTGCTAGACAAAAAATAGATGTTCATGGTCAGGATTAGGTATTGAGTGATATATTAAAAAAATATTTTTTGTTGGATCTGACGGGTACGCTTTAATAGTGTTGAGCTCGAATATTGGAAGAGCAAATTTTTATTGCGAATGTCGGCACTTCGCAATTTCGCGAATATTTAGAATATAGAGAAAAATATTCATTATGACGAATATTCTTTTTTTTTTTCACAGTACATATCACTATGATGTGTATTGTGTAACTAAAAAGTGATCCTGCCTCCCTGCTTCCAGCTTGTGGTCCAAAGAAGGGGAATATGCGAAAACTTGCAAATATCGGCACTTCCAGAGGAAACTGATCCTTCCCTTCTTTTAGCTTGTGTGCCAATGAGAAGGATGCAAATACAGTTCGCAGAGGTTAGCAACATCCCTAGCAACCAATAGTAAAGTAATTAGTTGAAAGATACAGTCATGGCCGTAAATGTTTTGCACCCCTAAAATTCTTCAAGAAAATTAAATATTTCTCATGGAAAAGGATTGCAGTAACACGTTTGCTATACATATGTTTATTCCCTTTGTGTGTATTGGAACTAAACCAAAAAA
Source organism: Hyla sarda (assembly GCF_029499605.1). Taxonomy (NCBI): domain Eukaryota; kingdom Metazoa; phylum Chordata; class Amphibia; order Anura; family Hylidae; genus Hyla; species Hyla sarda. The sequence goes on along the minus strand of NC_079193.1, from coordinate 347,606,655 downwards.
GGAAGGAAAAAAAGCAAATTGCACATGATGTCACCAAACTCCAAAAATGGGCTGGACAAAATGATTGGAAACCTTGCAAAATTGTGGAAAAAATAACATAGTTTCAAGCATATGATGCTCCTTTAAACTTACCTGGGGCAAGAAACAGGTGCGGACAATATAAAAATCACACCTGAAAGCAGATGAAAATGAGAGAAGTTCACTTAATCTTTGCATTGTGTGTCTGTGTGTGCCCCACTAAGCATGGGCAACATAAAGAGAAGAAGAGAAGTGTCTGTGGACTTAAGAATCAAAATTGTGGAAAAATATCAACAATCTCAGGGTTACAAGTAAATCTCCAGAGATCTGGATTTGCCTTTGTCCACAGTGCGCAACATTATCAAGAAATTTGCAACCCATGGCACTGTAGCTAATCCCTGGGCGTGGATGGAAGAGAAAAATTAATGAAAGGTGTCAACGCAGGATAGTCCAGATGGTGGACAAGCAGCCCCAAACAAGTACCAAAGATATTCAAGCTGTCCTGCAGGCTCAGGGAGCATCAGTGTCAGCACAAACTATCCAACGACATTTAAATGAAATGAAACCCTATGGCAGGAGACCCAGGAGGACCCCACTGCTAACACAGAGACATAAAAAAGCAAGACTGCATTTTGCCAAAATGAACTTGAGTGAGCCAAAATCATTCTGGGAAAACGTCTTGTGGACAGATGAGACCAAGATAGAGCTTTTTGGTAAAGCACATCATTCTACTTTTTACTGAAAACGGAATGAGGCCTACAAAGAAAAGAACACAGTACCTACAGTGAAATATGGTGGAGGTTCAATGACGCTTTGGGGTTGTTTTGCTGCCTTTGGCACTGGGTGCCTTGAATGTGTGCAAGGCATCATGAAATCTGATTATTACTAACGGATCTTGGGTCACACGGTACAGCCCAGTGTCAGAAAGCTGGGTTTGCCTCTGAGATCTTGAGTTTTCCAGGATTACAATGACCCTAAACATACGTCAAAAAGTACACAGAAATGGATGTCAACAAAACGCTGGAGAGTTCTGAAGTGGCCAGCAATGAGTCCAGATCTAAATCCCATTGATCAACTGTGGAGAGATCTTAAAATTGCTGTTGGGAAAAGGCACCCTTCCAATAAGAGAGACCTGGAGCAGTTTTCAAAGGAAGAGTGGTCCAACATTCCGGCTGAGAGGTGTAAGAAGCTTATTGATGGTTATAGGAAATGACTGATTTCAGTTGTTTTTTCCAAAGGGTGTGCAACCAAATATTAAGTTAAGGGTGCCAATAATTTTGTCCAGCCCATTTTTGGAGTTTGGTGTGACAGTATGTCCAGTTTGCTTTTGTTCCTCTCTTTTTTGGTTCAGTTACAATACACACAAAGCAAATAAACATGTGTATAGCAAAACATGTTAATGCAATCCTTTTCTTTGCCAAGGTCATTGAGAAAGCAGTAATACACCTCGAAACGTGTCTGATTGACAAAGTGGATAAAAGAACCTTTGGAATCTATACAAGCCTTTCTGAAGTTATTATTCCAAGCAGCTTGCGCCACCAGCCTGGAGATTTTTTTTTCTCTTCTCCTACCACTTTGGATCCTTTTCTGTGAGAAATGCTTAATTTTTGTGAAAAATTTCAGGGCTGCCAACATTTACGGCCATGATTGTATAATCGCGCATGCACATTTTGCGAATTTCATTACAAATTTCACATGAACAAAAAGTGAATGGATATGTGAAATTCACTAACATAGGAGGAATATTCGTCCAAATGTGGTGGCCCAGTACAGGAGTTGTGCCCCCATGCCCTTGCTGCCCTGTCAGGCAGCCTTCTTACAGTGTCCCCTGGGCCCCCTTACACCTGTTCCCTTATGTATATATTGTTTTCCATGTGTTATACTGTATAGTGCATAAAGAAAGTGTTATTACTTTAAGAGAGGTTAACATGAGATCACCAGTTGTCATGTGATTGTAACCGAGGAGGTATCAGTGACCATGCAGCGGTGTGGAAAAAAAAAAAAAAACTACTTATCCAAGGGACTAAAGTTGAACACAATCTACTTGTCCCTCAAGAAAATCCACTTGTCCTTGTAGATAAAATAATTTCAACCAAAATAGTACATAAATAAGGTCTTTATTAGTTTCTGCACTTTCGTTTTTTTTCCTCCTCGTCCTATAATAGCCATAACTCTTATTTTTCCATCTACGGACTCATATGAGGCTTGTTTTTTGCAGGGCCAAGTATACTTTGTAACAAAAAAAAATTATTTGTGAGGTGAAATTGGAAAAAATGCTAATTTGGGGTTCTTTCGCCATTCACCTTATGGTCAAACTTACATATTATTTTGATACTTTTGGTCGGCCAGATTACATCAATACCAAATTTGTTTAGTTTCTGTCATGTTTTAATAATAATTATTTTTTTTTAACTTTTTAATAAAAAAAAATCTCTGACCACTATAATATTTGTATTTTTCCATATACTGGGCCTAATACTAGGCAATACTATACCAATAGCATATTTTGGTCACTTTTTATACCATTAAAAAATTAATAAAAAGCGATTAAAAAGTCTGATCAAAACAAAAATGGTACCGATAAAAACTTCAGCTCACAGCACAAAAAATTAGCCCTCATACATAAATAAAAAAGTTGTAGGGGGTCAGAAAAGAAAATTTTTAAACATGTAAATTTTCCTGCATGTAGTTATGATTTTTTCCAGAAGTACGACAAAATCAAATATATAAGTAGGGTATCATTTTAACCGTATTGACCTACCGAATAATGATAATGTGTCATTTTTACAGAAAAATGCACTGCATAGAAAGGAAGCTCCCCCAAAAATTACAAAATGGCGTTTTTTCTTCAATTTTGTTGCACAATGATTTTTTTGTTTTGCTGTGGATTTTTGAGTAAAATGACTAATGTCACTGCAAAGTAGAATTGGTGGCACAAAAAATAAGCCAAAATATGTATTTTTAGGTGTAACATTTAAAGGGTTATGATTTTTAAAAGGAAAGGAGGAAAAAAACGAAAATGCAAAAACTGAAAAACACTGAGTCCTTAAGGGGTTAACAATATATTATTATTGGTCCACATTCATAAAGACTAATGCTTCACATTCCAGTTAAATAAAATGATAATTTGATTGAAATGCATTTACATTTATTAAAAGACACATACCCTTAAAAACTTGGGAGCAGTTTGGACTCTCCTAAAGTCGAACAATGAAATCTACTCCTGTTAAAAAAAAAAGAATAAATTTGTGAAATTTTCAGGCTTCTATCTGGAACAAAATTACATTTTTCTACCATTTTGGCATACATATTGAAAAAATAAATAAAATGTTCTACAATTTTGAAACACATATTTATTTGGTTAACAGCAAAGAAAACCTGATTTGGTCTACTGTATTGAAAGGATGCATTATTTCACAGCTATAGAAATGTATTGGCTAAACTGGAGGATACATAGTATTTTAGTCACAGAAATAAATAGGCCACACTGCAGTTTCTAAAAAGAAATTGTTTTACTTAATAGCACAGCCTGTTGCTTAACCCCTTAAAGGGGTACTCCACCCCTTGGCATCTTATCCCCTATCCAAAGGACCCCTGCAATCTTGTCAGTGGCACCCCAGAGATCCGGTGCACGAAGCGAACTTCGCTCCATGCTGGTTGACTGGCGATGCAAGGCGGAGGCTCGTGACGTCACGGTCACGCCCCGCTCATGATGTCAAAGCCATGCCCCCTCAATGCAAGTCTATGGGAAGGGCGTGACGGCCATTGAGGGAGTGTGGCCGTGATGTCACAAGAGGGGCGTGACCATGACATCAGGAGCCTCCGACGCTGCACCTGACGCTCTAAACGAACGCTGGGTGCAGCAGGGAGATCACCAGAGTCCCTAGCCGCTGGACCCCTGCGATCAGAAATTTTATCCCCAGTCCCTTTCAGGACCACAGGATTTTTTCATTTTTGAACTTTTGTTTTTTCCTCGTCACCTTCTAAAAATCATAACGCATTCAATTTTGCACCTACAGACCCATATGACGGCTTGTTTTTTGCGCCACCAATTTTACTTAATGTAATTACATCAATCATTTCCCCACAAAATCTACAAAATATTTATGTGGCTAAATTGAAAAACAACTAAACAGAATTTTGTAAATTTTGGGGGCTTCCGATTCTACGCACTTTATGGTAAAAATGAGACCTTATCTTTATTCTGTAGGCCCATATGATTAAAATTATACCCAACTTATATATAGGTCTGATTTTGTTTTACTTCTGTTAAAAAAGTTATATCTTTATGCATGAAAATTTGTATGTTTAAAAATGTCCTCTTCTGACCACTAAAACTTTTAATTTTTCCGTATACGGGGACGTGGAAGGGCTAATTTTTTGCGCCATGATCTGAAGTTTTTATGGGACTTTTTGAGTGATTTTTATACATTTTAAAAAATTTTTTAGAATATGCAAAGTGACCAAAAGTGCACAATTTTGGACATGGGTATTTTTTTTATTTTTTTTTATGTATACGCCATTAACTGTGCATTTTAGTAAACATTATATTTTTATTTCAAACATTTTCACATGCGGCACTACCACATATGTTTATTTTTATTATGTTTATATATTTTTTATATGGAATTTGGGAAAAGGGGGGTGATTTAAACTTTTAATACAAAGAGGTTAATGTTTTTCTTTTTTTTATACTTTTATTAAACTTTTTTTTTACACTTTATTAGTAGTGATGTCGCGAACATAAAATTTTTGGTTTGCGAACAGCGAATGCGAACTTCCGCAAATGGACTGGGCGAACCGCCATTGACTTCAATGGGCAGGCGACAATAGTGATTTAAAAGTTGTTTCAAGGGGACTAATACCTGGACTGTGGCGTGCCGGAGGGGGATCCATGGCAAAACTCCCATGGAAAATTACATAGTTGATGCAGAGTCTGGTTTTAATCCATAAAGGGCATAAATCACCTAACATTCCTAAATTCATTGAAATAACGTGATTTAGCCCCCTTTAGGCAGCACATAGAGCCCCCTTTAGACATCACATAGTTAGATCCCCCCTTTAGGCAGCACATATATTCCCCCATATTAGGCAGCACATAGTTAGAGCCCCCCTTTAGGCAGCACGTAGATTCCCCCATATTTGGCAGCACATAGTTAGATCCCCCCTTTAGGGAGCACATAGTTAGATCCCCCCTTTAGGCAGCACATAGTTAGATCCCCCCTTTAGGCAGCACATAGATTCCCCCATATTAAGCAGCACATAGTTAGAGCCCTCCTTTAGGCAGCACATAGAGCCCCCCTTTAGGCAGCACATAGAGCCCCCCTTTAGGCAGCACATAGATTCCCCCATATTAGGCAGCACATAGTTAGAGCCTCCCTTTAGGCAGCACATAGAGCCCCTTTAGGCAGCACATAGATTCCCCCATATTAGGCCGCACATAGTTAGAGCCCTCCTTCAGACAGCACATAGAGCCCCCCTTTAGGCAGCACATAGATTCCCCCATATTAGGCAGCACATAGTTAGAGCCTCCCTTTATGCAGCACATAGAGCCCCTTTAGGCAGCAATTATTTAGATACCTCCTTTAGGCAGCACATAGATTCCCCCATATTAGGCAGCACATAGTTAGAGCCCGACTTTAGGCAGCACATAGAGCCCCCCATTAGGCAGCACATAGATTCCCCCATATTAGGCAGCACATAGTTAGAGCCTCCCTTTAGGCAGCACATAGAGTCCCCTTTAGGCAGCACATAGATTCCCCCATGTTAATCAGCACATAGTTAGAGCCCCCCTTTAGGCAGCACATAGAGCCCCCCTTTAGGCAGCACACAGATTCCCCCATGTAGTTAGTTGCTTTAAGGAACTTAAGTTTTACACTGGAGTACCCCTTTTAACCAGCGGTTCCCTCCCAACCACGGTGCCTCCAGCTGTTGCAAGACACATGGACTGATATTTGAGCCATAAAAAGGGCTTTTTTTGGGTGCTGTCCTTAAAGCAGATGTTAGACTAGTGCTTTAGGAGTAAAGTGGCCCTGAATACACCAACTAGCAGCAACCTAGCTATCACTTTCCCTATACAGCTGGAGCAGCTTCTCTGTCCCTCCACTTTCTAAGCCTGCAGCATGCCGAATGAAGGTAAAATGTCATCCGTGCAGGAGGTAGGATGGTCTGGAAGGGAGAGACTGCAGCTGATTGGCTGTAATGTGTCTGCTGACTCTGACTCACAGGGTCAAAGTTTACCGCAATGTTAAAGTATAGGGGGCGAATCGAACTTCACATATGTTCGCCCGGCGATGCGAACGCGAACATGCTAGGTTCGCCGGGAACTGTTCGCCGGCGAACCATTCGCAACATCTCTATTTATTAGTCCCCTTAAGGGACTTTTAGGAGGAATCATTAGATTCCTCATACAGATGAATGTAGTTCCATAGAACTACATTGATCTGTGTGTTTTGTGCTTGATTGATAAAGACTGGCCCTGCCAGGCTCTCTCAATGATAGAGGTAAGTCCCCCGGCATGGATCACTCCTCCGCGATCACGCTGTGGGGGGTGGGGGGTGTCGATCAATCGACACCACTGGACAACCTGGGAGTGTTTAAAGGTCCCTTTAGACGCCGCTGTCAGCTTTGACAATGGTGATCTAAAAGGTTAATAGCCGGACAATATATATATTGTTAACTTTTAATGTGTATCTTGTGGTGATAATAGTATTTAAACACAATTATCACCCCAAGATATATAATTTACTAATCTACTAATATAGTGTTATCATAATATGTAACAGAAATGTGAATATATAATGTAATAAAAATAAATACAAATTTAAACACATAAATGTATTATTTATTGTAATAGAATTTTCTAAAAAGCAGAATACCATATTTAAGTCAAAGGGTGGTCCGCAAATTGCTAAATGGCAAACACAGCTTTACTGTACATATTTAACATGACCAACATTCGACATGCTATACATTTGACTTACATCCATATACATATGTCAGTTTAGGCTTATTGCTTATGATTTTCCGTTACTATCTGACTAATTTATTATCTGGGGACCATGAAGTGTTTCAGCCACTAATGCATAATGTTTCATATTTTATCATGTACTCCATCTTGGATAATGTTTTATATGCGTATCTTGATCAAATCTTCAGTGACAAGGTCACCTCCTGATTGGCCCGAATAAATCTTCATATTTTAGACACTCGATGGCAGTAAGTGAGCACTTAGGAACACGGCAGATATTGAAAATAGGAAATCGAGCTTCCCTGGTGAGTTATTCACCTTGATATTAGTTGTTTCCAGGCTTGCAGAATAAGTGAGGGGAACATTTTAACCGTTCTCTTCCCTTTAAAAATGAACTACCACCACCAGAGACAGTGGACCACATTGAGCATGAATAGTGTATTCTTCATCGGTCTAAGGCTGTGTTTTTACATGGCGGCATTACACAATTCCGCTCAAATTCCGTCCTGCAAAACTTGCAGCAAAATTTTTGTGGAATTGCGGAATTTTGGCCAAATTTTTGGGGGATTGCAGAATTTCAGCAAAATTTTTGTGGAATTGCAGAATTTTGGAAGAATTTTTGTGTTCTCAAAACACAGAATTGACTTCAATGTAATTTTGCCTCCAAATTCCTAAAAAATTTACCCATTTTGCAGAATGCGGCAATTCCACGGTGGTAACTCCACTGTGTGAATAGGACAGAGGAATCTTATTAAAGTCAATGGGCAGTATGTTTCGGTGGAATCTTCTGCAGAATTCCGGGTGGAAATTCTGCTGGGTGAACATAGCCCAAATCATTGTTTTCCGTCCAGGGTGCCTCCAGTGGTTGCAAAACTATAACTCCCAGCATACCCGGACAGCCTCTAGCTGTCCAGGCATGCTAAGAGTTGTAGTTTTGAAACCACTGGAGGCACCTTGATTTGGAAACGCTGGACTAAGTAAAAATTGTTAAGGAGTTTCTGTCAAATTTATGAATACATTTGGGGCATTTTGGACTGTCAATAGTCCAAAATAAAATCAATGCCTGCTAAGACAGTTGCTGGCTTTCTACATAATAAATTTGTCTGAAGCAATGACGACCATGGCGACCATTCCCCTTCCCACGGCATGCAGCTCAAACAGGTGGGTGGCGAATACAAGATTGCGGGGTTCCCCAGCGGCGGGACCCCCGAGGTGATACATCTGATCCCCTATCCTTTGGATAAGGGATAAGATGTCTCAGGGCCGGAGTACCCCTTTAACCCCCTCCTCTCGGTTTTTAGACAGGAGTCTGATAGGACAGGAGTGAGCACAGAGAACTGCTGGTCCCACGTTTACTTCCTGAACTTTGTCCTAGCCTGTGCTTTGGCTGGGACAAAGATGATGTTACAGCTGGACAGGATTATGTTCTGGATGGTATGGGGACCCCTAGTGGTCTTTTTTAGAAGCCATGATTTCTATAAAAATATATATTTTTTTTATTAAGTATATAAGAATAATATTTTATGAAGATGTACAGCATATACAAAGTTTTTGAATCTGACAGTGCTTATATAAAGGGGTACTTTTTTTTATCAACTGGTGCCAGAAAGTTGAACAGATTTGGGAATAACTTCTATATAAAAAAAATAATCCTTCCAGTACTTATTAGCTTCTACAGAGGAAATTATTTTCTTTTTGAAACACAGAGATCTTTGCTGACATCACAAGTACAGTGCTCTCTGCTGACATATCTGTCCATTTTAAGAACTGCCCAGAGTAGGAGAAAAATTATTGAGGCAAATAAACAAGGCAGCAAATCAAAATGATGTGATAATAATGGGGGACTTTAACTATCCTGATATAAACTGGGAGACTGAGACCTGTGAATCTCTTAAAGGAAACAGGTTTCTGACTATAACTAAAGACAATTATCTGTCACAAGTGGTGCAGGGCCCGACTAGAGGGGATGCCCTACTTGACTTAATATTAACTATCGTACCTGACAGAGTAACTAATGTGCAGGTAAAAGGACACCTAGGAAATAGTGATCATAATATAATACATTATAACTTGTTCTTCAATAAGGGAATCTCTCGAGGGGCCTCAAAAACAATGAACTTTAGGAAGGCAAAGTTCGATCAACTTAGAGAAGCCCTTAACAATATAAAATGGGATAATGTCCTAAAAAAAGAACAATACTGACAGATTGGGAGATTTTAAAAATATCTAAAATTTTCACTGTAAGATGTATATACCTAATGGGAATAAAAGAGAAATAAAAGAAAACCAATATGGATGAATAAAAATGTTAAGGGGGCAATAATTGATAAACACAAAGCATTTAAATTACTAAAACAGGACAGCAGTGAAGAAGCATTAAAAAGCTGTAGAGAAAAATGTAAAATATGTTAAAAAAACAGATAAAAGCGGCAAAAATAGAGACAGAAAGACTCATTGCCAAAGAGAGTAAAACTAACCCCAAAATGTTCTTTAACATTTAACAAAAAGGTCAAAAATGAAAGTGTTGGCCCTTTAAAAAATGATAAAGAAGAAATTTAAACGGGGATCAGGAAAAAGCAAATATATTAAAGAGTATCTGTCATCAACAAAAACTTTTAATATGTTGTTCATAATCATTAATGAAGACATATTGCAATATATCTTCATTAAAAAATATTAATATTTATACCAGTTTTTTCATTTTATACTTTTGGCCACTAGGGGTCTCTCTTCTATGCCTGGTCTGCAGGCAGCTTATTATGCTTTTCATAGTAAGTGTACAGCTTTTAGGACTAATGCTGAAAGGGCTCTAGTCCTTCCACAGGAAGTTCAGTACTGTGAGCTACAAGCCTGCACATGCCTCTCATATAACAGAGGCCAGTCACCTCCCTCTTCCCCCTGCTCTGTGCTCTCCCTGCTCCTCACCACACGTTATCTTATACATTGTATTATCTCACTGCACTCCCTGCTCTGTGCCCCCCTCCCCTGACATTCATCTTAATTACTGCCTCTGTAATTGCTCCCACCACCCCTGGTTCTCAGCATTGACTTTTTAGTGCAGAGAGACACAAGAGAGAGAGAGAGAGACAGAGGCTGCCGTCCCTCCCCTGTACTTAGTCTGTATGCACACTGCAGAGCAGTGTTTCCCAACCAGGGTGCCTCCAGTTGTTGCAAAACTACAACTCCCAGCATGCCCGGACAGCTGTTGGCTGTCTGGGCATGCTGGGAGTTGTAGTTTTGCAACAGCTGGAGGTACCCTGGTTTGGGAAACCCTGCTACAGAGGGAGAGCAGCATACAGGAAGACTGGCAGAAGCAGAGTCCTGGCCAGGCTTTATGTGACATCATGCCTGCCGGGACCCGCCTCCTTCCACCCCTCAGAAAGACAGTGCCCCTGAGCTAATGAAGAGGGATAAAAAAAGGTATTTCCACAGCATTTTAAACCTCAATACACACAGGGATAGGCATAGATAGAGTAAGGGACAAATGGGGAGGGGGATCAGGGAAAGTTTAGTTGATGACAGGTACTCTTTAAACAAATTCGTCTCCACTGTATTCACTGAGGAAAATGAATGCCAGGCGAAATACAGTGTGATAAGGTAAACTCCCCAGTACAGGTAACCTGTCTAACCCAGGAAGTACAGTGCCGCCTACAAAAAATCAAAATAGACAAATCACCAGGTCCAGATGGCATTCACTCCCGTGTTCTAAAGGAATTAAGTAATATAATAGACAGACCCCTATTTTTAATATTCAGGGACTCTATAGTGACAGGGACTGTTCCCCAGGACTGGCGCATGGCTAATGTGGTGCCAATATTTAAGAAAGGGTCAAAAGGTGACCCCGGGAATTATAGGCCTGTTAGTTTAACCTCGGTTGTATGTAAATTGTTTGAGGGTTTCCTAAGATGCTATTTTGGAATATCTTGATAAAAATAAATGTATGACCCCATATCAGCATGGCTTTATGAGGGATCAGTCCTGTCAAACTAACCTGATCAGCTTCTATGAGGAGGTGAGCTCCAGACTGGACCAGGGGCAATCCCTGGATGTCGTATATCTGGATTTTTCCAAAGGATTTGATGTGGTTCCACATGAAAGGTTGGTGCATAAAATTAGAAGGTTTGGGCTGGGGGAGAATGTGTGCAAGTGGGTAAGTAACTGGCTCAATGATAGGTAACAGAGGGTGGTTATTAATGGTACTTATTCTGATTGGGTGACTGTTACTAGTGGGGTACCACAGGGGTCCGTCTTGGGTCCTGTCCTATTTAATATATTCATTAGTGACCTTGCAGAGGGGTTGAATTGTAAAGTAGCAATCTTTGCAGATGACACTAAACTCTGTAAAGCGGTAAACACTATAGAGGACAGTGCACTGTTATAAATGGATCTGGATAGCTTGGAGGTTTGGGCTGGGAAGTGGCAGATGAGGTTTAACACTGATAATTGTAAGGTAATGCACATGGGATTATGTATTAAATGGGAGAACACTTGGGACGACTGACATGGAAAAGGATTTAGGAGTCTTAGTTAACAGTAAATTTTGCTGTAGTGACCAGTGTCGGGCAGCTGCTGCCGAGGCTAATAAAATCATGGGGTGCATCAATTGGGGCATAGATGCCCACGACACGGAAATAATTCTACCGCTGTACAAATCACTAGTACAAATCACTAGGGCACCAGTGTACAAGAAAGATATAGTGGAGCTGGAGAGGGTTCAAAGACGGGCAACCAGAGTAATACGGGGAATGGGAGGACTACAGTACCCATAAAGATTATAAGAATTAGGGTTATTTAGTTTAGAAAAAAGAAGGCTTAGGGGCAGGGGCATAGCTAGAAATCACAGTACCCCCAGTACCCCATCCTCAGTCTCCTCATCACCTCATACACTGCCACGCAGCCCAACCCCCCCCCCAGCACCCCATCCTCAGTCTCCCCATTGTTAGGTACACCCACCATCTATGGTCTCCTCATCAACCCCCCAACATCATCAATGAAAAACCCCTACCACACCCTCCTCATGAGTCAGTCAGTCAGTCCCCCCCTGCCCTCCGTCTCCTCATCAATCACCCCATCCTCAGACTCCTCATCAATGAATAAAGCACACACACACAATGTCCTCATGAATTTATCACCCCCAGCACCCCACTCCAGCAGCCCGTCCCATGTCTCCTCACCTTCTCACTGCAGCGATGTGGGGCGGGCGAATGGGCAGGCGGCTGCACCTGCCTCTGCCTGGTATCGATAACACAGGGTCAGAGGCAGGGATGCGTCAGGGGCTTTGAGCTGACGAACTGACGAGCTGACGTGCATGCGTGCCTGTGTGGAGCATGTCTTCTCCCATCAGCCCCTGGCCTCCCATCATACCCCTGACCCTGCGCTGAGTTTTAAAGGGCCGGCGCTCAGGTAATTGAAAAAAAAATATTGCTGCCAGTGACGGGCCTGGGCGGCGGTGTAGTGGCATGGCCAGGCTACGGGGCCCGGTCGCGATTGCGACCCCTGTGACCTCTTTAGCTACGCCACTGCTTAGGGGAGACCTATGAACTATGTATAAATATATCAGGGGGCAGTACAGAGATCTCTCCCATGATCTATTTATACCCAGGACTGTATCAATAACAAGGGGGCATCCTCTACATCTACAGAAAAGAAGGTTCCTACACCAGCACAGACGGGGGTTCTTTACTGTAAGAGCAGTGAGACTGTGGAATTATCTCCCGCAGGAGGTGGTCATGGTGAACTCTGTAATAGAGTTCAAAAAGGGGCTGGATGCATTTTTGGAGAGTTATAACATTACTGGTTATGTATACTAGATTTATAGGGACAGAAGGTTGATCCAGGGATTTATTCTGACTGCCATATTTGGAGTCGGGAAGGAATTTTACCTTTTAGTATGAGGGTCTTTTGCCTTCCTCTGGATCAACTCAACTCAGGGACTTATTAGGGTTATAGGTTGAACTTGATGGACTCTGGTCTTTTTTCAACCTTATGAACTATGTTACTATTTTACTATCCACATAGCAAACATATGCTGCTCTTGACAGTTCCTAAAATGGACAGAGATGTCAGCAGAGAGCACTGTGCTTGTGATGTCAGCAGAGAGCACTGTGTTCCACAAAGAAAATAATTTCCTCTGTAGTATTCAGCAGCTAATAAGTACTGGAAGGATTAAGATTTTTTGAACAAAAGTAATTTACAAATCTGTTTAACTTTCTGGCACCAGTTGATTAACAAAAAAAAAAAAAAAAAAAAAAAGGTTTTCCACCGGAGTACCCCTTTAATTTAAATTTAAATAAAAAAAATCACATTTTTGTTCTCAACAACTTGGAATTGCATACATTCAGGTAAACACGAAGAACATTGAAAGAAGAAGAAAAAGAAGAGCACTATTGTTGAGTTTATGATAATAATAATAATAATAATAATAATAATATCCATTGCTAGGTGAACTCTGTAAAGACCTCTAATTTTTTTTTTCTCTTTTGAATGAAGAAGTAAACTTACCGCCACTAAGAATGCATACAATACACAAATATCGAGCTTGTCTACTCCCCTCAACATTAGCGAAACACACTTAGATGGCCGTATGAGCCAGTTATAATTGGATTCCCTAAAAGACTGCATCAATGTGGCAAAAAAGGCTTGAACATGGATAGATAATAATATCCTAAATTGTTTTCAGAGGAGAAACAGCAGGTGGAGTAAATTAGCAATTACAATTATTGACCCAAGCTGACACCAGCAAAAGCAAAAAACAACCACATCATACCAGGTGTGGGGGGGCGCCAATTACACCGGCACAGATTCGTTTTTTCGGTGTAAAATAAAAGTACAGTGGATTCTAGTTTGATACTGTTATGTGCTATCTCCTAATGGTATCGGTTCAGTTTTTATTATCATTATCCTACTTTAGCAGTTGCTTATGGTCAAAAAAACTTGTTATTGTGATTATATATTTTTCCTAGTATTGTCCATTAAAGGGAAAGGCAACCTCCCTAATGGGACAATATTTTACTGAAAGGCATTCTGGGAAGCTCTGCTGTAGATGAGCTCCTCAAATGCTGTACAATTATTTGACTCTCTTATATACATAATATTGAATGTATAAAACAAGTATGTGCCAAGTGACTCATACACAATATTATTCCCTCTGTAAACTACAGGTTTCTAATCCAGTAGACTTTATGGATCCATACTTAAGAGTCTTTATAGATCTAAACTCCAGCCCTAAGACATCTTATCTCCTATCCAAAGGATAGAAGATAAGATGTCTGATCGTGAGGGTTCCACCATTGGGGATCCCCGCAATCTCTCATGCAGCACCCACCTGTTTCAGCTGCAAGCAGCGCTGGAGGCTCTGTGTCTGAAGCCTCACGACCAAGGGGCCGGAGTATCGTGATGTCACAACTCCGCCCCCTTGACACGAAGCCTACAGCGCTGTGTGCAGCTGAAACAGGTGGTTGCTGCATAAGAGATTGAGACTGCATAAGATCCCCAGCAGCAGGACCCCCTCGATCACACATCTTATCCCCTATCCTTTGGATAGGGGATAAGATGTCTTAGGGACAGAGTATCCCTTTAAGAATGTACGGGCCTCATTACACATATATGCATACACACACCCACATGCACACACATACATGCACAGTCACATACACACACACACACACATATCCAGTGGAAAATCGGCACTGTACAAAATAAGCTTCTAGCTCTCAAGTGGGTGCTCAGCTCCTCTGGTTTTGACCCCAAACCACAAAATCCAAAGACAACTGAAGAAGCGGCACTCCGGGATAAATTAATGGCTGTGTTTATTCACCCATCTTGTGCAAAATGCGACGTTTCTCTTTTTGCGCAAGATGGGTGAATAAACACAGCCATTAATTTATCCCGGAGTGCCGCTTCTTCACTTGTCTTTACACACATATACATACACACTCACATACACACACTCACATATGCACACACACACACACTCACATATGCACACACATACATACATACATACATACATACATACATAAATACACATACACTCACACACATACACTCACACACACACACACACACACACACACTCACATACACACACATGCATACACAAACACACACTATTTATTTTAAAAGCTTGTATGCCTTGCCTTCAATGTATTTTTCATTGTATTATTTTTAACTTTTAAATAGCATTTGTGGTAGTTTTTATTTGCTGACAATTGAAACCATTATTAAATCCGTTTTATTCATTTTTCTATTTTTTATTAATTTATTAATTACATTGAAAATGTGTATTTTTACCAGTTATGAAAGTGCCACTTAACAATTACATCTGAACTTATAACATATAGAATATGAAATAATAGCATTGTGTGGATCCATTTTTTCCTATTTGTTTCTTTACATGGTGAAGAATGTCTAATGAATAAGTTCTTTTAACTGGGCATCTTATAGTTTATTGTAAGAAAAAGTTAAGGTTCAAGGTTTAGCTGATGTCCTCCACTTGGATAATTTCACTTTTAAATCTTTGATATATAATAAAATCCTTAACAGTTTGAAGCATTTGCACAGGCGGGGTCATTCGCTTAACTCTATTCTATTCCTTCACAGTCAGAGGCTATATTCCCAGCAGAGTATTTATTATTCTACTTGTCTGCCTCGGGATAGGGAATAAGGATAGGGAATAAGATGTCTGTCCATGGGGGTTCCACCACTGAGGGTGACATAGGGGAGATTTGATAAGCTGTTTAAAAGTCTTTTGGCTTACATTTGGCGCATAAAATTAAGCATGTGTGCCTAAGCACTTTGCAAATTGTGCAAAAGCATTTTCACATTTTTTACATATTTATAAACTGTGAATGTCGCACGAAATGTCGCAATCCCCTTCCAAAAAGTTGCAAACCTAAGCCAGGTAAGCCCTGGCTTAAAAATTGCCTTTGGAGGGCACTTTTTAAACGTCACACAAAAATTTGCAACTGCACAACTGTGCAAAAAAAGTCAGAGAGAAGAGGATGAATCTTACAAAATGGTGTTCTTAAGTGATATAGAATCTTTTGCTAATATGCCCCAATTTAAAAAGAACGTGAGACTTTTTTTTATTAATGTGGCGCACGTAAGGAAAAAACTAAACAAAAAAAATACTAAAAAATAACTTACCAAAGACAACATTTATAAATCTTTCAAATAGTCTTTAACATGCTCCAAGAGCAGATACAGTATATAAGGGATTTTCCACAGAAAATCCATAGCCTATTATAGTAGAAGGATTGTGGGTGAGATTTTAAGAAATTTTATTCATATGCTGAAGAAAGAGTTCATGTAGAACCTGCAAAGAAATAAAACTGAATTGCGTATTGCTTATTTAAAATCTACATACAGCTCTGCTTATTTTTTTTTATTTTTTGAGTAATTTTTTCATTAATTCAAAAAGGTAAGTCAAAATCCACAATAAAGGAAGGGTTAAAGATTATTCTGTGAAAACAGGCTTTAAAATAACAAAAACTATTTTACTCTAACATTTCACTGTAAAATAATTTCCACTTCAAATTTGCTTGCAGAAATCCCAAACCTACAATCCACAACCTGTAAAGTTATTACAAGGCAAATATCTTCAGAATATATTGACCATTAGTTAAACATATACACCACACACAAGGACAATCCTTCATCAAACACATATAACCCCACACAGGAACCCCACAATAGTTTGAATTTGTAAGTATCATCACATATATGCAGAATACATCAGCCTCTATAAAATATTATATAGCACCTTCATTTGGTGTTGAACAATCCATCAGATGTTGCACAGGTTTGTAGTCACAGCTACCAATCATAAACCAGTGCACATTACCCAGTATAATATAAATATCCTATAATGACCAACGAGCCAAACAGAGTAAAGTCAAAATCATTAAAGTGCATTACCTGGGTCTGACATATTAGTACGCCGGGCGGGGACCCCCCTAAGCCCTCAACCTACATAATATACACCTGCTAGCAAAGATTATGTCAAGGTGTTTAGGGAGATCCCTACACAGATTGTTGTTATGTCAGACCCAGGTAATCTGCTTTATTGATTTTGACTTTACTCTGTTTGGCTTGTTGGTCACTATAGGACATTTATATTATACTGGGTAATGTGCACTGGTCCATGTTTGGTAGATTTGACTACAAACTTGATCAACACCTTATGGATTGTTCAACATCAAATGAAGGTGCTGTACAGTATAATGTTTTATTTAGGCTGATGTATTCTTAGATGCCGGCCCATCACACATGTGCCGTAATCCGACTCACTTTTATAAACTGTTCAATGGGCACTGTCATGAAAAATTATTTTTGATATGTTGTAGTACTTAAGTACTACAACATATCTCTAATATATTTTTATTTAAAAAAGATGCTTTTAAAACATTTTAAAAGCAATTAGAAATTCGGCCACTAGGGTCTTACTCACCGAGTGGCAGGAAGAGGCTCCCCCGCACCCGTCCCTCCCGCATTGGCTCCCGGCTCACTCCTTCCCCCATGAAGCTCCTGTCCTGGGTGCCTCCAGTTGTTTTACCACTACAACTCCCAGCATGCCCTGACAGCCAATAGATGCCCTGACAGTTGGAGGCACCCTGTTAGGAGAACTAAGGGCGGAAGTTGGCCCCCCCAGCAGGCATCAGTGAAGTGGTGCCTGCTGGGGAAGTCTGCCTGGTAGTCAGCACACTACCAGGCAGACTAAATGCCATTTTTAAAATAGTAAAAAAAAATAAAGGCAGGTAGGGTGTTAGGGATAGAAGGGCAATAGGCAGGGACAGAACAAAAAAAACAAAAAAAAAAACATGATGGTGGGAGCTACCCTTTCAGCAAACTGATACCATTTATTTGACATGGGACAGTCCAGATTTATTCAGCACCTAAATTGGGCCACCTGATCGCCAGACAGGCCAGATAAAGTAACATAGTTTGTAAGTTAGAAAAAAAAAGACAAGATTCCATCGAGTTCAACCTAAAACCCTACTGTGTTGATCCTGAGGAAGAAAAAATGTGAGGATGATGCCAATTGCCCCATGAGAGAGGAAAAATTCCTTCCCAACCCCAATATGGCAATCAAAATGAATTCGGGATCAAAGTTATATCCCCATAAACCTAGTTTCTATAACCATTAAAGGGGTACTCCAGTGGAAAGCATTTTTTTTTATCAACTGGTGCCAGAAAGTTAAACAGATTTGTAAATGTACTTCCATTTAAAAATCTTAATCCTTCCAATACTTATCAGCTGCTGTATAATTATAATACAGAGGAGGTTCTTTTCTTTTTGAAACTCTTGTCTGTCTATCCACAGTGCTCTCTGCTGACACCTCTGTCCAATTCAGGAACTTTCCAGAACAGTAAAGGTTTTCTATGGGGAATTGTGGTTTTCATGACAAAGCAGCAGAGTTAATAAAATAAAGAATTGGTGGTAGTGTTGGGACTTGTATTATCCAAATAAATGTTGATTTCATTAATCTTATACCTAACTCATCTCGTTCTACACCTGTTACCCTACACACATGATTCTCCTATACCTACTGCAATGCTCTGAACATTATTGATACTTTATGTACGTAAGATTTTAGGGAAGAGGAAGCGGCGTCTAAGGTAAAATACAATAACCAAACCCAATGGGTCCTGACAGATGCCATTCACTATTATGGGGTCTGTTGGGCAATGTTGTTTTTTGATGGAAATAGCTGGAGGAAAAAATGTTGCATGATTTATTTATATTTTTCCCCCTGCTATTCTCCCCGGGTTCCCCGACGGACGTCACACTGCCTTGTCACAAAGGCAGTGTAAAAGAAGCCTAATTGGATATCATTTCAATTGTATGGACTTACAGAATACATATAATGTGTGATTTTTACAAAAAAGGGTACTGGGTAGAAACGGAAGGTCCTAAAAGTTACAAAGCTGTGTTTTTTTCCCTCAATTTTGTCCCACAAATGTTTTTTTTTTATGTTTCGCCGTAGATCTTGTGGTGAAATTATTAATGTCATTATAAAGTAAAATTGGTCATTGTTTATGGTATATATGCTCAACTAATGGTCAATAAGTTCTGAAAAGATATTGGTCTTGTGTAATTTCTGATAGTACTTGTAGTGGATTGTAGGGATGATATATTGGAATTTTTCTGCTACCATGTAAGATTCGAGTACGACCGAAGAATATAGGTTTAGATTCATTGTAGAAATTCTGTGAATGTTCCGCAGCAGGTACAGTAACATGTTTACAGCAACAAAACACAGGCATAAATATTTGTGGACTTTAACCAGACTTTGCAATTTTTACTTTATTACCATTTTGTATTATTATTATTATTATTATTGTTTTAAGAAAATGAAGAATGACCCATGGAATCTTTGCAGATTGTTAAACAAAATATTCATAAAATGGGAATAAAATATATAGAAAAAGAAAACTGATATTCATCGTTGTTTGAGATATCAATTATTGTATCTATCCAAGTGGGACTGGTTGACAAGCAATGTATAATAATCATAAACAGAGAAGAGAAACCGGGAATGTATGCATAACTCTTTAAAAATATTTATTCTTACTCAAAATTTGGGAAAAAAAAACTGTTTCTGGGTTCATTTGACTTAAGAATTTTTCTAGTAATACTAGTAGAGAGTATTGAACACGTAAAATCGGTGGGACAAGTATCCCAAAAGTGGAGCAGAACTAAATTATACCCAATGCAATATGATGTAAAATTGCCCCATTTACTGCACATGATATTTTAAACCACTGAATTTTCTATTTCTCACATACGATTCATTGACTCCGAATGCCCATTTTCATTACCCAGCATTGTTCCTCCACAAAAATAATATCACAAAATCAGCAAACACGTCTTCATGTTGTTTTATGCCTTATGTTTGCTGTTGATTAATTGTTATGTACTCTATATATTTATATATTTTCTCTTGAGTTACATATTGATTCATTACATTACATTTTGGGCATTTTATATGCCTTATATATGATCATGTAATATTACATATATTTTTTTTGTATTATTTGTCACAAATTATTTAACACATCTTAAAGATGATGAACTTGGAGCATGATTTTTTTTTTCTCTTTTCTCTCCCTTTTCTTTCTCTGCTACTGGTTATTGGCTTATAGTGGTTTTTGGCCAGTTTGTGTTTTTCCAGACGTCTCTCCATGACGTAGTTGAGGTATATGACGGAACAACTCAACAGTCGCCTCTCTTATCTTCCCTCTCAGGATCTCATTCAGGTACTTTTATCAAAGATACCATTGGGTCATTTATGTTCTTATTTTAATTATGTGCTCATATTCTGTTAGTTGAGATAAGTAACATGCTACCCACATAGATGTATTTATATTGTTCTTAAAGAGGGTTTTTAAGATATGAAGCAAATTAATTAAACGGACGAATTGGCATAAAACACCAAACCAACCAGTACTCCCCCCGATGAATCTGCCACTGATCCAGCACCACCACTTCGGTCCTCCCTGCTGTTTTTTTGGCACGCGATCTTCTGCACAGACCCTCTGCTCTACCTGGAATGGAATGGAGCGTCACGACCCCCGCCCTGGCTGATACACCCCCTCCATATATCTCTATAAAAGTGCCGGAGATAGCCAAATGGCTCTCCCAAATGGAAACATGAAGGGGGCATGTCGGCCACCACTTCGATTGGGGGTCAGCACACCCTGTTACCATAGGGAGCAGAGGGCCTGTGCAGGAGATCGCAGGTGGTGGTCCTATAAACATAGTAACATAGTAACATGGCAAATCCTAATGTATATCAGTACGAGTAATGGCTCTATCAAGAACAGAAGCCATGTAGGTATTGGTAACAGAGCCTGGGGCTTGTTTCAGTTACTCCATACTTGAGAGAGTACATTGTGACTGGAGTTAAGCAAATCACTGACCATTTGATTTGGCAAATCTCCTGAAAATTGATATGTGATTACTCACATCATTTAACTACAAGAGCAGTGAATCCTGTTAAAGACAGGAGTCCCTGATCGTGTCCAGTACAATGAGTGGCTGGGCCAGGTGCAGAGTGCCCTGCCCAGGTTATGTAGTAAATGGCAAGCTAATATTCATACAGATTTGATGCTTATCTCCTGGTCCGTCCCTGTACAGAAGCATGGGTGAAACCAATCCAAAATTATTCACAAAAATTTCAGATTCCAAGAAATCAGATTTATTTTGTAAAATTTGGATGAATTTCAATGCATGCCAATTCCATTCACACATCTCTTAAAGGGGTACTCCGGTGCTTAGACATCTTATCCCCTATCCACAGGCTTGCATTGAAGGGCGGAGCGTGACGTAACACAGGGGCAGAGGCGTGACGTCACACGCCGCTGGCCCTGTGGTTATCCCCTATCCAAAGATGTCTAAGCACCGGAGTACCCCTTTAATAATGACATGTGACCACTCTAGATGGTTTGATATTTTTATCTTACTGCCAAGCAGTTTAGCATTTTCATGGGTGTGGATGCCATACTTTATCAGGTGACAGATTGTCTTTAAAAAATAAACCAGTGATGTCTGGAACCATTTTGATAATACCTGTTTAGCACTTTTACTTATTATTAAAGTGGTTCTATACATTAAGTCTATGTTAACAATGAATTTTCATGTGAACTTTATTTTTAGAAAATGCGTCCGTAAAATATCTGAAAATTTTTGTCCTAATTCATAAAATGAATTAGGTCTATGTAAGTCTATAAGAAAGTGATCGCCTGTGCATACGGCATATAAAAAAATGTCATATTTTTTCCTTCTGCGTAAATAGTTGTCCCACACATTTACATAGATAAAACATTTATATATATATATATATATATATATATATATATATATATATATATATATATATGCAAAGGCGACCACTTTCTTATTGACTTACATATGTCACATTCATTTTGCAAATATGGCAGAAATTTTTAAGTGATTTTAAAGGGGTACTCCGGTGCTCCAGCGTTCTGAATATTTTGTTCAGAATGCTCGGAATCAGAGGCCGTGATTTGGACATCATGACCATGCACCTCGTGACATCACAGCACGCCCCCTACATTCATGTCTTTGGAAGGGGGCATGTTGGCCTACATGCCCCCTCCCATAGACATGAAGGGAGGGGGTGTGGTGTAATGTCACGCGGGGGCATGGTCATGAGGTCATGACCACTGCCGTAGGAACCCGACATTTGTTTAGGTAGGTGCTGTGGGAGATCGCAGGGGCCCCAGCAGAGGGACCCCTGCAATCTTATCCCCTATGCAAAGGATAGGGGATAAGATGTCTAGCAACAGAGTACCCCTTAAAATAAAATGTGCATGCATATACACTGTCTAAACATAGCCTAATATTGGCTCTAGGTAACCCAATACTTGACAATACGGCTCCAAGCTAAATGTAGGAACAGATAATATTACAGAAGTTTACTTTGCTGGTTTGTTAATACATTTTGTTTTATTCATTTTGTTGAGTAGGCGAATCGCTTCCACTAAGTTCTGGTAACCAGATTATTATTAAATTTACAACAATTGGACCAATGACATCGAAAGGATTTCACTTTGTCTATCAAGGTAAATGTACATTTGGTCTTTACAATACATTCTACATGTATTGTGTCTTTATACCATTCAGTCAGGATCTAATGGAGAGGTCATCACTTATACACATAAATCTCTTGTTTAGGACAGTGTTTCTCATATCCAGTCCTTAAATGTCCTTATACAGTAGGTTCAGTTTTCCAAACTTTCTTATTATTGGACCAGTGATGTTTTTTCTTGTTGTTTCCCATGTTGCCACATGTCTTCTTTGTAGGATATTATAATTAAAGTGTAAAAGTGTAAAATCCATCAAAGGACCTCCTCCTACCTACCGTGTGCCTTTTACATTACTGTTGTTACATTACGGTATGATAGAAATACCATTTGACTTTTTAAGTCACCAGGGCCCAGGTCTAACTAATACCACTTATAATAATATCCCTGTCATTTAAGTTTTGATTCCCTGTTACTCCTCTCCCGATGTGGTTGCCTTCTTATATACCAGATGAAAAAAAATAATCTCTTGAAGGCTTAATGACAACTCTATATCATACTCAGAGCTGCAGCCATGAGATAGGGAGATAAAATAAATGATGCCTGTCTATTAGTCGATGGCCATTTGCAAACATTTAAAATCATGTTTTCCATCTAAGCTCAAAAGTCATATAAACTGGGCCGAGCTGCAATATGCATACTTTCTCCTCTCTTACCCTTCTCTGCCCTGCATGATTGACATAAAAGCTCAGTACTGAAAGCCAAACCCTGTTTATCAATCATTCAGGGCAGGAAATGGTAAGGGAGGGAGAAGGCGTACATGCTGCATCTCAGCTCAACCTATACAACTCTTGTTCTTATAAGGAAAACATAATTTAATATATGTGCAAGCAGCCATCAGTTAAGAGACAGGTATCATTTCTGCAGCTCTAAGCATAATATAGAGCTGACAGATTCTCTATAAATGCTAACATTTTATGGGTATGATTCATATCTGCTAATGCAAAAACCATCTGATGTTCGTAGAGTAGATTCAACTTCATCCATGTTATTTGGTTAACATAGATGTGGGATTGGTTGGTATTTACTCTATGAGGTTGAATTCATACACAGTGTTTTGTTAAATTTTTCATGTTTTTTGTTGTTTTTTTAGTTTTTTTTTTTCTGCAAACAAAGCTGCGGGCAGATGTTAAAGGAGTACTCGGGTGCAGAGTATTCCTGCTCCGTCTTGCCCAGGCTGCAAAAAAAATGAAAATGAACCATCTCTCACCTTCCTGGGTTCCTCTACGGAACGCCACTACAGCAGATCGGTCCTCCAGTCCATCTTCTTCACACTTCCGTGTGTAACGAAGCTTCATATGGCGCTCAGCCTATCGACGGCCGAGGCAGAACATCGCTGAGCGCCATGTGACGCTTCGTTCACACGGAAGTATGAAGGACATGGACCGGAGGACCAATCAGCTGTATTGGCGCTCTGCGGGAACCCAGGAAGGTGAGAGATGGTTAATTTTCATTTTTTTTTGCTGCCCGGGCAGGACGGAGCAGGAATACTCTGCACCAGAGTACTCCTTTAAAGGAAATCTTCATCAGTTTCACCTGCACTAACCTGTCGATACAGACAGGTAGTGCAGGTGACACTAATGACAACAATACTTACCTGGTCCCGTTCTGTGCTCTGGTTCTCCCACAATCTTCCAGCGTCACAACTGCTGTTTGCTAGCAGCGGGATCCAGCAGAGAACAGCAGCGGTGACATCAGGAAGCTCCGCCCATGCTCCAAGTCAGACCTTGAATGGAAGATATGCCAGAAGATAGCGGAATTATCTGAACCCGGAACGGTATCAGATAACTACCATTGTCATCAGTATCACCTGCACTACCTGTCTGTACTGACAAGTTAGTGCAGGTGAAACTGATGACAGCTGTCCTTTAAGTTTTTAGTTAAATATAAATGTACTATATACAAATCATTTTGGTTTGTGATTTTTTGGTGGAATTTTTGGGGTCATTGGATTGGGTATTCTTTGGGTATGCAGTTTTTTTTTTTCCTTTTTTTTAATCATCAGACGGTAGCTCCTATGAATCTAAGTAGTTTTTTACTATGTGTTTAACTGTAATGTGACTTTGTGAAATTTTTCACATAATAAATCATGTGATTCCGAATGAAAGAATCCTCTTTAAATCACATAATTTGTAATGTAAAACAGAACTGAAAAAACACTGTAAAAGCACAAGTGCCAAATACATTGCTCAAAAATGGTACAAAAGTGCATCAAGCATAATCAAAAAGATGAAGGTTCCATTTCAGTATGAAGGAGCCCTTATGCTAAGTTATTTTGTGTTTAATGCTTTTTGATATAATTTTATGCAGGAAGTTTATGATGTTACTTATTATTTTGGATTATTACTGCATAGTGTTATCTAGATCATGTGAAAGATGTAATTTGATTTCTATTCTAACAGCCTATATAGTAACTACATTCATTGTAGAAGGGTACAAATTCCCACGTGTCTGTAACATGGAACATTTTTTTAAACATTGCATCAATTATTTTTTGTTTGTAAATGAATAGCAAATATTTAGTACTTCTGTGTCGGAGCGCCCTGACTCGATTCGTTGTCCGCTTGCAGACAACTAATGATGGATTTCTTTCAGAACTTTTTGAGAATACAACAACCTTGTTTTAGCAATTACTTAAGTGAATGCCCATAAAAAATGTAGACTTACAATTGATTTCCTTTTGGTAAACATAGACAGATAAGAACTGTGAATCCCGTGAAGCAGTCTAGCTCCGGAGTTGGTCACAGCAGGCTTTAAATAGGCTCAGACAAATTCTTACAACAAAATGATGTAAATACTTTGTGAATAGAAGGCACTACTTGTTCTAAAGTTCCCCACACCCCTCCTCTACAGCCATTTCGTCTTTACCTTCTTTATTAACATGCTATGTAACTACATGAGATAGAGAAACTATATGATAGATAGATATGAGATAGATAGATAGATAGATATGAGATAGATAGATATGAAATAGATAGATATGAGATAGATAGATATGAGATAGATAGATAGATATTAAATAGATCTATTATGATAGATTGATAGGAGATAAATATATAGATAGATATTAAATAGAAATATAATGATAGATATGCCATAGATAGATAGATATTAAATAGATATATAATTATAGATAGATAGAAATGAGATGATAGATAGATATGGGATAGATTGATAGATAGATAGATATGAGATAGATAGAAAGATATGAGATAGATAGATATATAGATAGATACTGTAGATAGATATAGATAGTAGAGATAAACAGACAGACAGATAGATAAGAGATAAATGATATATAGATAAAAGATAGATAGATCCAAGGAAAAATTATCCTTGTAGCACGCCCAAAAAAGTGCAAAGCAGAATAAGTTTATTTACCCATGTGAACGGAACCACGTTTCAGCAGCATCCCGCTGCCATTCTCAAGCATGATGCTCCTGAAACGTGGTACCGTTCACATGGGTAAATAATCTTATTCTGCTTTGCACTTTATGGGTGTGCTACAAGGATAATTTTTCCTTGGATCTACTTTCATGGTCTGCGATTGGGACTATGCGCTTTGCCTGCTTGCACCCATATACACTTTGGACTGCATCTGGCTGTGCTGCCTCAGCTCTTGCTGTTTAGATAGATAGATAGATATGAGATAGATAGATAGATATAAGAGAGGTACAGAGCGCTCCTTTTGTGTAGGACCCGATTATATGGACAGAGTAGCACAATAATGTCAGTTATGCTAACCTGATTCGGTTGTGCGGAGGTAAGGCACAACACTTAAGTAGGTATTGCAAAGGAACTCCGGCTGCAGCAGGCTTCCCACGCAGGTTGGCGTGTAACAATGGTATGGAAGAATTTCACAGGAAATGGGAAGAACTCCCTGTGCTTGCTGGTAAATAGATCAGACAAGGATGTTGGCATCCTTTTCTGATCTATTTACTGGCAAGCGCAGTAAGATAGATAGATAGAAATGATAGATATGAGATAGATAGATAGATATGAGATCGATAGATATGAGATAGATAGATAGATAGATATGAGATCAATAGATAGATATGAGATCGATAGAAATGAGATAGATAGATATGAGATAGATAGGTAGATATATAAATATTAGAAACTTAAAAATAAAAACATGTAAATGAGTTGTCCTCACTGAACGACCTTTCCTTGAAATAAAGAATAATCCTAAGCTCAGTGGTTTGGCCTTATCTGCCTCCAGCTACCAGGGGTGTGTGGTATTACACGGTGACCATTTCCTTAGAGGACTAGATGAATAAATGAGCATATAGGAAGATCCTTTCAATAGCTCCCGTGTATGAAAAGATGAGAATAGAATTTGTAATGTTCGTTCATGTCATCTTAATATGAAAAAAATATTTTTTTGTTGTATTTTATTTCTATGGATTGGAATCATAGCTATATTACATATTTAAATGCTGCTATCGGTGAGATGACATTTGTACTATTTTAAATAAGTCCTACATTTTCTCTCTCACCTACTGTAGACATTACAGCAATAAGTGGTTCATTCTGTTCTCAGATTTAAAAGAATGTGTCTGGGGGGTGGGGTTGAATAAAGATGTTATACATTTCTTGCTAAATACTAATTAAGGGAAACAAGATGTAATTCCCACTTATAGTAACATTCATAGTAACAATATTATGTCTACAGCTTTCATCGCAAATTTAGCAAGTCTCAATGTTTACCACAATGGCCCTTATTTACAAAGAGTGGATTGTAGGTTTCTTTGTGGGTTTTAATTCACTACAATTTATTTTCCACTGTATTTACTAAGGTTTCCCTACATTTTCCACTTTCCCTACATTTTGCATTTTTTACACATACTCTTATCTGTCGGGTTTTCCTCATCTGAAATCCACCACATTTTCTGTGGAAATCTTAGTAAATATGTTGTTTTTTGTGAAAATGTTGTGAACAAGTCCCTTTTTGGTGACCACGCCCCTTTTTCTGGAAGGTCATGCCCCTTTTAGGGTTTTCTTAGTCAGGTTTTTTTTTTTTATTCTGTCCCAAAATCTGGTACAGACAGAATTTCTGGCACAATGCGTCAGAATCTGGTGCACAACCTGACAAAACATGTTGGGTTTGCAATAGTAAATGTGGGCCAATGTGTCTACACTGATACAATTACAAGTAGAACTGTTCAAACGAATCTCGGCTGTATTTATGGATATTATTCTCATATTTCTAAATTATTGCCTTTAGCGGTCCCACGGACGAGTGCCACTCAATGCAGTTCTGTACCAGAACCACGTTTTGGAAAAAGGAATGGGAACGATTTTGCTGTTGGTTCTGTGGTTTTCTTTGAATGCAACCCAGGATACATCCTTCACGGTTCAGTGGCCATTAGATGTGATTCCGTTCCAAATGCACTGGCGCAGTGGAATGACACTTTACCAACATGTGTAGGTAAGTCGATCATAATAACAATGTATATACTAAGAACAATTTTTGGACCTGAAACTTTTGCTCTCAAATAAAATCTATTCTAATGGTAAATCTGAAAAATAAGGTTTTAAAGTAAAAAGAATGTATCAAAGATTGTTCCGGCATGGAAAAAATTCCATCCATTGTCTGTTCTTCATTGACTTTTTTACCGGGAGTCAACGTACAATTGAACTAAAATGACCTTCTTTTCATCTCGCAGCATTCTACAGGTTTTGTAACAATGTTTGACATAGAGTTAATACGAAAAGATAA
The DNA here is from genome assembly GCF_029499605.1 of Hyla sarda. Classification (NCBI taxonomy): domain Eukaryota; kingdom Metazoa; phylum Chordata; class Amphibia; order Anura; family Hylidae; genus Hyla; species Hyla sarda. The sequence goes on along the minus strand of NC_079193.1, from coordinate 347,578,336 downwards.
CAATTCTAGAGAAGATGTTACGTTCTTTAAAATACCTGTTCATTTTCGGATTTCTAAAATAATTACACATGAGGCCTTTCACAAAGAATCATCTTCTAGTATTAGAGCCAAGAAGTCATTTTAGTGGATTTTTTTTTTCTTGTATCTTTTTCCTGATTATAGATTAAACCCAGAAGTTTATTACATTGCCGGTGTCACAATTATAATGTTCACTATGAAGGAAAAGGAATTTATTTCAGGACATGTCATATCTCATTAGTAAAGACAAAACCTTTCAGCCTGGTAACAGATTTTCAAGAAGTAATTTGTAAAATTATAATGCTGAGGAAATAAAGGATCTAATAAAATCAAATTATGTAAATATATATATATATATATATATATATATATATATATATATATATATTTATTATTTTTTTTATTTTTTTTTATTTTTTTTATTTTAAAATTGTAGTCAGGCGTGACCTTCTCTGATGACATGAAACAGTAAAGGGTCGTCCTAATCAAAAGAATAATGTTGGTGTAGAGTAACACTACAAAAGTCTATAACCGAGAAAAGAAACATAGTCGCATTGTAAGGCTGACAACTTCCTGTGACACAATTTCCACTAGCAGCAATGCCATAGTCTCTGTGCTCTTACAGTAAAGGTAGGGTCACACATAGGACATCCACAGTGTATTTCACACTGCGGGAAATCTGCTACACAGCGGGTAATACGAGGCAGGCTCGCATGTAACAGTCACATGGGCGCATTGGGTCTGCCTCCAAACCTTATGCACACAGGGCTGCAATGGGGTGACCCTGTATTTCTCTGCAGAATCTGTTGCATATTTATTACAGCGTCAGATATGCTGTGGATGCGCTACGTGAGACCCTACCCCAAGGAATCAATTTCTATGCTGATATAGAAACCTTCTTTCCTTGTTATAGTTACAGTTCTGGGTATAAATCATGTGATATTTTTCCAATTTAGGAAAATTTACCCTCTATCCAAATGATGGGGAGAAGTGTCTGATCGCGACACCCCCGAGAAACCTCTTGCACGACGCTACTGCTCTCCACGTGCACAGAGCGGGGGTCGGCAAGAACCCTTCATGCATCTCTATTGGAGAGCTGAAGTACTCGAGAGCTGATGTACTCGTGTATCTCAAGCTCTCCCATAGAGATGCATGACGGGTCATGTCAACCACCAATTTGTGCAGTGGTAGACACAGCTCCATGCATGGTGAGAGCCGGAGAGCCGGCAGCAGATTGTTGGGGGTCCCCCAGGGGTTGTACCTCCAGCAGTCAGTCCCCCAGCGATCAGACACTTATATCCTGTCCTTTTTACCATTTAATATTTAATCTTGGCATGGATACGGTGTTCCCTTGTGTATTACCTTACAGTTATCACTATTGAACCTCATTTGACACTTCTCAGCCCAACTTATTCAGATCCTTTTTCCTTTGCACAGTTAAAGGGGTGCTCCACCGCAAACATCCTATCCCCTATCTAAAGGATAGGGGATTAAATGTTAGATCATGGGGGTCCCGCTGTTGTGGACCCCCGCAATCTCCAGCACGGCACCCCGTCATTCGGCGCACGCAGAAAACTCCGCTCCGTGCCCGATGACTGGCGATGGGGCTGTCACGCCCCTTCCATTCACTTCTATGGGAGGAGGTGTGACGGCTACATCATAGCCACCACTTCCCCTCCGATAGACATGAACGGAGGCGGCGTGGCATGCTGTCACGAATGTAGAAGCTGCAAGCTTCCGGATTCCTGATGTGGCCACTGCTGGTATAGAGATTGCGGGGTTCCCCAGTGGCGGAACCCCGCAATCTAACATCTTATCTCCTATCCTTTGGATAGGGAATAATGTGTTTGCGGCAGAGTACCCCTTTAAGTACCATCTTCAAAAAAAACATATTTTATTGTGCAGTCCCCTTAAAAATTTTTTTTAAAATAAATATATTCAATGTAAAAGAGCTCAAAACTGACTGTCCCTTGTGATACTCCACTACTGACCGCCCCTGCAGTACCCCAGTACTAACAGAGTATGTACCATTAATAACCACACACTGTCCTCCAAACCAAGCATTTTCATTTATGTACCAGCCTTTTATATGGTACAGTACAAAAAGCTGTGGAAAAATTTTAATATATGACATCCAACAATCCCTCTGGTTCATTCTAGAACTTACTTTCTCTAAAGAAGCTGATCAGATTAGTCTGACTAGCCTGCAGCTTGTTGACTTTCTTAAACCCTCTGTAGGAAAGAAGGGAAATGTGATCTCATAATAGACACACTCACGTACCTTTGTTTTGTAACATTGTCATACCTTCTCCCATTCCGTTTTGACCCTATATTGGAGATTAATGTGGTGTTTCAGATGGCAGGTTTGACTCTAAGGTACATAGAAATTAGTGGTCAATGTGCACTTTAACTTGGTCATCAGTATAAAATTGGTGTAGATATTATTTAACCACACAAATAATACTATACATATATTATATTATAACATATAATCAACATATATTTTAACCAACAAACTTTTCACACACCAGCCCTAACACAGGGCAATGGATGCAAATCAATATGACATACATAGGGTTTGGTCTGAGTTTACCAAAAAATGTAATTCAAAATTTTGTGATTTATTGTACATATTCCAACACTGCTCCTGTACAGTGAGTCATTTAGTGGATAGGCAGGATGCTCTATACTGTACACAACAGCTTCAACTCACTACATTCACTTCACCAGATGCTGTGTACCTGCTCTAGTGTTCTGCACAGCAGCAGGGACTCCTGCCTTTGACAGTAGTCCCTGCTCCAAATAGGCTTCCAAATCCAAAACAAATCAGACAGATTCCGAATTAGCCCTAAAATGAATGTCATAATATTTTCTTCGGTCTAAGGGCTATCATATCAGCATTAAATCTCTGTTCATGCATTTCCACCCAGAAGTGGAGTTTTGGAGAGAGGAGTGGAGGGATATGCTGGTGGTCACTACTCCTCATTGGACATTAAGGGCGTCTTCTATGTCTGCTACCCTTTACCACTGCAAGCAGCCACTGGTCTTGTGGCAAAGGACACTCCCACGACTGATCTTTAAGTGATGACGGTGTCCTTAAAATGAAGTGGGAGGGTACCAGCTGGCGCCACTGCCCCCTGATAAAAGGGGGTGAGCCCCCATTGTAAATATGAATGATGGTGAAATGCTAATCATGAGGGAACTGGAGTGTTGTCTCCATGGCTAAGGTCAACAAAGATATCTAAATAGATATTGGAGGTTATTTTATCCCCAATTGATTTTCCTTGAACCTTTAATAGCACTGCATTAATCTCCATGCCGTCAGTGGGGCTAAACAATCCTTGGCTTCCTTGGCGTCTTGTGCCATGAATTCTGGAATAAAATCCTTCAGTCTATGATGCACTGCTTTGTATAATGAAATGAAACAAGAGCCTCAAATCCAATTATTTATCAATCCGTAGGTAATATATGCAGTTAGGATGAGATTGAGCTTGATCTGTGTTTTAAATGAAGTATGGAGGAGCCTATATTAAATTGCTGGGAGTCTCGGGTGTCCTGAGATTCTTTTACTTACAGATATCAGTCATCAATCATCCCGCCCGCCATTGCTGGTAATTATTTAAGCATTTTAATGTCACTGAATTTATATCCACGCGGTCTCCCACTGATGGGATCAATTATGCATGGCACAAGACATTACTGCTGTAATCTTTACAGGGTTAAGTTGTATTGTTCTGCATATTGTTCTACATAAATGCAGTATTTCTGCATTTAAGGAAAGCTTCTGAAGGAGTTGATAATGCTGTTGTAAGGCAGTGATATATTATCTTCTAATGCTAATGACAATGCAACACATCAATCTTGGTTTTTCAGTCTAATGGAGGCAGGCAGTCTATCGGTGCCTGGCTACTACTCTTCATCTTGTCCTTTTGCTACACTTTTGACTATCATGATGGCAATAATTTGGATTTTCTTGTAAGCAAGATGGATATTTAGTTTATCTCTATTCAAAATGCATGTTCTTAGTCTTGCTACATTGATTGACTGTGGGGTAGAAAATGTGTGGTTTTACTAGTCAACACTTCATTGAAGAAATGGGTGGGCAGCCCATAATACAACCACAGAGTGCATAGTCTTACCCCTATATAATTCATCAACCCTATACTAATGCAAGAGTACATAATAGCATTGCACATCTCCTAGATTGGTACTCGTTTGATTAGTCTTTTGAATAGAAACATAGAATGTGTCAGCAGATAAAAAAAAAACAATCGACTCATCTAGTCTGCCCAATATTCTGAATATTATGAACAGTCCTTGGCCCTATCTTTTATGAAGGATATCCTTATACCTATCCCATGCATGTCTAAACACTTTCACTGTATTTGTGGCTACCACTTCTGCAGGAAGGCTATTCCATGCATCCACTGCACTTTCAGTAAAGTAATGCATCCTGATATTACTGCAGAAACTTTTGCCCCTCTCATATAACACTGTGTCCTCTTGTGGTAGTTTTTCTTCTTTTTAATATAAAATATGGCTTAATGATTTTGCATCCAGGGTCTACACGAGAGATAGTTGGATATTTAGTGAGGTCATTAACTGACATCATTTTTATTATCATTATTTATTAAGAAATATAGTGCCTTTGGTTTCTGGGCAATTCACATTTCATGAGGGTTAAAATACTTGACAAAAACAGAGATACAGCGGACAGGCCACATAGTTAGACAATGTGTAGTCAGCGAAGACATTGACAGAGGGGAGAGGCAGAGGATAAATTAGAAGAAAGGTGAATTAGTCAGGCAGCAGAGTTATGGATGGATTGGAGGGGAGCAATAGTGTTTGATAGGTGGCTGCAGAGGAGGATGGTGCAGTAGTCCAAGCTGTATCTACCAAGAGTTTAGTTGAGTCAAAGTTGAAGAATGTTTATAAGGTGAAGGGGACAGGAGGTGGTGAGGGTCCGGATGGGACCTAAAGGAAGCAGACTCATGGGACTGAGGAGTGAAGTCATTGTAATTGATAGATCTGGTGGGAGTGGAGCAAGAACAGGACAAAATTATGAATTCCGTTTTCTCCCTGTTGAGTTTGAGAAAGCGGGAGGAGAAGAAGGAAGATATAGTTAAAAGACAATCTGGGATTTTGGATAGGAGGGTGGCAGCATCTGGACCAGAGAGGTAGATTTGGGTGTCATCAGCATAAAAGTGGTACTTTAAGACAAGGAATTATATAATCTGTCCCAGGCCAACATAATAGAGAAGATTAGGTGCCCCAATACAGAGCAATTGGGGACTCCAACAGTGAGAGGGCAAGGTGAGTAGGTGGTGTGTAAGTAGGAGAATCTGAATGTGCAGTTGGTGAGGAGACCCAGGAGAGGGCTAAATTTGTGACACTGATGAATAAAAGAGGTGGTGGCAGGAGGGAGTGGGTGACTGTATCAAGAGACATAGAGGAGGAGTACAGAACAGTGGTGTGAGGCTTTGGCCAACTAAATGAGGGTGATTTTGATGACAGTAACCGGATTGCAGGTGGTCAAAGAGTGAGTTTGATAAGAGATGGGAGGACAGTTAAATGTAGACATTTGAAATGTTGTTCAAGGGGTTTTGAGTGAAAAAGCAAGATGGGGTGATATCTAGACAAAGAGGATAGCTAGAGAGATGTTTTTTTTATGAAGATGGCTGTAATGAGGGCATGTTTTAGTGATTAAGAAAATGTGCTGTAATTGTGGCTCACAGTTAAAATTGGCACCAGAATTTGTTGGCTATGTCATAACATGTTTTCTAGTCACTTTGGGGACAGCAGTAAAACGGCATACTAATAAAAAACTTAAAAATTGTAAATATGTGCTCAGAAATGTAATTAAAAAGAGTGTATGTTAATGAATTACATATATATATATATATATATATATATATATATATATATATATATATGTGTGTGTGTAATTTTATAGAAAATATATTCAACACCACAGACACATAAACAAGAATATTTTTTGTTCTGGTCAAATAACCTACAATTTTTAACAGGTTTACACCAACTATTTTTATTTGACTTTTACAAACCATGAAATCAACACTTATTACACATGAAGCATGGTAAATGTAAAATGATGGCTAACTTGGGTTTCCTCTGCTTTTTTGGTACATGGGGGTAAAAATTTGGAGCAACAGTTGTGCCCAACAATCAAAATACCAAACCTGTTAGTTTGGCGATAATAAATCCGGGCTATAGGTTTTGCCATTATTCAAGGGGTACTTGGGTAGAAAACATTTTTTTTTTCTAATCAACTGGTGCCAGAAAGTTAAACAGATTTGTAAATTACTTTCATTTAAAAATCTTCATCCTTCCAGTACTTATCAGTTGCTGTGTGCTCCATAGGAAGTTGTGTAGTTCTTTTCTGTCCGACCAAAGTGCTCTCTGCTGACACCTCCAGAGCACTGTCCAGAGCAGGATAGGTTTGCTATGGGTATTTGCTCCTTCTCTGGACAGTTCCTGACATGGACATAGGTGTCAGCAGAGAGCACTGTGGTCAGACAGAAAAGAACTACACAACTTCCTCTGGAGCATAGAGCAGCTGATAAGTACTGGAAGGATTAAGATTAAAAAAAAAAGTAATTTGCAAATCTGTTTAACTTCCTGGCATCAGTTGATTAAAAAAAAAAAAAAGTTTTCCACTGGAGTAACCTTTTAAATTGTTATAAGACCTATTTGCATAAATTGATGAAATGGATGGATAGAGTGGGGTCAAAATCAATAGCAACTAAACACATTACAGTTATTATATGTTTCTACTGTGTAGGAAAGGAATAGTCTCCATGGACACCACCTCCATTTCTCCCTTGCATTACTGTAAGACCCGGTACATTTTTCCATATACGTGCAATATAAAAACAAGGTAGAAATGATAATTTAGATTAAAAAATATTAGATGAAAAGAATATGCCGGGGTGGTTATTTTCTTTGAAGCTAAAGGAAAGCAATACTCAAGAGAAAATGAATATACCACAGATGTAACCTCTGAAATGTAGAAGTCTATGGTACACTGCAATAATTAAAATTTATATGAAATAGAGCATTGCATATGAAGGTTGGTACCTCAAAAAGATCCATTGCTTTATCTTTCTTCACTAGAGCTAAAATGCTAATAAATGCCAGGTTGTAGGAGTTCATATATTCTGGACCCTTTGATGTGTTGAGATTTTTTATTTTTTATTTTTTTATTTTGGCATCTTTAAAGAACATTGGAATTTCAAACTTTTTGTTGAGAGATTTGCCTATTAAAATAATTATGTTAGATTTAGATGATACAAAAGGAAAGTTATCCATAGACATTTGCCCATTGTTCCAGATGTTTCCTTGACTGTGGGGAGAAGAAGTCCAATAAAAGTCATCGACTTTTACAGTGAAGGAAAAAAAGCCAAACTTAAAGTGTCCCCGTTGTTATAAAAATACTTGACCTTACCTGTGAAAAGTGTTGAGAGCTTGGGGTCTGAATGTTCAGACCCCCACCTCTGCTCTGTGCCGGAAAATGGGAGACCACAGCCATCACGCCTCCTCCATTCACGTTCATGGGAGAAGGCATGATGGCTATGTATTAGCTGTCATGCCCCCTCCTCTAGACATGAATAGAGGGGGCTTGGTGTGACGTCTTGAACACAGCAGCTCCAAGCTTCAATGTTCATGAATGTAGTGGTGCCAGTCCAAGGAGGTCTCATGAAGACAACCTCAGTCTACATGCCCTATTAGGGCATTTTAAAGATATCAAAGAAGGAGCTCCCCACTGTGGTATTTCTTCTCTATGAGACAAAACAGAGAACTCCTCCACACGAGCAGCACATGATCTGTAGGATTTAAGCTATCTCCATCTGTATAACCAACATATGTAGGGGAATTGTGGCAGGTGAGTACACATTGTTTATTGTTTTTACCTCTGCCTGTGCTCTTTTACATGGCATCCTTCACACAGGGTGTGAATGCTAGGCTTCCCCTAAACATGAATCCCCTAAACATGATTTAAACCTGCTTATCTACCTATTCACATCTCCTTAACCTAGCATTTACACTTTGTTTTAAAAATACATTTCCTGCCCATTTGCCTATTAAAGGGGTACTCCGCCCCTAGACATCTAATCCCCTATCCATAGGATAGGGGATGTCTGATCGTGAGGGTCCCTCGCGATCTCCCTGCTGCACCCGATGTTCGTTTAGAGCATCGGGTGCAATGCTGGTGGCTCGTGACCGTAACATCACGAGCCTCCACCCCGCATTGCCAGTCATCCGTCACAGACCAAAGTTTGCTCCATGCACCAGATGTCTGGGGTGCCACAGCCGAGATCGCAGGGGTCCCCAGCGGCGGGGCCCCCCTGATCAAACAACTTATCCCTATCCTTTGCATAGGGGATAGGATGTCTTGGGGTGGAGTACCCCTTTAAGTGAAAAGTGAAGATAGTAACCCATATAGTAAAACCCCTATATCTTAGGAATAGATGGAATTTAGCAAGAGAGTAAAACATCATGGCAATCAGGGTATCAAAGGCATATGGAAACTAGATTTTTTTTATTTGACTGATCCCAGGAGATAAGTGTCATAGAAGAAGAGGTCCAATCTATGACCCTCCAGAATGTGATTACAAATCTCATCGCTGCAGGGCACACAGCGTCGGCACCCACTCCATCCTTTGTCCATAGGAGTGCCGCATATACCGGTGTACAGCAATGGGGTATCTCCAGCACTTTCATAGACAATGCATGGAGTGCATGTGGACCCTGTTTTTTTTTGCAGTTGAGAGAGGAGGGGCCTCATTCTGGAGATCACAGGAGTTTGACACCCTTCCATCTTTTCAAAGTGCTGGAATACTTTAAGTAAGCATATGGGGGGGGGGGGGGGAGATTTATCAAAATCTGTCCAGAGGAAAAATTATTGAGTTGCCCATAGCAACAAATTAAGAGCGCTTCTTTCATTTCATAGATGCCTTTTCAAAAATGAAAGAAGCGATCTGTTTGGTTGCTATGGGCAACTCAGCAACTTTTCCTCTGGACAGGTTTTGATAACTCTCCCCCATGGTTTATTCAAACTTCAGTTTCCATGTATAAAATACCCATAAAACATCATAATCTAATAATCCCAATACTTAGACTCTGAGTTAAAGGGGTACTCCACTGCCCCAGAGTTTTGAACATTTAGCTTCAAACACTGGGTGTGGGCTGTGAGGGTTGTGATGTCACATCACACCAACTCAATGCGAGTCTAGGGGAGGGGGCATGGCATGATGTCATGAAGGGTGTTTCCGTGATGTCACGAGCCCGGCAGCCCGCACATAGCGTTCGGGACTAAATGTTCCAAATGCTGGGGCAGTAGAGTACCCCTTTAAGTTCATAAACTGACAAGGTAAATAAGAAACTGACTTAGAACAGATAGAACCCAAAGTTCTGCAATTAGACCCAGAGAATCTTTACCTATAGAATCCACTGCAGTCCTGAGGTGCCAAAGCTCCTGAGATACAAGGAAATAAACTAATTAAAATATGCTAAATATATACAACTGATTAAAATGCCCGATATCTCAGGAGTGCGGCTTAAAAGTCTTTACCGTTATTTGTAGATAATGAAATGTTATCAGGGAAAATACATGACATTAACCAAGCTCTAATGCTTTCCATTACAGCTGTTATTTTTTGCTGACTGTATCATTATCTCGACGAATGTGGTGTTAACATCAAGGAAAGATTACCTGTTACTGAATAGACAGAGTTTGCTTCGTGGCTCTGTGCAGATGGTTTACTGCTCTGTGGAACTTCCCAGGGACATTTTCTGATTTTGCTCAAAAAAAGTGCAGAAATTAAGGAAAATGCTCCAAAATATGGCCTACAATACAAATACATAAATAGTACCAATAAAAGTAATAATAAATAATAATAATAATCATCATTAGGATAATATTATAAAAATTAGTATTTAACCCCTTAAGGACCCGGGTTTTTCTGTTTTTT